>NC_062572.1:68944312-69252247 GCF_022837055.1 Prionailurus viverrinus
CATGACAGCCAAATCTATCCTGCCAAATTCCCGGAGCCCGGGGCATTTTGAATAGACAAATGCCAAAAGTTAGGTCCCGTCCAGCTTCCTCTGACTCTTGCGCCATCTTGGGATCTTGCTAATTAACACTGACCCAGAAGAGAACATGCCCAATCAAGCACCGTTGCTGGGTGGCGTTCTGCCTGCCATCCACCTCCCTCCCTCCTTCCTTCCCTCTCTTTCTTCCTTCTTCCCTTCCTGCCACCCGCTCCTCGCCATTAGTTCACAAACCGCCGCTGTGTGCCCGTGGCCCTGAACCCGAGGGTGCCCGCCCTGTCCGCATGTTCCCTCTTGCTCCGAGGCAGGCACGATGGCACCTCTGTCCCTCTGCCCACCCGCTGTCCTCTGGGAGGTCACAGCTCTTGGCAGACGATCAGTTGTGACCCGCTGGAGGCGCCACCCCACGTGCATGCCGAACACCATCTTCTCTCCCTCCCGGCATGCCAGGCTCCTCTGACGAGGAAGGGGTAAAGACCCTCCAGGGTTCTCAAGAACATCAATATGTTTTGTATTTAATGTGCTGGCTCTGTTACAGCAAATTAAAGCGAGGGGGCCTGGTAGAAGGGAACACAGCCCGCCGTTCCTCTGTCCCTCGTCGAGCAGGAGGTTCTGGAAATGGCACTCCAGTGCGGGGAAGGAGTGTGCATTACACCCCCCTGCAGAAACAGAGCAGACATTAGACAAAGCCCCGAGTCTTAATGGGACGCATCCGGCAAACATCTGAGCTTGGGCCTTCAATCACAAACGCTGCAGGATTTAAAAATGAATAAACTTCACATTGGGTTTCTCTTATTTATCCTTTATGCAAATTGTCCCTGGGAGGACCCATTACGCGCACTGCATGGGGACAGCAGAGGCCGGCTCCGGGCTTGGAGGACCACTTGCAAGCAATTCCTGGCACGCCGGGCCCGTCCTGGCGCTTTACGGAGGGAGAGAAAGTGATCGTAAAAGGGAAATAAACAGATTCAGAGTGTTTGGCTCACGCAGAAAGCACAGGCACGCACGCACACACACGCACACACACACACGAGCCACATGTGGACCACATTCAAACAGCCACGGCTGACACCAACAAGGGCTTCTGCACAGAGAGCACATGTCACCTCCCCGGTTATTTTCTTCCGCTGCCGATGGGAGGAAGGGGGTCTGTTTGTGAGGCCGAGGGAAGAGATGGGCAGGACAGCGAGGGGCACACACGTGGTGGAGACCCCTGGTCTGAGCAGGCGCTGTGAGCCATAGCCCTGTGCAGGTGCCGCGCACCACCCCCCCCCAGCCCCTGCTGGGGCCCTGCTGGGGCTCCCGGGGAGCTAACAAGCTGGGGTAGAGCCAGGCAGTAGTGAGCGGGTCAGGGAGCTGAGGCTGTGAGCTCGGACTAGGGGAGCCAAGCGTAACCAGCCTGAACGTGGTAAGGCCAAGAGCAGGGACACGTGGGGCTCTTAGGAGGAGGACAGAACCAATGGAAGATGGAGACATGAAGAAAACAGAAATGAAGAGGGGAAGACACCGACCACTCCTTGTTCTAGCGGAGCCGTCCCCTGCTTAGTCCAGGCCCCACGTTCAGGCTCCTGTAAGCGCAAAGAGCTCGCCCGCTGTCAGCTCCTCACTCATATTGGAGAGAGGCCCGTGTCTGCCTCAGAGTCAACCCTGTGGCTTTGGGGTCTTGATGGTGTGGCATCCCCTCTGCCTCTGGCACAGAACAGGGACCCTGGTGAGTGTGCAACAGATGCTTGCTGACCGAGCAAACGTCAGGTAAACACTGGCTCTGAAGTGGGTTAAGCCAGCCGAGCAACCCGCTTTTGGAAACCGTCTGCTGGTCCGGCATAACGAGTGACTGAGGGCCCTCGACAGACAGTTGTGAAAACAGAAACACTCCACTTAAACTGAAATCGGTCACCTGGCTCCCTGGGACCTCACCCTGGGGGCACTGTCAGCTGGTCCCTCCTCTGCCGGCTCTTGCAGGCTGGGGGTCACTCTCTCCGCTTTATAGAGCATCACGGAGAGATGGGGGCAAGGCCTCTTGCCTCCCCCGTTTCCACTCTAGCTCTCATCCCCAAGCTGTGGCCACCCACTGTGCCACGGGGTCAGAGGAACCACCACGCTTTCCGGCCTCAGTTTCCCCCACTCCTGCATCCGTTCCGCCGACGCTGTTGCCCAGCTCACAGCTGATTTCCCCCAAGGGTCCTGGGGCTCACGTTTTATCTCCACCATCCCCACCTCCATCACCACGGCCAGCCCGCATCGTCCATGGGGTCCGCAGCAGCCTGGTTCTGGTGCCCCGTTCTGCCCAAGCCCAGCAGGGCTTCCTCAGCGAGGCACCGCTTTGTCCACCTGTCCTTCCTCTTGGCCCTGCTCGCCTCCCCGGGCTTATCACGTCCAGCCAGAACCTTTGGCTGATTCTTGAGATTCTCTGTGGCGCCCTCTCACCACTGACTTAGACCCGAAGCCAACTGCCTGCTTAATAAATTAAATTCCTCTCCTCACCCAGCAAGCATTTATTGAGAACCTACTAAGTGCCAGGCCCGGTGCTCGACTGAAGAGATTCATAGATGCGGGAACATAGTCTGTCCTCAAGGGGAGCACAGTGCTTGCGGCACCCAGACTGGAGAATCAGCTATTAAGACATAAGGTGATCTTTTAAATTCTCAGGATGGTTGGGGCAGGAGTTGAAACAGAAAGAGGGGTAGGTGCAGGGAAAGAATGTCTCCCAGGTATATCCCCCTTGAGGATATTGTTTCTGAAGTTACTAGTGCATACTTTTTGGAAAAGGCAGCCTATCATTTCCTGTCGGGGGTGAACGTACGCGGACAAACGGAAAGAAAAGGGAGCAGACCTTTAAACTCTTTTGACTCACTTGCCTCGTGACAAACACCATGCCGAGAAATGTACACTTTTATTTTATTTTTTTTTTTTAATTTTTTTTTTTAATGTTTATTTATTTTTGAGACAGAGAGAGACAGAGCATGAACAGGGGAGGGGCAGAGAGAGAGGGAGACACAGAATCTGAAATGGGCTCCAGGCTCTGAGCCATCAGCCCAGAGCCCGACTCGGGGCTCGAACTCACAGACCGTGAGATCATGACCTGAGCCGAAGTCGGACGCTTAACCGACTGAGCCACCCAGGCGCCCCAAAATGTACACTTTTAATCTCATGTAAATGGTACAGAATTCCAAGACGTTAATGCTAAAAAGGACTTGGCATGATACTGAGTGATGACTGCAGGATAAGGCAGACAGGACAGCGTCTTAAGAGCCCAAACTCCGGCACCAGGTTGCCTGGATTCCAGTCCCATGTTGGCTGTGTGACCATTGGAAAGTGGCCTAACCTGTCTGTTCTTCCATTCCCTCATGGGCTAAATGGGGATAGCAATTGCACCTATCTTGTAGGGTCGCTGTGAGGCTCACGGGAGTTATTATAAGCACAGCACATGGAACAGTGCCTGGCACAGAGCTGGTGTTAGCTATTATTACTGTTCTAAGTGCTGTAGGTGTATGAATTCATGTCCTTCTTGCAGGACCCCTTGGAGGTAAATCTATACATACTCATTTCCCAGATGGGAACACTGAGGGACAGAGAGGTTCATTAGTCTTTCCGAGGTCACACAGCTGATAAATGGAAGAATGCAGACACCTCAAAGGCCCCTAGTAAGTTCTCTGGGAGACCATGGGCACCACTAGCTAAGAAACCTCCTGGTTTAATCTTTGTCCTAAAAAAAAAAAAGAGAGAGAGAGAGAGAGATGCATGTATTGTAAGGCTTTTGAAAGTGCTCCTAAAAGGATTTGGAAGCCATCGATCTCCGTCTGTCTCGCTTTTCAGGAAAACAGGCATTGAGTGACAGGAAGCGATCTACTCCAGGTGGCAGACAGAGCGTGACCCGAATCCAGGACTCCTTTTGGTCACCTCTGGTCTTTCCTCTGGGCCACCTCTATCCCTGATGCCTTCACGAGCCCTCAGGCAGATTTAAAATGTCTCCCTAAGTGTCCAAGATGATTAGGGCCACGATGGGGAGGGTGGCTGCTGCTGCTGGTTGGGAACCAGGCCTCCCCTAGAGGAGCCAAGAAGAAGGCCAAGGGGCCTGGTTTTGGAGGGAGACTGCCAAGGCTACCAGGGAGGCCGGGCCTCCACCAGTGCATCTCTGCAAATTCAGGGGAGGAATTTGCACAGGGAAAATGTAATTACTCAAATTGGAACAGGGCCAGGACCTCAAGGCCTGGACTGGGGAAGTGCTGGAAGATTCTTCAGAATATAAAAGCTGCCTCCTTTCTCTGCACTCACCCCCAAGCCTCCCCGGGCCAGGTCAGAGCAGCCTCGGAAATGAGAACATTCCTACTGAGACCCCTGCCAAGTGGTGGGGCCTCCTCCTTCCTGTAGCCTTGGGGGCTGGGAGGGCAGGAGCCAGGGAGGCGCTCCTGGCTTGGGAGCTTGGATTTCTGTGTCCTCACCCTCCTGCCTGGATTATTTCACAGTGACGCTACTTAAGCTCTCAAATCAACCGGTTTGTTTAGTTGGGTTTTAGAAGTCGTGGTTACACTGTTGGCTGTCTGCTGTCCTCACTGGGAAGAGTTTCAAATCAACTGACCTTTGACCAAAAGAAGGAGGTAAGGAGCAACCCTCCCAGCGAGAAAGTCCGGGAGAGGAGTCTCAGACCACCTGGGACATCTCCCTTCACCTTGACGTTCCCCTTCACAAGCTACGGGAGCCGAATTTTACTACCCTCACGCTCCAGACCTCTAGAACTCTACTCTTCCACAACCTTCCAGGGATTCCCCAGGGGACTCACAGACACATGACCCACGTCAATGTCCACATACCACGTGATGAAGACTATCTCAGCCACACCTCCTCCCGCAGAAGACGGACTGGGCATTCAAGAAGACTGTGATACCCCGCCATTCAGTGGCAGCACGCGGAACGGCAGGAGTTCATCTCTCCGTCCGTCTGTCCACTCAGCCGTCTGTTCATCCCATCCCTCAGGTAAGAAAGCCAGCGGGCAGCACACCTGGCTATCTGGGCGCTGGGCGAGGAGGCAGAGGACCTACAATGCAAAGGTAATTAAGACTCATCTCTCCTTGGGTGTTCACCTTGAGTGGGGCCAGGATGGTTTCCTGTAGCTGCCATTAGCATGACGGTCCGGCAGGTGTTGTCCTGGGGTAACCCAGCCCTTACTTATTCCTTTGCTGGTGAGGGAATGTTTTCTTTAAGGGCTCCTGTTTGATTTCCAAAGCTGGCCCAGGCTCTTACAGGAAACAGTGGGGGACTGTTCCACGCATGGAGAAGTGCCTTTGCTCAGGGCAAAATCCGCTGCTTGGTGAACTGCTTTGCCTTCCCTTCATGTCACTATGATTTGAGGGAGCCATTAAGCTTTAACAATGCAGAAAATAAATCCCCATTAAAATATATGCACCTTAAAAAAGCCGAGCTCTCAACCCAACCTGCCTTCTCCATCCCCACCTAGCACTAGCTTGACTATCCTTCAAGGCCAAGGAAGAAAACTTCTGATGCCAAGAAGCCTCCCTTGATCCTTCCTGGCTGCGAGTGATCTCTCAACCACCCATAGATGTTTATTTATCGAACACCTAGGCTAGCATTTGATTCGGATCACAACCGAATTGGATGAAAATGTGTGCTCTTCCAGAATGGCTACCCAGTGGCCTTCAGATTTGTGTTCCTGTTCTTTATTCTCCTGCCCCATTCCTAGAAGGCTTAGGAGTGGCTCCTAAAATGTTCGTTGAACGAATGAATGCGTGGGGCTGCAGAATTAGACATTTTCTCTCCGGACCCCACCCTTACTGAAATCCACGGCGTTCAAGATCTCTAGCAATGGCAGCATCCCCACGGAGCCCCCAGCAACACCCAGCTGGGCCCAGCTCCAGTCCGCCCTACCCATCGGAAACCTTTCCCTAGACTCTGATCACACGTGGCTGGGACTTCCATTTGATCCCTCCTTCTGTCTTATTGACCTCTAATGTCATTTACCCTCTGCCGGGCCGCACACTTTTCATCTGGTTATCATTTGCCTCTCCAGCTGGAGAATCAAGTCACTAAACACCAGGACTTTCTCCCATTGTTCCCTTCAGAGACTAGAATGTGCTGAGAACACATGGGTGCTCAGATTTGTCAAAGGCTCTGTCATCCCCGGGCTCACGGTTTGGTCTAAACATCTAAGCAACAGATAGGCAGAGACTAACATTTTAGAGCTGAGCCATTTCTCCAGTTGCCCAAAGAAAAAAGGGTCTGGAACCAGCAAGGCTTTGGGGGAGAAATGCAAAATCTGGAAGCAAAGCTGTTTGCTCTACGGAGGACGCCATGTACCCGGGTCAGCCTGGGGTGGCAAGGCTTGGCGTGGCTCCTTCAGCCTGTTACTATCTCACTTGCCCTCTATTCTCATCAGTCATTCCTTCTTGTCACATTAAGTGCCGGGTCCTTTTGTCTCCTGGGGAGACAAAAATAAATGAGAGACAATCCTAACGCTAATAAACAAGTTTCTGGTTCGTGGGAGAGGTAGATACGGAATCAGATAAATTGGTGCAGCCTGGTGCCGCTAAGAGATCTGCAAAAAAATGATACCAGAAGGGGACTTCTGGAGACTACGGCCACTCCCTCTGCCTGTGGGAGTTGATGAAATCTTCCAGAAGAGGTGCATTAAACTGGGCAAAGCAATTAGGGAAAGGCAGAGTATGGTGAGTGTGTTTGTTTCCTATTATTGTTGTAACAAATCACTTACTCATTAGCAGCTCACAACAACAGCAAACTTATTGTCTCATAGCTCTGGAGGTCAGCGGTCTGACAAGGATCTCACTGGGCCAAAACCAAAGTGCCCACAGGGCTGTGTTCCTTTCTGGAGGCTCCACCGGGGACCTTCTAGAAGCTGCCCCAACCCCTTGATTCATGGCCCCTTTCTCCACCTTCAAGGCGAAGTCCTTCTCAAATTGCATGGCTCTGACCCTATTCTGGTTCCTCTCCCAGTTGGGAGGACACTTGAGACAACATTGGGCTCACTGGGATGAGCCAAAGTCATCTTTCTATTGGATGGTCAACTGCCTAACAGCCTCGGCCGCTCTTTGCCACAGAAGGTGACATAGTCACGGGCTCCGGGGACAGGAGCACGGACATCATGGGACAGCCATTATTCTGCCTGCCACGGCAAGGCCAAAGGCACGGAGATGTGCAAGGACCTGTTCTGTCTGGGGACAGAGAAGTGTTCTGAGGTCGATGTGGAGTGGTTGATGGGGAGAACCTGATTTATAAAGGTCCTCACATACCAAGCACAGTATTGCTGTGGTCTTTCGCCCAGTGTGACTTTTAAGCAGGCCTTGTCCGCGCCTTGTCTTCTCAACAATCATCCCAGCAGCGGGATGGCAGGGGACTCCTGGCACAAGCCCCACAGGAGGAGACAAGGCCTGAACCAAGGCGGTGGCACGCAGGTGGATAGGAGGGAATGGGCCTGAAGCTATCTTGGAGGAATACTTGCCAGGAGGCCAGCGATAATGGAAGATTGCAAGATGTAGCCCAGCAGGTTTAGGTGTCAGTGGGGCACCCGGGGAAGAAACCCCCCCCCCCCCACCCCGACCAAGGTGGGTCATGAGCTTAGGGGATGGGAAAACTCCCGCTTACTTCACAAGGGCATTGTAAAGACTGATTTAAAAAGTCATTCCTGCCGATGCGAGAACAGCGGTAAACATACCGTCACTCAGCGGCTCATCACAGGCAAGGTGCACACGGTGTCCCCTCTGATGATACCATTGTGTGCTCAACAAACATTTTACTGGCCCCTAGGCTCCATAGGGAACCAAAGGGATCCCTGAGGAGTTCCTGCCCTTGCCAGGTGCCGAATATCACTGGGAAGCCAGGACACTTACGTCAGGAGAAATACAACAATGTAAGTGCTCAAAGCCTCAATAGTCAGGCCCCGAACCTGGGTGTAGAGAGGTGTTTCCTTGCCTCTCACCCCTCACATCCAGGGATCCTCATCAAGCCCTTCGGATTTTGTCTTCTATACACTTCCTGAGTCTGCTTCCCCTCCTGCTTTAAACTCGAGCCTTTGTTATTCCTCATTCCAATTATTATTAAAAGCCTCTGAACCGGGCCCCCTTTCCTCTAGTCTTGTTCTACTCCCATCTATTCGATACGTGACAGCCCAAGAATGAGTTTTCTAACTTTTAATCTGATCGTAACACTCCTCGGTCTGAGATGATTCAAGAAAATACAGGGAGAAAATTCTAAATGTGAGAGCGGGGAAGTCCTTTCTAAACGTGACACACAACAGGCAGATCAGAAAAGAAAAGAATGATAGATGTGAATACGTAAACTTAAAATTTTCTGCTTGGTAAAAAAAAAAAAAATTGCCGTAAACAAACAGCAAATTAAGAAAAAAAAATTGTTTCAATATAAATGATGAAGCACGGATAGCCTAACTATATAAATTGTGCCTACAAATCAAATCAAGAAGAGAAAAACCTAACAACCCAATGCAACAGTTGGCAAGGGAACATGAACAGGAAATGAAATACAGATGGCTTTTAAATATATGAAAAGGAGCTCAATTCACCATAAGAAAAAAATGCCAATTTCCTTAACACTGGACATCATCAGGAGGGACCCATCAGAAAGTTCGATAATATGCTACACCGATAAGTTAGAGCAAACAGCCACTCTCAAATGCTATGGGTGGGCATGGCTACCATTTGGAAAGCTGTAAGTATCTACCGATTTTTAAAATAAAATTCTGGGCACCTGCATGGCTCAGTCGGTTAAGCATCTGACTCTTGGTTTCTGCTCAGGTCACGATCTCACGGTTCGTGGGTTTGAGCCCCATGTCGGGCTCTGTGCTGACAGCGCAGAGCCCGCTTGGGATTCTCTGTCTTCTTCTCTCTCTGCCCAGCCTCCCCTGCTCTCTCTCTCTCTCTCTCTGTCTGTCTCAAAAATAAACATTTAGAAAAATAAAAAGCATATATTCTTTGAAAATTTCCATCTATAAAATGAATTTTGAGCTCAGCTACAGTTATGTATGTACACAGACACAAATTTATATATTAGGATGTTCACTACCAATATCCAAAACGTCTTCAACAGGAGACTGCCTCAATAAATCATGGTATGTATATAATGGAGAATGCTACACAAAAATTAGAAAGAATGAAGGGGGAGAAAATGAAGGAAACAGTGCTACATACTTCAGATGGAACTACCTCTAAGATACAGTGATAGCAATAAAAGAAATACATAGCATCTACTTTATGTCGGGCAGTATTTAGAAAAATTTTTTTAAATGTTTATTTATTTTTGAGAGAGACAGAGACAGAATGCGAGTGGGCTAGGGGCAGAGAGAGAGGGAGACACAGAATCTGAAGCAGGCTCCAAGCTCTGAGCTGTCAGCACAGAACCCAACGTGGGGCTCGAACTCACGAGCTGTGAGATCATGACCTGAGCCGAAGTCAGACACTCAGCCGACTGAGCCACCCAGGTGTCCCTGTCAGGCGCTATTTTAGATTTACATATAGGGTGCTTGGGTGGCTCTGTGCTGACAGTGTAGAGCCTACTTGGGATTCTATCTCCCTCTCTCTCTGGCCCTCCCCTTCTCTCTCTCTCTCTCTCTCTCTCTCTCTCTGTCTCCCAAAAATAAATCTTTTAAAATCTTTAAAAAAAGAAGATTTACATATTTATATGTAGTTTTGTATATATAGGTATTTATATATATATAACTCATGTGATCCTTACAACTCTATAACACTGGTATTACTGTTATTATCATTATTATTATTCCCATCTTATAGATGAGGGAACTGAAGCACATTTGAGTTAAACAATTTGTCCACTATGAAGATATATATGTATTTCTTCCTGTGAAATGTCTTTTCTCTTTCTGTGCTTCAATGTGGATATTTACATCTAATCTATCTTCCAATTCAGTCATTTTTTCCCTCAGTGTGTGTAATTCATTGAGTCTTCATTTCGGTGAATTTTTTTTTCAGATTTGGAATTTCCATTTGGTTCTTTGGTTTCCTACTAAAATTATCAATGTTTTCTCTAAATTCTTTCAGCATAGTATTCACAGTAATTTTTTAAAATTCACTTATTTATTTTTTTAGTAATCTCTAATGTGGAGCTCAAACTCATGACCCTGAGACCAAGAGTCATGTGCTCTTCCGACTGAGCCAGCTGGGCACTCCTCATAGTGATTTTAAACTCCAGTCTGATAACTGTATCCCTTGGGCCCACTTCTAGTGTCAATCTCAGTCTCTCAGTCATGTCTTCTTATCTTATACACCTGGTTATGTTAATGAGCGTCAGACTTGTATGTGGAAAATTATGGACATAATTTGGTCTTCTAGATGATCTTATCTTCTTCCAGAGAGGGTTCATTTTTGCAGGGCAGTTGGGCAAGAAGCTCTAGCAATCGTTAATTAACCTGACTCCAATTGGGAAGTTGGATGACTCAAAGTTGGCCTTCAATCTCTGTGAAAACTGATCTATTTGTGATTCACCTTTCTCCAAAGGTGGAGTGCATTGGGGTCTCAACCCAAAGCCTGGGTATGTAGCAGACCCCACCTCCTGGATGGGTTCTGAGCATCCATGTTGTTTTCATAGTCCTTTGAGTCTATAGAAAGCTCTGCTCAGCTTCCAGACCCTTAGTCACTAGTTTTGAAAGCATCACTACTCCTGAGGGAGAAACTGCCTTTACTTGTTGGCTTTATTGCTCTGGTCTTGCCCTTATCCCTCTTCTAACTTTTGGCCTTGAAATTCCTCAAGACCTTGAAAACATTCCAATACCTTCCAAGAGGTTTTCTTTCTTTCTTCCTCCCTTCTTTTCTTCCTTCCTTCTTTTCTTTCTTTCTTTCTTTCTTTCTTTCTTTCTTTCTTCTTTCGAGAGCAAGAGAGTGTACACACACATGTGAGCAGGAGAGGGGCAGAGGGAGAGAATCTTAAGCAGATTCCACGCCCATCACAGAGCTCAACACAGGGCTTGATCTCATGACTGTGAGATCATGACCTGAGCAAAAATCAAGAGTCAGATGCTTAACCTACTGAGCCACCCAGGCTCCCTTCTGTCTTTGTTTTTGTTATTTTTTTAAAAAAATATTTTGTTTGGGGGCGCCTGGGTGGCTCAGTCGGTTGAGTGTCCGACTTCGGCTCAGGTCACGATCTTGCGGTCCATGAGTTCAAGCCCCGTGTCGGGCTCTGGGATGATGGCTCAGAGCCTGGAGCCTGCTTCCGGTTCTGTGTCTCCCTCTCTCTCTGCCCCTCCCCCGTTCATGCTCTGTCTCTCTCTGTCTCAAAAATAAATAAACGTTTAAAAAAAAATATTTTGTTTGGGGGCACCTGGGTGACTCAGTCGGTTAAGTATCTGACTTCAGTTCAGGTCATGATCTCATGGTTCGTGAGTTCAAGTCTCATGTCAGGCTCTGTGCTGACAGCTCGGAGCCTGGAGCATGCTTCAGATTCTGTGTCTCCCTCTCTGTCTGCCCCTCCCCTGCTCATACTCTGTCTCTTTCCCTAAAAAAATAAATACACGTTAAAAAAAATATTTTGTTTGACCTTTCTGGTTGTTTTTAGAAAGAAGGTTGGTTGAAAACAACTCAGTGCCCTTCAGCAGATAGACTTTTAATTGGAAAAAAGGTGAAAAAAGCACAGGGAAAATCTAGTCAAGAAAGCTTCCCAAGTCAGGTAATTGTATAGAGGAAACGTAACCTAGAAAAGTCATTTGGAATGTATCAAACGAGCTGAATCGCAGACAGGGGACAAGGAAGTGGTGTGGAGATCAAGAACATCAGAGCCTGAGGAACAGAGGAAGAACAAAGTTATCAGAGCTTAGGAGCCAGGGCCGTCCATCCAGAGCTGGGATAATGGCTTGACCAGCAGAAGCCGGGACCACAGAGCCAGGAGCACCAGGCATGCTGCTTAAAGGCGGGGAGGAAGAGGGAAGTCAGAGATCTTGATGATCCCCGCCTTCTGCCCTGCTGTCGCCTTCCAATGCCTCCTATTGACCAAACTTCACAAGACACAATGGCCACAGCAGCCTGGGAAAAGCAGAGGAAAGCATGGGGTGAATCCTAGACCAAGTAGGCAAGCGACTCAGCCCCACGCATGCTTGGAAAGACACCTAAGAGACTAGAAACAGTGATTGCTTCTGGGGCGGGCGGAGGATGAGGTTTGGTAGCCGGGAAGCTAGAAGACTTACGTGTGCACATGGTTACATAGTTACCATACACATACCCGTGAAAGGTCGCCTTATACCCTTGCATGGCTCCTGCCCGCCACGGCAACATTTTTCCAACCTCAGGGTGATTAAAATTACCCATTACCCTGAAGACAATGCACACTCTGATTGGCGGGTCTGGGGTGTGTTTCGGGAAACTACGTTTTAACAACAGACTCACGTGATTGTGGTGGGCGGTCCAAGTTAAGCACTTCTGAGACATGGTCGCCAGCGGGGCAGAATTCAAACTCCTTCAGAATGACCGCAAGTTCGTTCAGGGCATCCATGACCAGTTCTGCTCCCAACCGTTCCCCGTCACCAAGGCAGAGGCCTGCGCCTGCTCCTTCCTTCCACGATGTCATCCAAATTCTCAGTGCACTCGGTTCTAGTAATTTGTATGTCTGCATTTCTCATCAGCACCCGAGGGCAGAGGACTCTTCTTCTTATTCATATGAGATCCCAGGAATGCCTAGCCTTGTATCTGGCAAATAGGAGGTGCCCAATAAATGCTGGTTACATTGACTGGTGGTTTTCAGAGACGAGAGGAATCAGAGTCAGCCGAAGTGCCCAGAAAGGGTTTCCCAGAGGAGAAGCTGCCTTAGAGCGGAAGGGAAATGCATCCCAGGCTGAGGAAAGGGAATTCACTGAGGTACCAAAGGCAGGCAGGCTCATTTCTATTAGTGAGCAACCCTGGCGATGAATATAAAGTGCTTTGGTGTTGTTGTTGTTGTTGTTTTCTTTAAGGCAAATTCCCTAAAACCACACTCTGTAGGTCGTGTATCCCCCCCCCCACCCCCTATCTGGGGCCATAACTTCCCCAGATGTTAATGAGTACTTCCAGCATTGATGGAGGGGAGAGAGACCCCTACGGGTTTATAAAACATGCAGATGACTGGTTTTTAACGAATGCAAAACGTCAAACAAAAGCAGCATCACAGGCTGGTTACTCATGCATAGTAAAGTTCCCAGGGAAAAAGGAGCAAATAAATAGGAAAAAATACCTTGGCTGGAACCATTCCTAATAGGCAATGGACAATTGGGAACAGCAGGGGGATGCAGGGACACGGGAGCAAATAGCAAATACATTTGGAAGATATCAGCAAGAGTGGGATCAAGGCAGCACCAAATGGCCCTCTGGCTGGTGTTTCTATGGGGCCTGTGTTCAGCCCTACCCAACATAAATGGACAGGGCAGAGCTTCTGTTTGTTTGGTGGGTGGCTGGGTGGGGGACATGATGGAAGGGGAAGAGCTGGACATATGTACAGCAAAGAGAAAACAGTTCTAGAAATAGGGTGTTTCGATGGGGCTTCTATGTGTCCCATTTGGAGCTAGAAGCCACCAACTTGAACTTTGCCCTTGTTAAATATGGACCGGACTTAGCTGGACCCAGGTGTTTGTGTTCTCACACAAATGAGTTAGGCTTTTCACGCTATTTCCAAATGTGGTCACATGTATGGAAAGTCACTCTATTTGTCTATGTAGATATGTGGGTTTTTTTTTAATGTTTATTTATTTTTGAGACAGAGAGAGACAGAGCATGAATGGGGGAGGGGCAGAGAGAGAGGGAGACACAGAATCCCAACTTATTAGTTCTGAGAGAGAGAGAGAAAGAGCACAAGCTGGGGAGGGTCAGAGAGAGAGAGAGGGAGACACAGAATCCGAAGAAGGCTCCGGGCTCCGAGCTGTCGGCACAGAGTCTGACGTGGGGCTCAAACCCACGAACCGAGAGATCATGACCCGAGCTGAAGTTGGACGCTGAACCGACTGAGCCACCCAGGGGCCCCTGTGGAGTTTTCTTAGGGCAGCGTTTCACCAAGTGCCCCCCTTCAGCTGCAAGGAAGGGCCTGTTCTGCAGCCTGCAGGCTTCCCCAGAGCGGTGAGCATAGGTGGAAAATGTCTATCAAATTTCACGCTGCATCTTAAAGTTTTCTGCAAATGTTGGACTCTGCCTCATCGTCTATCCACATTTGTTTTCATGTGAAGTGGTGTTTACGGTGGACACTTGATGCTTCCTCCAGATCCTCTTCACAGGACAGACACATCCACAATCTGACTGTCAGGAATGTGGGCTGCTGGAAGCCCACGGCCGTGTTGCCCACGGGGCACTGACCTAGGCTACAGGGAATTGCCATGCCCGACGTTCTGCCCCATCTCAGGGGCTGGCCTGTGGCTGATGGATGGCGGGTAGGAAATACAAAAGTCCAGCCTCCTTGCCTCGACTTGAGACAGCTCTGAAGGGCCATCTTTGTGGGGTCGGCGGAGACCTTGCTTCGTGGCTACCCCGTTAGAGGCCAGACCTTCCCTTCGGCTGGATCCCGCCTTCCTTCCTTACAGGAGTACTTTCTGAGAGCATTCTCCCAAAAAACTCTTTTTCGGACCTCATTCTCAGGGAACCAAGACAGTATTTGAAACACTCACTTACGTTATGTTAGCGCCCCACCCCCACTTCTATCTTGCCACCGTCCCGGTCAGGATCTTGGCAGTGAATGGAGGTATTCAGCTGGGATTTTGAGCACAGTTGAATGATGAGCCGATTAACATATGGCCAGAGTTAAAGCAATCATCAAGGACTGGTGAGGCAACAAGAGACTGGCCATATCAAGGAACCATGACCACCTTTGGGTCTGCAGGGGCAAAGGGGTCGAAATGGTTTAACTGGAGCCCAGGGAGGTGGGGGCTGCTGTGGATGGGGCACTTCCCATAGGGCCGTAGGTGTAGAGGCCTGAAGCCACGGCCAAATACATACCCCAGGGAACATAAGGAGCAGGGGAGGAGATACCCCACCCTCTCTATCCCCCTTACCCTTGATTTCTCACCGATGTCTCCCATCATTCAAATCCAGCTGGAAACAGGGCAATGTTCTTGATCTTTGAAGGAGAGCCCACCGGGACCCAGAAGCGTGGAAAACGGATGGCTTTGGGGAAAGTGGCAAAAAGGCAAATGCTAATACAAACTCCAAGGGACACACCATGTTATCAGTGACGTCACTTCCCCTCTGGCCTACCGCTCCATCCTTCCAAAGAGCTCCCCGGTGCGGTTATAGGGGAGGGCCCCTGCACCAGTTCAGGCCACATGTGCGTGTGGGTTGGGGGGCAGGCAGCCCTGTGGCTTAGGCATTGCTTAGCCAGGAAGACGGATTTAGAAGAAAGAGTTAGGGGGTGTGGCTTGAGCCCCAGTTGCCAAAACAACGTGCTTCCCAGTAGAGGAAATGCTCCTGCACGCATGCTCCCGGGAGTTTTCCTCCTCGTTTTGTTAGGCCAACAGGGACACGAAGGCCAGAAGGGCTGAGGCAGAGGAGCTCCCAGGGAGGAAAGCAGCGGAGGGCATGAGGCTGTCAGGTCTTGAGCAGCAGGATTAAAAGGCAGAGACGAAGCTGAGGTCAGCGCTCAGGTGATTAGAGACAGCGCAGCAGCGTCGAAGGCTTTTGAAGCCAAATTAGGGGTAAAGCAAATGCCACTCCCAAGTGGCATTTTCCCCTCAGAACTGTCACAACCTGGGCCAGGCTTGTAGGCCAGTTTTCTGGTTTGGACCTGGCCATTTAGTAATTATAAGCTCTGGATTCCTGACGTCCACCAGCCCAGCGATGTTGACCAAGCACCTTGCCCAGTGCACTCAGAACGTTGCTGCCCTGACGGACGTACTTGCCATTCCCGGGGGCCCTGCTTTGCTTCTCGAGGGAGGCCGTCCCTCCTCTGGGGCGTTGCTTCCACACCAGAGGACTGCTTAGGGCGAGCTAGGAATGAACACGGGAGGAAAGTCGGCCCCAGCATCCAGCACCAGAAGCCGGGTGGGCCCCATCCTACTCTCCTGGTCTGGTTTCACCGCATCTCACTCTGCCGCCTCCAGGGGGCCTACTCCTCCCCTCCGTCAACCAACCACATTCACCTCTTAGTAACAGAAAAGCTCCAGATGCAACTGTCAGCAGAGGTGGGCTAGAGGAAGCGGTGGGCAGCGGGGTGGGGGGGGCCCTGGCGCCCGCCAATGTCCATCTTATCCTGGTCATCCTGGGCCTGGGCCACGTTTGCCAGACTCCAGCATCAGGGATGGCCACGCAACCGGTGGCCCTGGCCAGTGGAAGGGGCAGAAGGCCTTAAACGGCCACTTTCAGGACTTGCCCCTTAGGACCCCTCCCCCACACGATTCCGGCTCTGTTTCCTCTTCCGGCCATGGAAGAGAGGACGCTGATAACCTCGAGGGGTAGGGAGACACCACATGGAGGGAGCAGAGTCCGAGAAGGACTGTGCAGGACAGAGAAATGGCCCCTCCCCGGCATTACCCCTTGCTGACCCCCTGTCACCTGAACAACCCAGCTAACTTTTATTGTCTTAAGCCATCACTTTTGCGCTTGTGAACACAGCGAGCCAGTCCTAACAAAGCATGAAGCTGGAGAAGAAAGAAGCTGAGGCCTGCTGAAACGGGTGATCCAGAAATTTGGTATTTTCCTGTAAGAAAAAGGGGCTGTGAAGGTTTCCGAGCAGGGGAGGAGCCTAGTGTCCCAGCCGAAATGCTCCCTTGGCCTGTGGGGGGACCAGAGTGGGCAAGGCTGGAGGCAGGGGGTGCTGGAGTGAGAAGCAGCTCCAGTGGTGCAGGGGGGTGGGGAACGCGCCCTGGGCCGAGGCTGGGGCAGGAGAAATGGGCTTGGGAGGGGTGAGATTGCTAAGAGGCTCAGCAGGAAGGATGCATAGAACCCAGTATCCGGCAGGATATTGGGCCGGGGGCAGGGGAAGCATGGAGGAACATGAGGAGAACTGGGGGGGGGGGGGGGGGTTGGGGGAAGCCAGTTTGGGAAAAAGAGGATGACCTCATGTTGGACATGTGAGCTCGAGCTGCCCGGTGCTACAGAAGGAGAGAGGTCCGGCCCCCGTTGCATGTGACCTTGGCCCTGAGGAGAAGAACTGTGAATACTTCTCTCCTCTGGGCTGAAAGCGAGAAAGGAAAGACAAGCCATGTATAAATGTCATTAGCGCTTTCACAGTGACAAAAAAACAAACAAAAACAAAAACAAAAACTTTTAAAATAAATGAGGTGCTACTAAATAAACGAATCACTTGAAAATGTACATGTGGGATAGCCGAGATAGATTAAAAAGCAGATTAAAGTAACATCTGTATATTAACGTCGTCATAAAATGGAATGGTAATGGGGGGAGCGTGCAAGGTATTATAAAACAATAATCAGAAACATTATGTCAATTATTGAAAACCACATCACCAGTTGAGAGGTATTCCTTAGTCTCTGATGCTTCTGCAGCCATTTGTTCCCCAACTGGCTCTACAAGAAAGGCCTGCTCGATTTCTTGATAAACACCCCTAAATTCTATCACGATATATGCCCAGCTCAGGTACGGGGTTTAGTTCATTCTTCTTGTCACCAGTAATAACAGTTCTCCTGACAGGACAGCTGAATGCTCTCTCCCCGCCTTGAATGGTTAATGGCCCCATCCAACATGGCCGAAACCATCAGGAAGTAACATGGATTCCTTGTAGCATTGATAACAAAAACGGCAGTCATCAGCTTTGCATCTGTAGACCAAACAGATCCGTAGATCTGCTTATGTTTAAACTCTTAACCCACTTTCCCATCTGATCTTCATGGAGACCTGGAAAGCTGTGCTCTCATTTGAAGCACGAGGAGACTCAGTCCAAAGGGTTGTGTCACTTGCTCAAAGTCACCCCCCCAGGATGTTGGTAGGTTCTGCACCAGATCCCATGTCCCTCATCCACCCCCCACCCCGCACCCCTATACTTCTTTCCCTTTGCCCCTCTCAGCCCCTCCCCGCCTCTCCTTCCCCTCGACCTCCACTCGTCCTTGTGAGTCCAGGCCCAAGCAGCAGCTTCACCCCTACCACAGACCTTTCCTGCTGGCCTCAGCTCTTCCCTCAGGGCTAGTCAGCATTTCTCTCTCATTGGTCTTATTAGATGCCCACCCAGGGCCATTTTGTATTCCCTTGCTCACCAATTCCGCCCCTGCGCCCCATCCCCACTAGAAAATCCCCTTTACTGAAGGTAACAGAAAACAGAAGCCAGCAGAGAGCAGTCTCGTGCCTTCACCTCAGGTTTTCTCAAGGTCATTTCCCACCCTCCCCACCTGCCCCCCATTCTCAGACAAGTCCCTCCCCACCCCCCTTAAACCTTCTGCATGGGCCCTTGCTGTTCTGCAGATCGACACCACCAATAACCTTCCTTTCAAGGACCTCCCTCCCCCTTTGATGGCTCCATCTTCCGGTCCTGTAAGTCTCCCTTGTCCTGCAAAACCATTTCTTTCAGCCTCACTTGTGCTCTTCTTCGGGCTTCTGCCTTCTGCCTTCTACCACCGCTCGTGAGCAAACTTCCATAAAGAGAAGGCAATTCTAGAGGATACACCTCAGTCATTGGGGGAGCTTGTTAAGAATAAAGATTGCTAGTTCCCCTTTAAGAACTAGAACTTCTTATTCTAAAAAGAAACTTCTGGGGCACCTGGGTGGCTCAGTTGGTTGAGCGTCCAACTTCTGCTAGGGTCATGGTCTCACAGTCCGTGGGTTTGAACCCCATGTCGGGCTCTGTGCTGACAACTCAGAGCCTGGAGCCTGCTTCAGATGCGGTGTCTCCCTCTCTCTCTGCCCCTCCCCCATTCATGTTCTGTCTCTGTCTCAAAAATGAATATTTAAAAAAATTTTTAAAAAAATAGAAGAAACTTCTGAATGGTGAAAAAAAGTCCTGCCAGTGAAGGAAACCATCAACAAAGCTAAAATGCAGCCTTTGGAATGGGAGAAGATATTTGCACATGACATATCCAATAGAGGGCTAGTATCCAGAATCTATAAAGAATTTATCAAACTCGGGGCGCCTGGGTGGCGCAGTCGGTTAAGCGTCCGACTTCAGCCAGGTCACGATCTCGTGGTCCGTGAGTTCGAGCCCCGCGTCAGGCTCTGGGCTGATGGCTCAGAGCCTGGAGCCTGTTTCCGATTCTGTGTCTCCCTCTCTCTCTGCCCCTCCCCCGTTCATGCTCTGTCTCTCTCTGTCCCCCAAAAAATAAATAAACGTTGAAAAAAAATAAAAAAAAAAAAAGAACTTATCAAACTCAACACCCAAAAAACAAATAATCCAATTTAAAAACGGGCAGAACACATGAAAAGACGTTTCTCCAAAGAAGACAGTCAGATGGACAATAGACACGTGAAAAGATGCTCAACATCACTAACCATCAAGGAAACGCAGATCAGAGCTACAATGAGATACCATCTCACACTCATCAGAATGTCTAAAATCAGCAACACAAGAAACAACAGGTGTTGGCATGGATGTGGAGAAAAAGGCATCCTCCTGCAACTGATGGTGGGAATGCAAACTGGTGCAGCCACCGTGCAAAACAGTATGGAGGTTCCTCAAAAAAGTTCAAAATAGAACCACCTTACGATTCAGCAATTGTGCTTCTGGGTATTTACCCAATGAATACAAGAACACTAATTCAAAGGGATATACTCATCCCTATGTTGATAGCAGCATTATTGACAAGAGCCAAGATTTGGAAGCAGCCCAAGTGTCCATGAACTCAAGAATGGATAAAGATGTGATACACACGCACAAGCGCATATATGCACACACACACACACATACACAGGAATATTATTCAGCCATAAAAAGAATGAAATCTTGCCATTTGCAACCACATAGATGGAATTAGAGAGTATAACGCTAAGTGAAATAAGCCAGTCGGAGAAAGACAAATACCGTATGATTTCACTCCTTTGGAGAATTTAAGAAACAAAAATAAGCAAAGGGGGGAGAAAAAGAGATAGAGAAAAGTCAAGAATAATTCTCTATAATTATAGAGAACACACTGATGGTTACCAGCAGGGAGGTGGGGGGGGGGGGGAGCTGGGTGAAGCAGGTGATGGGGATTTAGGATTGCACTTGTCATGACGAGCACCAGCTGTCGTGTGGCAGTGGTGAAACACCATATTGCACACCTGAAACGGATATGAAACTGTATGTGAACTAACTGGAATTGAAATAAAAATTTTTTTAAAGGTAAATATAAAAGGATGGCCTAATCTATACAATCGAAGTCCTAATCCAAAGAAAGAGGGAATGGCTATATCAGCATCACAAAAAAGAAGACATCAGCGTAAAGAAAATTACTAGGGCTAAGGAGGAATTACAGAATCATAAAAGGGCCGTGTCAAGAAGGCCCCACAATCCTAAATATGTAGGCACCTCCCAGCAGAGTTTCCTAATTTCTGCACAAAGTGAAGGCTGACAGAACTGAAAGAGAAGCAGAAAAATCTATAATCACACTTGGAAACTTTAATATCCCTCCCACAGTTACCTAGAACAAGTAGGTAGAAAAAACACTGAGGATGTAGAAGAACCAAAGAGCTCTAAGAACCACCTTGACCTGGGATCAATAGAACACTCCATCAGAAGACAACAGAAAGCACATTCTTTTCGAGTGCACATGGAATATTCACGAAGATAGACTGAAGAATGTAATTAGCTTGAACAAATCCAAAAGAATTGGAATCGCACAATGTTCTCTGGTCAGAATGGAATTAAAATTAGAAAGCAGTCTTAGAAAGGTATCTGGGGGGGCGCCTGGGTGGCTCAGTCGGTTGAGCGGCCGACTTCGGCTCAGGTCATGATCTCGCGGTCCGTGAGTTCGAGCCCCGCGTCGGGCTCTGTGCTGGCAGCTCAGAGCCTGGAGCCTGTTTCAGATTCTGTGTCTCCCTCTCTCTGACCCTTCCCCATTCATGCTCTGTCTCTCTCTGTCTCAATAATAAATGAACGTTAAAAAAATTTAAAAAAAAAAAAAAAAAAAAGAAAGGTATCTGGGAAATCCCCAAATATTTAAAAATGAAGCAACACACTTTGACATAAGCCGTGGGAGTTCAAAGAGGAAATGTCAAGGAAAATGAGAAAAGAAGACATTTTTTTTAAATGTTTATTTATTTTTGAGACAGAGAGAGAACATGAACGGGGGAGGGGCAGAGACAGAGGGAGACACAGAATCGGAAGCAGGCTCCAGGCTCTGAGCCATCAGCCCAGAGCCCGACGCGGGGATTGAACTCACAGACCGCGAGATCGTGACCTGAGCTGAAGTCGGACGCTTGACCGACTGAGCCACCCAGGCGCCCCGAAAAGAAGACATTTTTAAATGTGTGGAATGCAGCTAAACAGTGCTGAGAGGAAAATTTATGGCATTAAATGCTAGAAAAGAAGGAGTTCGAGTCAATATTCTGAAGCTAGTGGTGGCAAACGATAGCCCGTGGGCCCCATCTGACCCGCCACCACTTTTTATAAGAAAAGTTTTACTGGAATACAGCCATGCCCATTCATTTCCATATTGTCGCTTTCCTTCTAGGAGGCCAGCATTGCCCTAATACCAAAACAATACCAGGCAAAGAAATTACAAGATAAGAAAACTACAGACTAACATCTCTTATAAACATAGATGTCAAAATTCTGCGCAGAAGTTTGGTGACTCAAATCCATCAATATATATTATAAAAAGGATAATCCATCATGAATAAGTGGGGTTTAACCCTGGCTGAGTCCACATTTGAAAATCAATTAATGTAATTCGTTATATTAACAGACGAAAGAAGAAAAACCATATGACCATCTCAATAGGTACAGGAAAATCATTTGACAAAAGTCAACATCTACTCCATGATAAAAATTCTCGGCAAACTAGAAATGGAAAGAAACTTCCTTAGCTTGCAAAGGGCACCTGCACAAGGCTGTACCACTGCATACCTTATCGGGATGGCTAACATCAAGGAAGCATGTGAAGATGTGGGCCACCTGGAACTTTCAAACATTGCTGGCGAGAATGCAAATGATACCCCCACTTTGATGCACCCTTTGGCAGTTTTCTGTAAAGTGGACCGTACGCTTACCATATGACCCAACAGTCCCACGCTTAGTTATTTATACAAGAGAAATGAGCGATTTGGATCGTGGAGAACCCGTATGTAAATGTTGGTAGCGGCTTTGTTCATAATACCCAAACCTGGAAACAAACCAAATGCCCTTTAGGGAACGGATAAACAAACTGTGAAACATCTTTATAATGGAATACTACTCAGCAATAAAAGAATAAATTATTGATATAGGAATCAACATGGATGAATTGCAAATGAATTATGCCAAGGAGGAAAGACAGCCTCAAAAGGCTACATATTCTATAATTCCACTTACATGATGTTCCGGAGATAAACAAACCTATAGAGACAGAGAAGATCAGTAGTGCCCAGGTGGTGGGGGTGGGGGGGGTGGGGAGAGGAGGTGATGCCGAAGGGAATTTCTGGTGGCGTGATGGGCCTGTTCTGTATCTTTTTATTTTTTTTAATTTTTTTTAATGTGTATTTATTTTTGAGACAGAGAGAGAGCATGAATGGGGGAGGGTCAGAGAGAGAGGAAGATACAGAATCCGAAGCAGGCTCCAGGCTTTGAGCTGTCAGCACAGAGCCCGACGCGGGGCTCGAGCTCACGGACCATGAGATCATGACCTGAGCCGAAGTCGGACGGTTACCCAACTGAGCCACCCAGGTGCCCCAGGTCTGTTCTGTATCTTGATGGTGCTCACTTAACTCTAGGCATTTGTAAAACCCCATAGAACTATACACCAAAAAGAGAAAATTTTACCTTATGTAAAGTAAAAATAAATAAAATTTAAAGTAACATGCAAACAGAATAACATCTAACGTTATGGAAACGTATAAAATTAAAAAACAAAAATTAAACAAAAAGTTGACTGCATGGGAAGTCAGTGTTTAAATATAAACGGATATTTGAAAGAGCTATATTTTAATTCGTTTATAGCCATTAATTCCGTAGTTCATGACTAGTTAATCATATTATTAGAAAGAAGGGCAGGGGCGCCTGGATGGCTCAGTCAGTTCAACCACCGACTCTTGATTTCGGCTCAGGTCATGATCTCATGGATCATGGGTTCAAGCCCTGAGTCAGGCTGGTCGCTGATAGTGCAGAGCCTGCTTGGGATTCTCTGTCTTTCTGCCCCTTCCTTACTCTTGTACTCTCTCTCTCTCTCTCAAAATAAATAAATAAACTTAAAAAAGAAAGAAAGAAAGAAAGAAAGAAGAAAGAAAGAAAGAAAGAAAGAAAGGTCTTAAGGCACAGAGACATTATACAGATGAGGTTCAACTTGGACAGAGTAAACGTGACCCAGTCTGGAATAAGGTGCACTTCTGGTTAGAGCAGACCCGGGATATTTTCAAGGCTTCTGAGGACTTAACATTTCACCTTTTATTCCCCTCTAGATCCTGGGCTCATGATTTTTTCTTTTTAAGGGGTGGTCAAAGACAAAGGGACCCCAGTGCACATATGTTGTTGGTTCAAACAACATTCCTACAAGGTAGGCATTATTATTCCCATTTCACAGATGGAGAAACTAAGTCCAGAAAGACCAACTGACATAGTCAAGGCCTCAAAGCTAATAAAGGCTAACGTTTGATCACCCTAGTCTGCCAACACCAAAGTACATGTAGTCGGGCCAGGCAGAAGCAGTTCCAAGCTTGCTTGCTCGTTGATCAGGAGAGCTGCAGGGACAGAGTGAAAATTCCAGCTTCATCAAGGAGGTGGGCCTAGATTATAAGAGGAGCCACGGGAGACAGAGAGGCCATTTTGGCTTTCCCAGAGTTGTAGCGGAGAATTGTTCAGCCTTAGGCGGGGAGAGGATTCAGCCGAAACACAAGGCCCAGCTCACTCATCCGGTTACATTGTTCCCGTCTTCCCCCTTCCTGGAGCCCTTCCTTCCCACTAAGGTGCAGATGAGGATTAATGACAATGGTGGACTTTTAGTCTCTGCGATCAACTAGTGTAGATGTCATATGGCATCTCTACAATAAACCATACCTGTCAGAAACATCACACAGGTGTTCAGTCCCCAAAGGCCCCCATGGGCTGCATCTGACGAGCCTCTCAAGACTTTCATTCATTCACTCATTAGTCAGTCAGTATTTTAGCGGACCCACCAGCAAATTTATTAAGTGCCTACTATGTGCCAGACTCAGCCCAGAGGGCTACAGAAACCAGGCCCCCGCTGTTACCGTGGAAGGGGATCCACTAACAGTGACTCTGGGTGGGAGAAGTGTATCACCTGCCTCCTTGGTTATTAACAAACCGAGTATTTCTCGAGAAGGAATTCTAATTTTTACCTACCTCTCAGAGATGCCGGAGGATCAATTAGCTGATGTTCATCGGAGACAGAACGCAGAGAAAACTGGAAAATGAGAAGCCCTATAAATGAGCCTCTTCTGTTATTGCCATCACCATCATCATCATCATTATTTCTGCCGAATGACTGTTTCATCAAACTGTTCCTACACTCCTCATCTGGTCTAGAGAATAAGCCTGAATGGAGCCTGGAAATTAAGGAGTTAGGAGAGGCACTCCTCCAAGTGCAGGGAGAGAGCTTTTCTCGGTTAGCCATCGAATCACCCTCTAAACTTTCCCTTCCTGCCATGGAGTGTCACACGGAGAGGGGCCTCATGTGGAAGAGAACTCTGGGATGGGGGGAAGCCCCACCCCACCCCCAAATCCCCAAGCACCCACACTGAAGTTGTCTTTTCTCCTTCTGTGTCTTTAGATTCCTGCCATTCCTCTCAATCATGGAATTTGCCACCAAAGCACCAGCTCCGGAGGCTGCAGCTGAAATGGTCAAGGATTAGGTATTAGCACAAGCGTCAGAGCACCAAAGC
Source organism: Prionailurus viverrinus (assembly GCF_022837055.1). Classification (NCBI taxonomy): domain Eukaryota; kingdom Metazoa; phylum Chordata; class Mammalia; order Carnivora; family Felidae; genus Prionailurus; species Prionailurus viverrinus. Next base: position 68,969,245 of record NC_062572.1, read on the forward strand.
CTGGGCCAGGAGCATGCTGAGGGAGACAGGTGACCCCGAGTGCAGTGAGGACAATGCGGTCAGGGGAGAGCCGGGACAGCTGTCGGGCTGGAAGGTGCGCTGGAGGATGGCAGCCGCCGGGAGGAAGGAGCCCGAGCGTCCCCGCGTCATTTTCCCTCTGTCCTGGGACAGTGGCGTCCCGTGACGTTCGCAGTCACGATGCATCAGAAGGGTCCATCCCAGCGTTAGAGGGTTAAGGGGGGGCGCCTGGAGTCCCCCGGGGACACACACAGAGGCCAAGACTCCAAGGGCATTCCCAAGTCCTCCTCTTCACACGTGTAATACTTATTCGGGGCCTATCTTACCCCCAAGTTGGTAAGTTGGGCAGACATGGTATCCATTATATTGCACTTGAGCCTTGTGCCCAAGGTAAGAAAGGACGCTGTGTGTATATGTACGTGAGCGTGTGCCTGTGTGTGCGAACGGGCGTGAATGGGGTACCTGTCCTATCCACTCTCACGCATTCACGCCTGGTCTCCCCTCCTGTAAACCACAGAGCCCATCTTCTCCCTCTCTTTCCCACGCCCACCATCCTCGGCAGAGTATTTGGTTCAGAGCGAGCATTTCCTCCGTACTTGATGACAATCTGTTGATTCCAAAAGAGTTTATAACACAGCAGTGACAGTCATACCGACGTCGGTCTAGCTTTATTGAATTTTAAATGCCTTTGCATGGGTGAAAATTAATTGTTCCTTTTTTAGCACGTTACCCATCTCAAGGCTCTTTCAAGTGCACGTTATTAGTACATAAATTACTTTGGTCAGCATTTTAGTCTCTTGTAGGGGGATGGGAAGGTGGCGCACTTGGCAGAGAGGGGCACTTTTGGGGGGGTCAGGTTCCATTTGAGGAGGGCCATCCCTCTTCTTTCTAACGGGGTAAAGAGAGTTGAGATGAAATTCAGGCTCTGCCACCTGCTGACTGGCTCCCTGAACAAGTCTCAAAGCTTCTCTCAATCTCACACACCTCATCCATAAGAGCAGCATAGTAAGACCTCATTCCCAGGACTAGGGGTGAGAATTGAGGTAACCCGGACCATGCCCAGCACATGCAAGCATCCCATAGAAGCCAGCTCTCTCTTCCCCTCTTTCCTCTTCACAGTCGGAGAAGGCTTCCGGGAGGAGCCACGACTTACAAACGCATCCGGATAACGAGAGAGGACCCAGACCTTGGCCTCGTGTGATTCCCCCGGATTCCCTCACCTTCTACGGGTGGGAAGGCGAACGGACAGCAAGACCACCACACCGTCTCATTTGCCCTCTGTCTCGCCCCACCTCTCCCATTCGAAAGTCTCCAGGAAGAATCACTCCATCCGTCTCCGTTTATGTTTGTTTTTCCAAAACACTTCTTGCTAAATGCAAAGTTTTAATAACAGGGAAATGATCATTTGGCGGATTACAGAGCAGTAAAAGCTAGGTGGGAAGCTGCACAGACACCAAAATATGGGGCGCATTTGGTGCTTACAGTGAGGAAATGAAATATTTAATAAGCCCAAAAATGAGGAGATGTGAAGCAGGTTTCCCTCCCTTCCTTCTCCAGCAGAAATTAAACAACTTTTACACACCACGTAGTTTTCAGTAGAGGATGCTAATGATGTCCCCGATGCCCTCTTCATCTGATCAAACTGTATTGTCTGTGTCAGGCTGCCAATTAAGGCAGGTTTCTCCTACTCCACACACTTCCCAAGCCACCATAAAGGTTAATTGAATCATGTGCGGGCGATGCTCTGGTGGACAGGAGGCTTTAGGACTCCATTTTCAGACCTTCGGTGAGGAGAACGAATAAAAAATAGTGCGAATGTCGTGCCACCAAGTGGGGGCTCCCGGGAGACAAGCAGCCCCTCAGTCCTCCCTCCCCTTGTGTTCAGCTTTCTTGTGTCGCTCCTTTCACTGTCTTAGGACCTTCTTCCATTTTTGCTCCACTCTATGAAATGCCATTTGCTGAGCAAGACAAGAGTTGTCTGAGGCAGGCCCATCCTGGGGACGGGATCTGACCCAGATGGCCAGCCATCGCCTGGCCCGCAAAGCAAGCCTTCGACCAAAGACCTGCTGCTTCCAACGCACTTCCTTGACTTGAACATCTACTGCTCAGAGGGTCGTCTTTACAAGACTAGATTTATGGGATTCTGGGTCTTTCTCAAGACAGAAATTATTGACTCAGATGAAGAAGAAACTATGGTTTTCAGAATTTGCCAAATGGGTCGCTAGAGCATAGAATCATGGACTGCTAGAGTCAGCAAGCTCCCTAGATACCCTTTCACTTGGTCTTCTTGGACCGCAGATGAGGACTCTGGGGTCAGAGAGGAACCATAGCTTTCCCAAGGGCACAGGGACATGGAGTAGAAGAAATGGTGGTAGAATCCTGGTCTCTTGAACTAAGAAAATCCACAGACAGAACTGGCATTGTCTGAGCCTGTTTGTGAATGCACTCTATACCCACCCACCTCAGGGACACCCATCTGTATAAAAGTGTGGAATGTGCTACAAAGAACTTTATGAATTCATTAAATCAGATCCCCAGGGGCCTCCACTCAAAGGCATCCTTAGTCCTGGGTAATGTCTTTAAAATCTGGGTGATGGGCACCGAAGAGGGCACCTGTTGGGATGAGTACTGGGTGTTGTATGGAAACCAGTTTGACAATAAATTATAATTTAAAAAATGTATTTGCTCTTTAAAATCTATTTGCTTTTCTGATTTGGTTCTGATCGCCATTTCCCATAATTCATCCAAGTGGGTGAAGCCCCCTGCTTAACGGGGCTGACTTCTTTGATTTGAGATGAGCCTTAAATTATGGCTGCTTTCAAGAAGACCACGCACAGTAGACCGGAAAGGAGCCTGGATCCTTGAGTCACCCGTGGCCAGTAACCGTTACTTGAACAAGAATACACTTCTACTCTGCTTAATATTTTGAAATAGCCACTGCTGCCTGCAAACGCTAAAATGCATGGCATTGGCCTAAGGGTCAGATGATGAGCAGCAGGGAAAGAAACACCGGAAGCAGGAAAGAGGGAGCTCCACGTGAAGCAGTCGCCAAACACATGACGGAATTGTCACCTTCGGTAACTTGGAAGCCAGACTGAGATGCTTACAGAACCTGTAACCCTAAGGGAAGACGTGGAAAAAGATCCAGAATGATGGGCTTCGTGTATCTAAGCTATAAAAGAAAGCTGTGAGTTCTGGCATTGAAAAGCAGGGATGGAAGGGAATAGAGAGAGCCCAGAAATTTGAGAGTTCACACGGTTGGGAAGGTAGGCTGCTCCTGAGCCAGAAAGAGCAGGAGATAGGCTTCTCCCGTCCACTCAGACCTGTTGCTTCAGATGTCCTGGGGGAGGGGGGGTAGCTTCCGTTACCTTGGGAGAAAGAGACATGAAAACAAGTCTAAGAAATATGTCCACAATAGAAGTTTTGTTGTGATTCCTGGTATGTGGAGTTGACCGGACAGGCGTAGACCAGAACTTTCTGAGGGAACTGTATTATAGAAAAGGTCATCAGCTGTAGGGACCCTATAATAGCTCCAGGCCTTCAAATGGCCAAGCAGAAAGAGGGCTGTGAGAGTTGGCAGCCCCAGGGGAGGCATGCACGTCCACACACTTCGGCAGTGGCCGTGGAAGATGACGGACAGAGAGGAACATCTTAGAAAATGAATCCAGAGACCATGGAGAACCATGGACAAGCGGGAACCCTGATGCCTGGAACATGGTAAATACTCAAGAAACTACAGTTTTCACCGTATTTCTTCAGCGATTTTTTTTTTTTTGCTTCTTGCTATCGATACTTTCTGCCCTATTTTGCTCTAACAATTCTGGGATAGGGTAAGAAGGGAGGAGGGATTGCTTGCTGACTCTAAGGACTTGAAAATCCCAAAGAGGACTAACAGGAACTGAGTACACTGAGTATTTAAAATGTACGGGGTAGCACTATCACTGATCCTGCAAATCAGGACACTTTCAAGACGGAAAGATGGCCTAATAAAACAGCAGGTGTTAACAGAAGATTGTCCTAGATAAACCGGAATGGGTAATATTTCTAAAATTGTGCCAGGCGCTGTGCTGGGTTCTTAAAATATTTTATTTAATTACTGAACTGACCACATTCAGGTAAGAGTAAATATCATTATTCCTATTTTGCACCTGGGAAAATTAGGTTCAGGAGAGGTTAATTAACTTGCCCCTCAAACCACACCACAGCAGGTGAACAGAAGAGCTGGGATTCAGACACAGGTCTCTGATCGCGAGGCTCCTGCCCGTGCCATTGACCTTCCTGCCGTCGAGCCCTCAGGATTTCTCCCCTTATGAAGCTCCTTTGCGTCTCCGCTTGTCTCTCTTTAAAAAAAAAAAGTGTTAATGAAATTTTCCAGGCATCCAAAATATTACTGAGATTTTTGAAGGCCCGTATACCACCACCGTGCTTGAGAAGCAAAACATGACCAGTCTATTTGTACTCCCCCATGTATCGCTTCCCAATCCTGTCTACCTCTTTCCCCCAGAGAAGCAGGAGCTATCCTGAACTTGGCTTTGTAATTTCCACGTAGTTACACTATCAACTCATGTGGATGTGTGCACAAAAGGCACACGGACTGGTGTTGCAGGTGTTTACGCTTGTGCAAATGGTCATGTGCTACGCCTCGTCTCCCACACCTCCCTTCCGTCATTCAACAGTAGTGAAACACTGGCTTGTCCGCGTTCAGGGCTGCATAGTATTCTGTTTCGTGGAAACACAACAGCTTATTCATTTTCTCCCCTTCTGATGAATGATTAGGGTAGTTTTGACTGCTCACTATCGCAAACCATGTTGCTAGGGATCTTGCTGTAACTCTGCCTCCTGCATACTCTGCCAAACGTTCCGCAGAGTGTAGACCTAGGGGCGGGGTGGCCGCGTGTCAGTGTTTGCACATCTCCAACTTTCTTAGATATTGCCAGGTTGTTCTCGAGACTGGTTTAGCAATGGAGCCTCTCACCAGTAGTGGGTGTGAGTCAGGCTTGCTTCATACCCTCACCAAATGTTGGGGTGGTCAGGCCTCTTTCGTTTGGCAATAATATCTTGGGTAATATTCTGAAACAGCATCACGTGCTTTTAACTTGTATTTCCCCGCGTTTCTTGGATTACTCGGATTGCCCGAGAGACGGACCTTCTTTTCATAGGTTTCCTGGCTGTTTAGTTTTCCTCCTCTGTGTAGTAACAGCTTCCCCCTTTGCCCTGCTGCTCCTCTGTCCCCGGAGCTGGTCTTCTCTTAAGAAGGCTGCCTTTGTAAGAACAAGTCATTATTCTTCCTCCTGGCTCTGCTGCGAGAGCCAAGTCTCCTTGTGGCTTAATGGTCATACTGTCAATGGCTCCAGAGAGAGTGTCAGGGGATGATATAAATAACATCAGGAGGGTGTTATGAATGTCCCACAATCTCACAGAATTCTTACTTGCAAAATCCACGCTTCTGGAGAAGGTCTCCCATCCTGAGGTCGCTGGACCACTCCCACGGATCTCTTCTTGTAAGTGTCTAAAGTCCTCTACAGGAAACAATTTGATGCATGTTTTCATTTTAGCCATACTTTCGAAATTAGAGTGAAATAAACATTTTCTGGGCCATCTTGTTTTGTGGGACTTCTGTGGAATTAGAAGTGCTATGGTTCTGATTATAAACATCTTGGTGCCAAGTGAGGTTGGGCCTAATAGATAAATGGAGGTGGACCTAATAAGTCCATCAGTTAAGATGCTAAGGCTCTAATAATAGAATAGCCATCTTTTTAAAAAAATTTTTTTATATTTATTTATTTTTGAGAGACAGAGCGAGACAAAGTGAGACTGGGGGAGGGGCAGAGAGAGAGGGAGACACAGGATTGGAAACAGGCTCCAGGCTCTGAGCTGTCAGCACAGAGCCTGACGTGGGGCTTGAACCCACAGACTGTGAGATCATGACCTGAGCCGAAGTCGGACGCTCAACCGACTGAGCCACCCAGGCGCCCCAGAATATCCATCTTTTTAAACATGACACTTAAAAAAGAGACATTTACCCACCTCTAACCCCCCCCCCCCCTAAAAAAAACAGACAAACAGAAAACTTTTACTGTCTTCTATTAATAAACATGGGGATAGGTGGTTCTGTGGCCAGTTCAGAAGTTCGGTCCTATCGTCAAGGATCCAACCTCTTTCTTTCTTCTCTGCCACCCAATTTCATACCAGCTTTCCAGACCCAGGCTTGTTGCCTCGTAGTCCCAAAAGAACTGCTCCAAGCCCCAGGCATCCTGTCTCCATATAACCAGGTTAAAGGGTGAGAAACCAGGGTGGGACTGTGTGAGTGCTCACCAGAAGAAGAGGAAAACCTGCCCCCTAGAAGTCCACCAACAGACTTGTCTTTGTACTCCAACTGGTCACAGGGCCACTCCTCCTCGCAGAGAACGCTGGGAAAGCAACTGTCTGGCAGCCTGAGCCTCTAGGGTAGAAGACAAGCTTTGGCAGCTTGAGAGGAAAAGGGGAGGATGGCTTCTGGGCGAGTACATTCTGTATTTGTGCCAAGCTAGAGCTACATGCTGTCACCATGTGCTGTAAAGCCAACAGTGTTGCAGAGGAATAAGTGGAGAAAACTATGAAAGAGATTTAATCATCATCTGGGACCTGCTGCCACAGGCAAACCCAACTCAGAATGCTGCGCATACGTTCAGTAAAGCAATGTCACCTCTTCTTTTTCTGTCCCCCCCCCCCCACCTCAAAACACCCACCCTTGGCAGCATAAAAGACCCTGGCGGGCTCATGCAGTCTAAGTTTGTGCTTAAAGAAATAACACTGTTACTGCTTCCTTCCTTCTACCTTTCCTGAGGCCCCTCAGTTAATTCCCTGGCCACTTTGTCCCTGGTTCATTACTGAACACACATATGGATTTCCTTCTAGCAAACCTGGCCTTCCCCTGGCTTTCAAGTGCTGTTAAGGTCTCTCCTCCTGCGGACTTCATATATGGCTTCTCCCAGAGAGACCGCATTTCATTGCAGGAATAGGATTGCGTGGAAGTCAAAGCACAAACTTTGGGGTCAGACAGAATTGTTTTAAAATCCTGGCTCCAAGGGTAGAGACATCAATAGGATCGTAAGGATATAGTAGGAGTAATTTTATGCAAATAAATTCAACAACTTGGGTGAGATAGGCAAACTGTTGAGAGGACACAAATGACAAACACTGAAGAAGAAATAGAAAATCTAAAGAGTCCTATAGATCTATTGAAGAGATTTAATTAGTAATAATAATAATAATAGTAATAATAATAAAAAGCTTTCCAGGAAGTTTTACACATAAATACCAGGAAGAAATAATGCCAATCTTCCACAAACTGTTACAGAAAATAAAGAAGAAAGAACACTTCCCAAGTCATTTTATGAAGATTGAGACCATTGCCCTGACACCAAAACCAAAGACATTACAAGAAAAGAAATGATATGCTCATGAATACAGTCATAAAGATCCTTAATAAATTATTAGTAAATTGCATACAACAACATATAAGAAAAGGGTGATATACCATGGCCAAGTGGGATTTATACCAGAAATGTAAGATTGGTTTAACATTCAAAAGTCAGTCAATGTAATTCATCATAGTAACAGAATAAAGAAGAAATACTATATGCTTATTAATACAGATGCAGAAAATGCATTTGACAAGACTCAACACTCACTCGCGGTTAAAAAAAATAAAAACTCTCAACAAACAAGATATGAAAGGGAAATTCCTTAAACTAATAAAGGGTATTTATGAAAAATTAATAGTTAACAGAATACTTAACAGTCAAATACTGAATATTTTTCTCCTACTATTGAAAACATCAAAAATACATCCATTCTCATTACTCCTATTTAATATTGTATTGGAGGTCTTAGCTAGTGCAATAATTCAAGAAAAAAAATAAAAATGTTATAGATTAGAAAGGAAAAAGTAAAAGTGTCTTTATTTGCAGAAATAGGTACTTAAAAATCCTAAGATCTATGAAAAAGCTACATTTGTTCATACAAAAGCTCGTTAAAAATTATTCATAATAACTATTTCCATAATTGCAAAAAACAGGAAAAAATGCGAATGTCCATCTAGAGACAAGTGGATAAACAAATACTCAACAATAAAAAGAACCAACTGGTTTGTGCACAATCATGTGCATAAAACATTATGCTGGTTGAACAAAAGCCAAATACAAAAGAGTATATAGTGACTTCTGCAAAAAAAAAAAAAAAAAAAATCTAATCAATGCTGAAGAAAACAGATCAGTGTTTGTCTGGGAACGGAGTGGGAATTGATTGGGTAGGGGGACAAGGAAACCTTTTGGAGACATGGAAATGTTCCATGTCTTGACTGTGGCAGTACTTACATGGAGGTATACATTTGTCAAAACTCATGACACATATCCTTAAAATGTGTGCATTTTACTGTTTGCATATTACACCTCAGTCGAGTCTATTTTAAAAAGTCTTCTGTCCTCATAATTTACAGAGGGGCCTGGGTCAGTTCTTTTAACCTGCAGAGCCCCAGTTTCATAAAATGGCCACAATATTTACTTTGCAAATGTGTTGTGATGATCTACGTAAGGGTTACGGCGATCGAAATATGGTACTTGGGACGGAGTGAGTGAGCACCTAATAAAAACTAACTTATCATTAGAAAGTTAAAGCTGAAGTCACCAAGAGATGAATCCTTGATGGCAGAGTTTAAGATATCACAAGAAACATGGGAGACACTTTAACTCAGGAACCCTTGGTGTGCCTCCCAATGGTCATTTTTCCTAATTCCTCCAAGCTAAAGCTAGGTCTGGAACTGAAATGATACGATCTTACGTCTTAAAGCAACTTTCTTTCATTTGACTCCCAAAGCCATCTTTGGGAGTAGGTAGATCATGAACATATGACTCTACAAAGGGCGGGGAAGGAAAGGGACTTGCCCAAGGTCGCGCAGCTCAGTCGAGTCTAAAACACAATGATTGGGAGCAGCCTACTATGTTATCCAGAGACAGGTGGGGAGGAGGACGGGGAGGGAGGCTCTGGCAGAGCATCAGAGCAATTGCTCTGATTGAAGCATTTTACTTTAGGGATGAAGTGTCAAGCCCAAAGTCCACAGAGGAGATCAGTGGCAGCATGAGGCACCTCCTGAATCTCAGCCTGGGGAGTTCTTCCTGTATCTCCTGCCTCCCTCTCCATCTTGGAAATGGTGATGGACCTGGTACTTGCTTTTGACCTTCAACGGGGCTTAAGCAGACCAAGACGCCCTCCTCCCTGTGTTTCTCTTGTCTTTCTGGCAGTGTGGTCCTCTGTCTCCCCTACGGACTCCCGCCAGGACAAGCAAGTAGAGATGATGTAGGTCAGTGGCCTGTCGGCCCAGCTGTTCCGGCTGCCAGGGAGGAGTCCTGGCTGCCCCAGTCCTGGCTGCCAGGGAGCAGAAGGGGTGGAGTAATTAATTTCTATGCATATCATTGCCAGGATCGCTTACCGATCCAAGGAGGGAGATTGGAGATGTCACCCCGTAAATTGAGTCAGAGCCTTCACCTCGGTGCTTGGCTGGCAATTTTACACAGTGCCTGACACAGTAACAAACACAGGGTACAAAAAGGCAGCAACTCCCCTGGGTGATGGACGGGGGGAATTGGCCCAATAAATTGTTCCCTGTAAAAAGCCATGTTTCCCTCATTAAAAGGCAGTGAATTCTCTATTGCTTTTCATTAGCTCTGGCCTTGCTAGACATGAGGTGTAATTGACAGTGTGGTTACAGGAGGTGGGCCCCGAGGTGAGGAAGACAAAGGAGCTGAAAAGAGATTCTTATTTATTAAGGTGGAGGTGACAGGCGGCTGCTTAATAAGTTTTTGGCGTGGGGGCCAGGAGATGGGAGAGCGGTGGGGTCCTATGAGGTCTGCTCCAAGGACATTGTACCCAGGAGGCTAAAGCGCTGGCCAGGCCCAGGACAGAGGCATGCCTGGAGCAGTGGGGGCTGAAGGTCATTCGTGGTCATGAGTTGCACCCCCTGCCTGGGAGAGGACCAAGGTCAAAAGACCTGGGGTCTAGTCCTGGATTTGTCACCGACCGGTCACTAAGCAGTCTTGGGGAAGTGACCACGTCTTCCCAGGTTTCAGTTTCTTCAGCTGACAATGGGAAGAATGGAATCGAGAGAGTTCCTGTCAGTGAAAGCTCCTGGGTTGGGGGTGGGTGGGTGGGGAACGGTGCAGGGGGTTAAAATGCTACAGACACACTTCCGATTTTTATAACCATTTCCTTTCTTAGTATAAGCACGGACCCAAGAATTCTGTTTTTCTTCCATGGGTTATAATTCTACCCTCACTAATCATTGTGGTGCTCACATTGTCCCAGATGTGGCCCCCGGGAGCCTTCAAGCCGGCCCCTGGGTCTCCCGATGTCCCCTCTGTTCCGAGAGCCTTTCTTCACCTTCTGGCACAAGCAGGTGTTTTAGGCTCATCCTTTACATCTTATACTTTCACACCCCAGCGCAGGTTCCTTTTAGTGAGTCCGAAAGCCAAACCAATCGAATAGGAGCGATGCCCCCATCTTTAAAAGTGAGGTATGGACCACCTGTGAAGTACGTAGCCTCGCACACATCAGGGGTATAAGAAGGCTGAAGTCGAAGCGGCGAAAGGGTGTTTGGGGAGAGTGTGAACTGTGGGTGTGCTGGGAGGCCTGCGTCTCGTGGGAGAGGAAGGTGTGCCTCCCCTCGACCTCAAGTCTAGGGAGAGGGGCTTCCAGGAAGCACTTGGAGAGTGGGCAGGGCCCCCAGAAGTCAGAGGGCACTAGGCTGGTGTTTGACACGTGCCCAGGGTAACGAGGAGGTGAGGAGGCCACATGGTCGCGCTGGAGCTCCTCGCGCAAGGCAAGCCCAGCCAGACTGTGGGGACCCAGGGCCATGGGGAAGGTGGGCATGGCCCCACTCACCGTCCGAGCAAACGCATCACCCCTCACAGGCATTGCTACCCAGACAGTTGGGAGAAGCCAACTAACTGGGCCAAAGGCCTATCCTGGTAGTAAAGGGTGTGGCCCTTTCCACCAACACTTCTCCCAGGAGGTTTTGCATTCGCCTCCTTTCCCTCCTCTTCCTCCTCCCCAGGGGCGCTCAAGAAGGGCCATCCCAGATGCCTGGCACTCCACGCCTAGTTGTCCTCGGAAGAAATACTGGCAAAACGGGAGCCTTAAAATTAAACAGCATGCAGTGTCCGATAATTAATTTGATTTTAAACCCATTGTTTATTGAATACAAGTTTAAAACTACATTAAGGAGGCAGAACTGCGCAGCATAGCATGAAAATGAGCTGGAAGCTTTCCAAGCGGAGGCCAGGAATCAGCAAATCGGTCAGCTGTACAAGATGGCTCCAATGAAGATAAAAGCAAGAAACCATGCTTAGGTTTCATCACCAGAGGATCCTACCTGAAAGCATTTGATGTCCCGAGCCCTGGGCTGTGGAGTGTCGTGGGGCTGCCTGACCGGCCGGAGTGGAGTCAACGTCAGCCATAGATCTGCGAGGAGACTGCACGGGGCATCCCCGAGCCGCAGGCAGGGAGGCAGGATCCGTGCCGCTCGCCCAGGTGGTTGGTTGATGGTTAATTTTACGTGTCAACTTGACTGGGCCATGGTCACCCACGTATCTGCCTAAGCATTATTCCGGGCGTGTCTGTGAAAGTGTTCCCAGAAGAGATCAGCATGTGAATCCACAGAATGAGTAAAGCAGACAGCCCTCCCCGATGTGGGTGGGCCTCGCCCAACTCGCCGAAAGCCCGAATAGAACAAAAAGTGGAGGAAGAAAGGGTTCCCTCTGGCTCTGTCCGATCAAGCTGAGACAAGAATCTCCTGCTCTCAGCAGTACTGCTTCTCAGGCTTTGGGACTGAGCCTGGGATCTACACCATTAGCTCTCTGGCTCTCAGGCCTCTAGCAGCTCTGGCTTTCCTGGGTCTCTCGCTTGCCGATGACTGATCGTGGGACTTCTTGCCTCCACAACTGCATGGGCTAATTTTTTATAATGCCTGTCTTACCATTGGTTCTGTTTCTCTGGAGAACCTGACAAACACAGCCTATCCAGACGCCATTTGCTCCGGATTGCTGGAAGGAAGACCTTAGAAAGCCCCTCTGGGCCAGGTCTCTGCCCTTTTGGGTTCTTTGGCTCCCCTGGATTTGAGCATCTTATAAGCTTCATGACCTCCTTCTCACCTGAATCCTAAATATAGACTTTGCTTTCTTCTCCCTTGCCTCCGGGACTTCCTGGGACCCTGACCACAGACTCAGGTCTTAACCTTGTCCTACCCAGTCCCCTTCATATCAGAACATCACCATCACCTTGACCCTTGATGCCCTGTTTACCTCCTGGCACCTTGGATGTGTAACCTACGGTGGGCTTTAGTACCTAGTGGGACTACCCAGAATCTGACTCACCACCCACGCATCTGGCTGAAGGCCCTCGGTGCCACCTTGACCACCAGCCTCCCAGCCTCTCCCCAGCCCCACCTCATCCCATCTTGACTTCGTATTGTGGGCTTCCGGCCTTGTCCCATCTCTTTCTTTCCTGGGTCCTCATCAGCTTTCGCTACCTGCTGCCCTTTTGGCCCGCTGTGGTCAGTGTCTGCCCAGCGCAGCCATATCTTCCAGCTGGGCCACTTGGCAAAACCCCTCCCTCTCCTGCCACACCCGCTCAACCTCAAGCCGGGCTGTCCTCAGAGATAAATGTATTGACTAAGGAGTCCAGACGCCCCTGGTCCAGGTTAGCTTGGCTGCCAGTCCCTGTAAGACTTCTGACGCTGGATGACACCTTCTTCCTGAGGCTGTGTCCCACTTTGGGCCCCAGTTTCGGTAACTGGGACCCCTGCTTGTTCTCCTGAGTCTCAGTCCTGATAACTGGCCAAACCCCAGCTTGTCTAGCCCTCGGGCCCTGCTTTGGTCCCGTCAGCCCCACTCTGACTAAGCATTTAGGGGCTGCCATTTGCCAACATGGGGGCCACCACGTCTCTTGTTTAATTCCTGTGCAAGCCAGATCCGAGCCTCCACACCTCCGGCTGGGCTGTCCTGGTGCAGGCTGGCCTATCGCTGTGGACACCACCTTTTCCCATTGGCTGCATCCTGTCAATCCCCAACCCGAGTCCCTCCCCAGGGAGGTGTTGTGGCAACGTCTCAGGCTCCGCCCCATGGAGACCACCATCTGGGCAGTGATATTTAGTCAAACAGGCTTTTCTAGTGACTAATTTCTACACCATCAATTCATACGACCACAGTGTTGAACTGAACGGATAGAAAAGGTAATAGCGAACACTCAGTCCATTGGTTTTTCCACCTGCATTCTCATTAGAGAGTAGAAGGCAGCGGATTATCAAAGCCTAGATCATGTGTTAAGGACCGATTGCAAGAGTTAAGAGGGAGAAGAGTGAAGTCAGTCAGTGCAGGTCGGGTCAGAGAGATTTACTGTTTCAGAGATCTTTGGACCTTCACCTTCATTTTCTGTGCTGTTGGAGATGAGGACCTTGGTCTACAGTCTTCCGCACCTAGAATAGGGCTAACATTATTGATTCATGCAAGGATGTGGAAACGTAGGGAATTCTCATACAAATTTTATGTAATAATTTGTCAATCATTCAAACATTCACTGGGTTACCTTCTCTGTCTCAGGCAAGGTGTTGGGCGCCGGGGATCTAAAGATGAACAAGACACGGTTGCTCAAGAAACTTGCAATCTAGAGAGGAAGACGAACTTGGTTGTTTGTGGTCAGTGCAGTGATAGCAATATGCAAAGTGTATTATGGGAGCAGCAGGTGGGCGGGGTCTGGGGAAGAGACAGAGATGAGGATAATGACTACGGCCCAAAGATTCAATGTGGCTTCATTAGACAAAAGGGGACAGAAGAGCTTTCCGGATAGAAGGAGCAGCATTAACAGAGGCATTAGGTGGAGGAGCAATTTGGAGAGGGGTGTGTGTGTGTGTGTGTGTGTGTGTGTGTGTTCAGGGGCATGGGAGAATTGGAAACCGATCAGGGTTCTTAGAGCACAAGGTTAAGGGCAGAAAATAACATGAAATCAGCCTGGAGATGTGCAAAGGCCCAAGTCTCCTGTTAAGAAGCCGGTGGCGGGGGGGGGGGGGGGGGGGTCACCTGCCCATAAGAAATGGGAAATCACTTGATATGTTAAGCTCAGGAGCGACATGGTCAGATTTGGTGTGACGGTGCCCGCGAGGCCCAGTGGGTGGAGGAACAGGAGAGAGGCGAGCAAGCCGTGAGGCAGAAAGAGCGGCGCAGGGGATTAACTAGCTGGCATCCACCTGAGGGGCCACGAGAAAGCGAACCGGGCGAGGCATGGCGGCCCGGTGGCGGGTCAGGACACAGCATGGAAAGACGAAAGGATGGGGAATACAGAGAAGGGCACGGAGGCCGTTTGGGACATGGTGACAAAATGAACAGCGAGAGGAAAAAAGAGAAACATTATCTTCGAAGAGCAGCGAGAGGAAAAAAGAGAAACATTATCTTCGAAGAGCAGGAGTAGGACTCATAGCTGACTTAGAGCCAACTTCTCGACAGAAATCTCGGAGGCCAGAAGACAGGGAATAATGTATCCAAGGGCCTGAAGAAAACGGCTGCCAACAGAAAATTCCTACAAAGCATCTATCCTTCAGAAGCGAAGATGGAGAGGCTTCTGCTTCCTGGCGGGATACAGTAGCTTGAGGCAGGCCAGCATCCCCACCAAGAACAAGTAGACGGGCCAGAGAAGCAGGGAAATCACTCTCCTCTGAAGGCGGTGGAGGTCTGTGGAGAAGCGGACTCCGGAGGGGCTGAGCTTCTGGATAGGAAGGAAATTTGGAGGTGAGCTGATTTTGCAGTGAGGGGAGTCTGGGAACGGGGGTTTGCATCAATGAAAGGCCACTGGCGGGGACCACAGAAACCAGCGGAGCTTTGGGGGGAAATCTGGGGGACTCCATCTCATGGCCTGTTTCTCTCTCAGGTAAACTCATAACCCAAACTCCCTGTTGCACCAGCTCTGCAGGACAGATGGGGTGAGGCCTTGTCTCCTTCATCCCTGTCACGATGCCCTCCTGGATCCTGCCAGATGCCGTGGCCCAGGAGGGTCTGGAATCTGTCCTCTGTCCTGGCCAGCTTTCCCCGGAGCTCACGGGGGTGGCATTAGTCCAGGAATGCCTTAGAGGTAACAGAGCTATTTCAGTCGAGTTGGAGACTGAGTGTCAGGGGCATAGGAGAAGAGCTGGTTTCAGAAATAAACCCCCACGTGCCCGAGCGGCTCCGTAGGTTAAGTGTCCAACCGTTCATTTTCGTTGAGGTCACGATCTCACAGTTCTTGAGTTCGAGCCCTGTGTCGACTCTCTCTTTCTCCCTCTTTCTCTGCCCCTTCCCTGCTTTCCCTCGCTCTCAAAATAAATAAATAAACGTCAAATAAATAAATAAATAAATAAATAAACAGGCCACCACACCTGAGCTAGGTCTTGGCGGCCATGACTAAGGAAAATCCAGAAACCTGAAACCCTACCTTCTTATCCCTGGACTGCACTTCTTCTCATGGCTTCCCTCATAGGCATGAGATTTTCTACTCTGCTTCTCTGCTTATTATTCTGCTCTTTCTGCCTGGGGTATCCTTCCAAGCCACTCCACCCCTTTCTAGCTACCCATTATTTCCCTTACCAGCCCTACCACCACCATGAGACCATCCACATCCCGCATGGATGCCTCTCTCCTCAACACTTTCAGACTACTTAATATCGTATGGTTGGTGTTGAAACCCTCCGTGGACAGCTCCCAACTACTTACCAGCCTGGAAGCTCCTTGAGGGCAGGGGCTCCGGCCCAGGGCTCCTCACGTAATATACATTTGATACATGATGCTTTGATGTTTTCATGCTTTGTGTCTTGTGGAGTAGAGAGGGGGTTGTCATCAAGGACTGGCTCCCCTCATTTAGAGCGTCTGAGCCCACAGATACCTCCAAGGAGGGTTCATCTCAGGCCCATTCAGGTGCCACGTGTGATTTATAAATTCACCGGCCGTGTAGAATCTTGGACAAGTCACTGGACCTCAGATGGCAAAGTGTAACAAGAGAAAAAATAATTCAGTGGCTGAGACAAAAGGGGTTTCTACTTGCTTCCATGGATGATTAATTCAAGATCAATGAGATCAATGCCATGTCCTATGCCTCCTATGAGAAATCCCAACATTGAACCCAACAATAATTTCAATGTCAATTGACTGGGCTTATCCCCTTCCTATCCTTAGGTTCTCGTCCAGGAGCTGGCAGAGCCACCTCTTGTTATCCAGTGTGGCAGGCTGGATAATCACCCCCAAAGATTAGAATCACCCTAATCCCCGGAACCTGTGAATGTTACCCTATGTGGCTAAATGGACTTGGCAGGTGTGGTTAAGGGTGATTACCACAAACTTAGTGGCTTCAAACAGCACAAATATATTATCTTTCAGTTCTGCAGGTCAGAATTTCAGCACAGGTCTCCCTGGGTAAAATCAAGGTGTTTCCAGGACCAGTTCTTTCTAGAGGTTCCATGGGAGACTCTGTTTCCTTGCCTTTTATGGCGTCCTTTCTAGCTTATAAAGGCCACCTGCCTTCCTTGGCTCATGGCCCCATCCTCCAAAGCCAGCCATGTTGGGGCTCTTTCTCACGCTGCCGTCTCTCGGATGCCTCCTTCCAATTCCCCCTGCCACTTTTCAAGATCCGTGTGATTACACGGGGCCCCAAGGGATAATGCAGGATAATCCCTCTATCTTAAGGTCAGCTGATTAGCAACCTTAGTTTCCCTTTACCACACAACCTTACAGATTCACAGGTTCTGGGAATTAGAACGTAGACACGGGGGCAGAGGGTCGGGATGACATCATTCTGCCCGCCACAGAAGGAAGGTAAGGAGAACATTCCAGGAATGATGGAAAAGTATAAGCCTGTAGTAGTTGTTTTGAGGGACAGACAATGAGGGGACCAAAGACACTAGGGTTCCAGAAGGACAGTGGTGAGAATAAGATTAAAGAGGTAGTTTGGAGCCGGATGGAGGGCAGGATGCCAGGATGGTGAAGAGTTCTGCTGTCTAAAGAGAGAGCAGGGTTATCTTGCTAGGAGTGTGGTTTAATAGCTACCAAGTGTGGTGAAAGGCAGGACCGCAGCGAGCCTCTGACATTCGCTTCTTTGACTTCATTTCCATCATGGCCCTGGGACAGGAGGAGAAGGGATAATCCAGGGCACAATGTGGGGCATCTGTGGGATAGGTGCAGGGCTATGACCAAAGCAGCAGGACACAGAAAACTGAGAGAAGGTGCCAGGAGGGGAGGAAGAGAGAAGGTGGAGGACAGGGCAGAGTTTAACCCACTCATAACCGGCTCCCACCTTTTAATTCCCATTGAATAGGCCTGATTCTGTTTTGATAGAAAACATGCCCAGCGCATGGTTCAGAAGGCTATAGAATTGAGAGCTATTAAATACTAAAAAGACAAGGTGAGAAACAATTTGCAAAATCTCCTCTTTTTATAGACTGCAGCGATTGAGAAAAATTGAGTAAATTCCCCAGCTGCCTCAACTGCAGTCTGTTTCAAGATTCCATCAATTTTTTTACGGTACAATCAATATTTATGAATCCCCAAAGAAATGTCGCAAAGAGAAACCCGGCGCAACGTTTTCTCAGTGGTTTGCGGAGATGGAACAGGGGGGCCTAAATAACTTTTAAAATAATCTCAATGACAATCAAAGCCTCTTCCATAGCCAATATGGTTTAATGTCGGTGTTTATATTAGCGCTGTTCTGCCCAGGGTGGGGGCGGGGAAGGGAATGCGCTTTGGTTAATCTGTCCAAAGGATGACACTTACCTTAAGATGCTACTTAAAAATTCAAAGGAAGTGCTATATTAAAAAGTCCCTGGATTTTTTTTTAATGCATTAAAATATCCTCCATTGGTTAAGCAATGGATTTTTTCAGTCAGCTGGAAAAAAAGATTTCTGGGGGAAAAAAAAAACAGACAAACAAATCCACATTGCTTTAATGGCTACTTTAGGTTTAATATCTAAACTTATTTAAATAACTCTGAGCCCTCCTGCTGAGAAATATTGAAAGTAATGGATTCCTTTGTGCGTAATCTCCCATTTAAATGTAGAGTTTAATTTCCCTTTCGGCTAAACCTGTGTGAAACTAGTCTTGAAATGTCCCTCTAAAAAAAAGAAAGCCCCATATAGAATATTTAGGGGGTTCCTTTATTTTATTTAAAATTGGTTTTGGGCATTAAAACTAAATAGTCAGCCCACAGTGAGCCCACAGACCCCCTAAGTTTATACCTGGAGCCCAAGCCGGGTGCCGGGGGCTTGCTGGTACCCATGGGCCCAGATTGAACACCTTGACCTTGTGTAGATCAAGCACCACCTGTGACCTGGCAGACCTCGCCCTCAGTCCTCAACATTGTCCCCATTCCTCCCATAACGATAACACTGGAAATCCTACCATTGGGGCTTCCGCTCTGTGGCTTACGGTTTTGATTTCTGTTCCGTGCAAACTGCCTCAGGCAGGGTCATACATCTCGTGTGGATGAGGGCCATTTGGGGTACATGATATGCATAGAGTCCTATAACGTCAGAATGGGAACTAAGACCTAGAAATTGATCGCGCTGCCCTTTTATTTGGCAGCGGCCCAGAGAGGGCTCAGTCAGTGTCAGAGGTGGGACACGAGTCCAGGTGACTTGGTTCCCAGGCCAAGGTGCTTTCTCCGCCCGGCGTATGTTCCACACCAGCAGACTCTGTGCCTGGCTCTTGCACACCCGGGTGTTAATTCATGTGCTTTTCCACCCTCGCTGCATACCTGAGAATTTCGACAGCACGTGTGAATGACTATGCCTAAAACTGCGGGTATAGGTTAAAGCACAATGTATTTTTTGTAACTATTCCAGACTGGACAGGCATGAGAACACGAGGGTTATTACCAAAGGGTTCCTTTAGCTGTCTTCTCTGAGTCGTGCAGATAAAACTCAGGCTACAAAGATGCAACTTGCAGATGGCTCTTTCCACGACACCCCACTGCAGAGAACCAGCCATACCTGGGCGGGCTTGTCTCATGATAAGCTTCCACGCTGGCCGGGATAATTCATATGCAGTGGTACGGTTCCCAGCTGAGAGTGAGCACAAGGTAATGATGTCAGTAGGTCAAAGACAGGACCTGGAGCAGATATTTGGGGCGATTTGATTCTGAAATCAAGATCTGGTTCTGAAATCAAGATCCATTTCACAGACTTGCTGTGAAAACACAAGGGGCAAGCATGAGCCACGGGCTAATGTGGTCTGCTGATAGAAAGCTGTAGGCCCATTCTATCTCTCAGCCTCTAACACCACCTGTAGAACGGCCTCATGTGCCAAAGGGCTTGGCCCTATGATTCGAAGGACGCCATGAACTCCATGCTCTAACGCTTTTATCCCCAGCAGCCTAAGTCGAGGGTCATAATGTCTAGTCGTTTCTACAAATACAAACATTGAAAACTTCAGTTCAAATGCAGAGTAAGTACCCAGGGGAAACACTGCTGTTGTTAGCCATTAACACTTTAGCTAGAATCAATTCTTCTGCCACCCAACAGGGCCTTGAAGACTGCAGAAAGTTACACTAGAAGAGGAGAGAGAGTCACAGGACAGATGTCAGCTGCCATCTAGGGAAGGGAGGGCCAGTCAATAGGCGATCCATAAATCTTGACTACATCTAAAGAAAAACATGAATTTTACTGATGCCACTGACTAGCTTACCTTTGGTTTTTAATTACTTACAGTGTGATGAGGTTAAGTTAGCTTGTGTCTTACGTAATTTTAACACCCAAACTCCTCTCTTTCATCTTCTGCCTTTCCAGTCTGCTGGCCACAGAGCCTATAGTCATCACCAAGAACCCAAAACATGCAGAGGACGCTCAGAGTGAGGGTGAGTGGCTCATTATCCTTGTCATTCTGGCCCAGAGTTAGAATCCCTGCTGGTGGTATTACTTTCCAATATATGGGGCCTGTGTTCACGCTGTTGGAATGTCTCTTAATTAAGAATCTTTTTTTGTCTTATGCATAAATTAATCAAGGTAATTATTGTAGCATTATTATTATTACATTGTACTTATAGAGCACTTACCTCCAAGGTGCTCAAAGTAGTTTATAGATTTTTTTTTTTAATCTAATGAACTCTAGTAGCCTCTAGGCAAGATGGAGAGCCGAGCAGGGATTGTTAGAGCCACATCGTAGTTGGAGAAAATGGGTCAGGCCAGAAGTAGGGGTGGCTGTGAGTTGCTGCAAAATAACTCACTCAGATTTGCTTCTATGCTCCCATCCATGTTCTCTGATGCCCGGGGCAAGTTGGGGGCCAAGAAGAGGGCTGCCTTTGGGACACCATAGGAAATGTTCCTTCTCCATCTACAGAAGCCCACACAGCACCTTTAGGGCCCAGAAAGCCCCTCCAGGAGGGTTTGGACTTAGAAAACAGACCAGAAAGATCTGTCTCGCCTCCCTTTCTTCCTCTTTTTCTACTTGCCTTGAAGTCTGACCGAGTCCCCGAGCCAGCTGCTGCCTGGCGGAGCTGGAAGCGAAGGGTGTCAGAGAGAGGAGGACACCTCCCAGCACTTGTCGCGAGCACCCCTCAATTTACTGCAACCGTGATGCAAATTGTCATGATTTCATGCATCTCCTCTGATGCTCTAGGTTCCCCGAGAGAGCACGGGGACGGCACGGAGCAGGCACCACCGTGGTCCGGGGCAAATCCCATTGCTGACCGAGATGGGGAGGGGACTTTCCAGCCCTCTGGAGCAGCAGGAGGCCGCAGCACCATGTAAGAGCCTTGAGCTCGAAGTTCCTGCACTTAGTACTGAAATAACTGTAACAACAGTAGGGGCGAGATGACAATCGTATACGCCTATATCCAGGCACAGGTGGCAGACTTTCTCCTCTCACGCGACTGCTGGGGGATGCTGGGCTGTTGACATCCACATCGTCGAAACTCAGCAGACTCTAGTGGTCGCTCGTCAGCCTGTAAGCAAATTGCGGTGCTTGCAGGGGAAACAGGTGTTAACGGACAGTGAGCAAAGAAAATCCAGTGATGTGTTCCGCAGCTATGGGGTCTCTGCCCTGAGAAGACCCTCATCCATGACATTAAGCAGGCCCGATCCATAGCAACCCATGTGTTCCCTCAACACAGAAAACCTCTCCCTTCCCCTCTCCCTCTCTGCCTAGCTTAGTCCAGCTCGCCCTTTACGGTGACGCAGCTCTGACATCACTCATTAATTTCACAGTTATCTCTTGCAGTAGTTCCTTTAAGAATCAGGCACTGTTCTCGGCACTGGGGTAGAGCAGTGACAAACGTGGGGGAGGGCAGATAGTATAGGAATAGTAAATTATCCTGTAAGTTAGAAAGTTGTAACTTTCCGGGCCTGGAAAAAAATATTACAGCAGGGGAAAGTGGCTAGGGCACTCTGGTAACGGAGGCGAAATTTTAATTGTGAAGGCCTTTGAGCAAAGACTTGAAGGAGATGGGGGAGCAAGCCACGCATATTGGTGGGAGAATATTCCAAGGAAAAGGAACAGGAAGAGCAAGGCACCAAGACCGGAGGACGGTTGACTCCCTCAAGGAAAAACAAGAGGCAGTTACTCTCCAAAAAGCAAAAGATAACACGTGTTGGCAAGGACGTGAAGAAATCGGGAAGCTTGTGCACTGTTGGTGGGAGTGCACAAGGGTGCAGCTGCCGTGGAAAACAGTTTGGAAGTTCCTCAAAAAGTCAAGCATGGAATTACCGTATGAGCCAACAATTCCACGCCCAGGTATATACCCGCACGGATTGAAAACGGGGACTTCAACAGATACCGGCATGCCGATGTTTATGGCGGCATCATTGGTTCCAAAAGGTGGAAACAATCCAAGCACCCATCAATAGACAAGTGAACGAACAAACTGTGCTGTGTCCATACCATGGAGTATTATTCAGCTGACCACCATAAGGACTTGGGCTTGGACTCTGGCATGGAAGTCATAATGGGGGAGAGGGTGGAGTCGAGGAGTGACATGATCTGACTTTAATAGGCTTGTACGTCAAGGGCTAATGAAAGAAGCACAAGGACGGAAGTAGAGACCGATGAAAAGGAGGCGACTGCAATATTCTAAGCAAGGGATGGCAATGGCTTGGGGGTGGCAGTGGAGGTGGGAAGAAGAGCTCGTGTTCTCGAAGTAATTTTCAGGCAAAGGTAAACATAATCACTGATGAATGTGGGGTACGAAAGAAAGAGAAGAATGAAGGAAAAAATCGAAAGGTTTTTGACCCGAGCCACTGGGAGGGAGGTGTCAGTTACCAAAAATGGCAGGCTTGGGGATTAGGAGATCAGTGGGACAATGGGATGTTTGAAATGCTTATTAAACATCCAAGTGGAGGTGTCTGGCAGGTCGTCGAATACGTGAATCTTGAACTGGGAGCAGTTCCGGCTAGAGTTACAATCGTTCTTCAGCATACACTTGAGACTGGAGGGGACCACCGAAGGAGTAGGAGGAGACAGAGAAGGAGAGCTCTGGGAACTGAGCCCTGAAGGATCCAATTCCAAGCTGAGAAGCGGCAGCCAGTCCAGCAGGAGGACAAACAGGAGTGTAGGGTGCTCTGGAAGCCAAGTGAAGTGTTTTGGCAGAAAGAGTGATCGACTGTGTTCTGTGCTGCCGAGCGTTTAAATAAACTGGGACTGAGTATGGGCTATTAGATCTGGAATAGGATGACAAGAACCATCTCAGTGGAGAGGAGGAGGTGAAAGCTTAAATAGGGCAAGTTCAGGGCACCTGGGTGGCTCAGGGGGCTGAGCATCTGACTTGGACTCAGTTCATGATCTCGCGGTTCGTGAGTTCGAGCCCCACATCCGGCTCATTCTTGTCAGCTTGTCAGCGCAGAGCCTGCTTCAGATCCTCTGTCTGCCTCTCTCTGTCCCTCCCCCACTTGCGCTCTCCCCAAAAATAAATGTCAACAAAAAAAATAAATAAAATAAATGGGGCAAGTTCAAGTGAGAAAGGAAGGAGAAATTGGAGGCAAAAGTAAAGAGAAGACTTCTGAAGAGTTTTGCTAAAAAAGAACAAAGGAAGGGGGCGCCTGGGTGGCGCAGTCGGTTAAGCATCCGACTTCAGCCAGGTCACGATCTCGCGGTCTGTGAGTTCGAGCCCCGCGTCAGGCTCTGGGCTGACGGCTCAGAGCCTGGAGCCTGTTTCCGATTCTGTGTCTCCCTCTCTCTCTGCCCCTCCCCCGTTCATGCTCTGTCTCTCTCTGTCCCAAAAATAAATAAACGTTGAAAAAAAAAGTTTAAAAAAAAGAACAAAGGATGGAGTATAGATGGAGGGGAAGCGGATGAGGAGGAGGCTAAGAAGGCTGTCTTTCCAGCTCCTGTCCTTCGTCCAAGTCACCAAGTCTTACGGCAATGTGTCCAAACACACAACATCTCGCAGCAAATGTTTGCTAAACTGAACTAAGTATAGATTTGACAGATAGTCATGTTGATGTACAGAGAAGTAAAAATTGGTGGAGACATAGAAACAGTCAGGGAAACACAAATCAAAACCACACTGAGATACCACCTCACGCCAGTCAGAGTGGCTAAAATGAACAAATCAGGTCTGGACCAAAGTCCAATGTCATCAAAGGCTCATTTCATTGGCCAAATTCAAGCCAATTGTCTTGAATTGAATTTGAATTCAAGTGGCAAATAGAGGGCTGCTGATTCTGCTTATTTCTTCACTTTCTGGCCCTTGTACTGAGATGTTTAAACCCTGGGCACTTGGCTCACAATTAATCCGCACCTCCTTTTCTGCCTGATAGCGAGAAGTGAAAAGCTGACCGTGTCCTGCATAGAAAACTAAAAGCTATAATTCTTAACTCTCCTCTTGGCCAAGTGACGTCTTGCCCTGGCCTCCAAATGTCACATAAATATATCAAGTTGGACAACCTAACACTTAACTCTGTGCCAAGTGCTGTATTAAAGCCGTTTGTATGTATTAACTCATTTCACCCTCTCGACACCTTTATGGAATGAGTTCTGTTACTGGCCCTGTTTTCCAGATGAGAAAATTCAAGCATATAGACATTAGATTACCACTTAATTAATTTGTAAGGATATGTAGATTATGAGGGTCCATCTGGCTCCAGCCAGATCTGAACCCCATCCTGACATTCTCTCGCTCTCCTCTGCAAGAGCATTAGGGTTTTAGGGAAAAGCACCAAAACTTGCTTTTACTCCCATCTAGTGTGCCAACGCTCTCTGTGTAAGGTCTCACTTAGCTGGAAGGAAAGAACCAGCTCTTGACTTCACCTTTGAAACTAGAACACGATTCTTTAAAAGATTAGATAACCATCACATGGGTGTCCCTAGACAAGTCATTAAGGCCTAAGTCATAGGTCCCTCACTCAGGAAATGAAGCCCCCCTTTCCTGCCCCGTGTAGAGAATAACCATGGACAGTTTCAGACTGTGGGGCAGCAGGAAACAGCACGACCCAGGGCAGGGGAGGAAGGCTCAAGTCTGGCTCTGCCTCTAACTTCACAGATGACTAGGAAACATTCCCAAACCTCATCAACCCTCCAGCCCTTAGCTGCAAAAAAAAAAAAAAAAAAAAAAAAAAAAGGAGATAGTTTTCTATACTCCACGTGGGCTACATAGTCCTCTAATAATATCCTAGTTCTCCCATACTGGCACTCTCCATTTTCTGTGAAATGAAGAAAACAAAGGCTGGTTCAGTTGGTTGGGATGCTTCCCCTTACGTTGTATGTTATGGCTGCCATTGGCCATGGCGTCCCAGACTGTCTCCACCCTGGTCTCATCACTTTGTGCAGCTTGTAGTCTCCTCTAACGGGCAGAGGGCAATGAAGCTGTACCCACGTGTGCCCATGGAGGTACTCTGAACAAGGAGCACACCTAGGGGGCCCAGATCATTTTTGAACAAGTAAGTTCACTGAAGTCTCTTCCAATTTAGAAAACCTATAACTCTGGGAGACGGCTGGCGTTTGTTGAGGACCCAGGAAGGCATAAACAAATCTTTTAGTAAACCCAAAGTGCATTCAATAATCTCGACACTTCAAGAGAATACCATCACCCCCTGGTTTATACTGATTCAAAGCTCTGCAGGCCAAATTATGTTGCCTGGTGTAGCAGTGGTCCTGAGTCACCCTGACATTGAAGGAGGGTTCCCCTATTGGTGGTTCCATACTCACGGGCTGCCCCTTTCTTGATTCCACCAACACTATGGCTAAGGCCTTGACTTTGGGAGGATTGCAGTTCTGGGACGTTCTCACCTGGCTTCTCAGGAGGCTCTGACGCTCCCAACATGTACCTGTCCTCTAATCCCAAGATAGAAACTATATTACCCAGCCTTTATTCCTTCACATCCTTCACAGATGTATATGTTAATGTCTTGTTTCTTGCCTCCCTGGAAAGGTGCCACTCTACTGGGTTGTGCTCCCAGATGAGAACCAACACTGACAAATTATACCCAGCAAGATGAAAATCTTTCTAAAGCAGTTTAGGCTCTCCTGCCTTCTTTACTGAATAAGCTGAATGCAAGTTAGGGTTTTTATTTAGTGGCACCTGGAAATAGATTCAGAGAACGTGGAATGGCCAGTACGGGCTTTTCACGGAATGCCCAATAAATAATTACAGAATAGTAGGGCTAGAAGACTTTAGATTTTACCCAATATAGTGACCAGTTTCTTCATTTTGGGCAGCTGTTTGGAACGTAAATGTTCTTTAAGTGTAGGAATAAATAAATGAATTTGGACTGAGCCATAACGCATGAATTCCCCCCAAAGCTAAGAGGGTACTTAGGGTTTGTCTCCTGCCTTTATAACCCTGAGTATATCTTTGAGTTTTTGGCTGCTTTCTGTCAGTGTCCTGTCTTTTCCCTCTTTGGGGGGCTTCACCTGTCATATTTTACTAGGGTCACTGCCTACCTCTGGGAGCAACTTCTCTTCTTAGTTCACCAATCCTTAGTATCACCGATCCTGATATTGATTATCCAGGAGCCAGATAACTGATCTTCGTTCACTGATGCAAAAATTAAGGGTACCAGGGCTCTGAGATAGAGCTTAACAGCCTCTCCTATTGATAAAGGGCTTGAATTTCTATGCATCAGTAGGTGAAATTTACTTTGGCTGGGGCTTACCATTTATTCCTTCATTAATCCACTATATATTTGGTTTCAGACATTTAGGACCACTTGGTAGTTGGATTTCCAGACACATGAAATGTCCCTCCAGAAATAAAGTAGGTTATGGACTAGTCCATAAGAACCATTTCTATGTGATGTATCTAATGTGATATGAATGGATTTTAAGAGGCCCTCCCCATACAAGGCCTTTGTCATATGGACAGCTCTAAAGTCCAAATGCAGAGAGGGAGAAAAAGATGATCATTTTGTCACCCTCAAATTGTATTTTATTAAATTTTTAATCCTTGGGATTTCTTTAATGCTAATTGCTTCTGACAAGTCCATTGAACCTGCCTTTGGATTCTATTCACCCGGCACATCAAGGTGCTAATATTTCTTAATGTTGACACTTCTAATGAAGGTGCATGTGTGTTCTCCAGAAAAGAATTGCTAACAAGGCCTTGGTTTCTAGGGTTTTCTTCCCAGGGTCTTTCAATATAACCTACCAACAGCAAGTGGCAGCCAGGCCATTGCTTAGAATCGGTTGTCCTCTACCTAAGTGCCTGCTGGCTCTTTGACTGCTATATAGTCATATCCTGATGTCTAAATATATAAATGTGCAAAGACAGTTAACTAGGACTTATTTGTGCCTTGGGAATTAAAAAAAAGTAATTAACTGGTATTTTTAACGCACTTTCTCTTTACAGGATGATCTAGTTAAATGGTTCAGTTATAAGATCAGGGAATTTGGTACCTTTGAAATAGCCCATCTTAAGTGGTTCCAAAGTTATCTTAATGGGCTGGTGGCTTGTGCTTTGTCTCCTGGAAAAACTAAATGAGAGGACAGAGCTGATCTGAGGAGCAGGTGCACCCAAGTGCACAAGGCAAGAGAGGGTCCCAGTCAACATCCACCATGATCAAGCAAGAAGTAAGCAGTTCACTCCCTGGGCTCAAGAATGTACTTAAAATATTATTTCAGATTTAGAAAAAAAAATTCTTCCTCCTAACACCAAAGCAATTAAAATATCCATATTGCAATACTTAAGACATGGAAATACTTCTAATTTTTTTAGACAGCAAAGTCCAAATTCTACATTTGGATCTGTTGGTCAGCCCACACTGTTAGATTAAGGGTCAGAAAACTTGAATTCTGGGTAAAGAGTATTGCCCACTAAAATTTGCTTTGAATAAAGCATGCATGACAACATCACTTGGCAAAAAAAAAAATAATAATAATAATAAAGTATGTGTGGTGGCCCATCTCCAAGATGCTCTCCAGTGGACCGGGAGGTCAGACATCCTGACAGCAACCTTATGAGAGACCCTGAGCTACAACCATCCGGCTAAATTGCTTTTAGATTCCTGACCCTCAGAAGCTGTGTGCTGTAATAAATGCTTGTTATGTTAAGCCACTCAAGTTTTGGGGGGCTATGGTCTTACGCAGCAATGTGTAAGTAATTCAGTATGAAAATATATCAAAGTCTGAATCAGAACGCCGATATATGGATATGTGATTAGGCATAATTGGATGGTCACTGTGGGTCATTTCTGCCCTGTCATTTCCCCGGGTGATAATGCCCTCAGACCTCAACTGCCCTCCTCCGTCTGGAAACTCTGCTCAGGACATGGGCTTTCCAGGGAGCTTGTCAAAGCTGGTGTCTTTACTCTTCAATGGCTCCATTTATGGGAACCAATCCATTAAGGCTCATAGGAGCACCACCCATCTAGTAGCTTTGGGCCTGGTGCTTTAGGACATTCGTTCTCTGGACAGAGAAGCCCCTGGGTTCTAGAGGATCTTTCATGTCCTGGCATATGGTGCCCGCTGGGACTTCAACTTTGTGTGTACATCTCTGAGCAATTCTAATTGATTGGGGCAACCAGGGACAGAAACCATATACGAAGGGAGCAATTGTAATGCAGATTCCACCCCACCCAGTGCCATCTCCTGCTGTTATGTTGGGTCAAATGTGTGGGCCCTGACATGTGCAAGCTGTTAAGATTGAAGAGTAAACACCCTACAGTGGGGGGAAGCAGTCCTCTGAAAATGACAAACATTTGGGAGACGGTGGCCTGACGCCAGAAAGCAGGCTTTAGCCAAGTCAGCCAAAGGATCAGCCAGAGTTCATGCGGGAAAGGAAGTCATTCCGCTTATATTAAGCCCAAAATGATTTACCCTGAGAAATCGCTGTTCGCAAAATTAGTGGAAGAGCTGAAAGAAGAAGCTAGAGCCTGGCTCTCCAGAATTAACGCCCTGAGCATGCGCAATCAATGCCAAACTGACCAGCCCATGGAAGGTGGGAATTGGGAGCCCACGGTGGATCTATTGAATTTGAGAGCACAGCGTCCTTAGTGCGATCCAGGGGTGACGAGGCCATGGCTGCTCTCACCACAGCTGTCTGTCAACACCCGCAGAGCTAGTGCTCATGCCCAAAAGGCTCCTGCAGAAACCCCAGGTGTCCACACCATGCTTTCTTGCAGCGCTCACGACACCCTCAGAGAAATTGCCCCGGCTTCCAAACGTCATGGAGGTATATCAAGTGGAATGAACTGAATTCTCAAACAGAACCCTAGCTGCGAGGGAGTCTCAGAACTATAGGTTTTAACTTTCCAAGACTCTAAGATTCAGAAAGGCACATAACCAAGAGGTTGGAAAAAATGCCAAATGCTGATTCACCATTTCTAATGCAGAAAGCGAGCTCCTAAGGCGATTTCTAGATTTCTCTCCCTTCTGGGTGTAAAACCACGGAAATCTAGGCATGCGCTCAGGACATCTCAGAAGGCAGGGGTTGAAGATGGCCTCTTCAAGGAGGGTGCCTAATGGGCAGGCAAGGAGGTGATGGCAGTGATGAGGGCGAAGGCTTCTCAGAGGGAAGTGAGCCTTGCTGAACAAGAGTCGGCCGCATCCAACATGTAGAGATGCTTCCTCTATGTCTGGCTCACAGGACAGAGGTTCAGCTTCACAAAGGAAGCTGGTGGGCCTCCTGATGGAGGAAGCCCACAGCACGGACTCTATCTGCCACCCCTATCCAGGTGTACGAAATTAAGCAAGACCCTGGACATCACTGGGCCCTCGATGCCTCATCCCCAAAGCTCAGGGGTTGGACCAAGGTTGCTCTGTGGTTCCTCCTACCTGTAAGGTCCACAAGCCCAGGTCTATGTTAGTGGAATAACCAGTGAGGAGTGGGGGGGGGGGGCACTGATGCCTCTGCCAACCTCCCTTCGAGCCGTGGCAAGGCCAGGACTAGGGCAAGATTAGTGAGATGTCCAAGGTACAGATTTAGGGAGAAGCTCACTCTGCGGGTCCCACAAATGCTGACCCTGCACTTTTCTTAAATTCTGCACCCTACGTGCCTGACTCACCTCCCCCTAGTCCCAGCTTGGGAAGACAAAATAGGACACGTAGAGCCACCACGGAGCAGTGGGGCACAGTCTTGGGCTCCTTAGGGGAGTTTTGTGAGATGGGAGAAATTCTGAAAGGGAAGGTATTGCAAAGACTAAACATGATGACTTAGCAGTTGGTGCCAGCCTTGGGGGCCAGGTCAATGTTCCCCTCTCCTCGCTGAAGGTTTCCAAGGGAAATGTCCCTGTCTAGGAAGAGGCAACACAAGAAGGCAGATCTCACAGTCAGTGGGAGAACTCCTGACCCCATAACCATAGGCCAAGGCCAGGGGCCTCCAAACAGCCATTTTTCAGGACTGTGTTCACCCTGCGACATCCAACGGAGGTTAAACTCTCTAGAGATTAACCCACTTTACTCTATCTGAGCTCTGTCTCTAGGAACTAACTCAGCCTCTGCGCTCAGAGCATGAGAGAGCTTACCCAGCGTTCCTCCCACTCTGTCTACAAACACACCCACTGATGTAGAATATCAAGTTAAGAGAGGAGAAGGGAGAAAGGGAGAAGAGTTAATTTAAGGGGAAAATTATCTCTGCTCTCTGGTAATAGAACCTGTAAATTAGGGCATTTAATTACCAAAGACAATTTGTTCATTTTGGATGCTAATATTTACATTAGCAACTGCTTTGAAAGCATGAAATCTGATGAATTGGCAAAACACTTTTACTCCTTTTCCCCAAATTAATCAAACGAGCTGTGATCAGGCTATTTATAAGTCTAGTTAAGTATATCTCCCTAGTGAGGGATTTTTTTTTCCTCCCACCTCCTTCATATTTTGTGAGCTCTCACAGATACTCAGCTTTTCACCTAGATACTTGGTACCAGAGGATCTCAGTGGGAAGGTGTTTGATCTATTTCTATATTTAATGACACATTTCATCACAGCGGAACAGAGCATTGTGCCACCTTTGTTGAAATTATATTTCAGTGATAATCCCTTCCATTTGTACAACCCCTGGTGACTTCCGAGGGGCTCTTATGGAGATGAGCTCACCTCCAACGCCCACTGGTGAAAGTTGCAGCCTCAGACTCCGATGCTGATGGCTGATAGGTCTCTGTTGTCCCCCAACCCCACCTCCATCAAGAAAGCCTGGATGAGTACGAAGGCATTAGCCTGGGAGGGAAAGGGGCCAATGGGTGGACCCAGGATGGACATCTGAGACCACCGTCAGAGCAAGACCTCCTCTGATGCTGGATGTTCTGATCTCGGATGAGCCTCTTGCCCTGATTCTTGACCTTAAATACTGACCTACCCGATTCTGGCTGTTGACCTTGATGCTAACCTACCCTATCTGATTGCCACTCTTGTTTAGTCAATCCTCATGGGATCTCCTCTCCTAAGCCCAAAGACCTCAAAGGAGATGGCAGAGATATCAGATCCATGGTCCTCTCCCTTCACTAATTCCTCCACCACTATCAACAGCGAGCCCGGACTTATAGTCATAGAGCTGGGAGGATCCTGGAGAGACCACCTGGTCCAGCCCACTGACATGTAAGGATGAAGCAATTGGGACCCAAGATGTTAAGGCTGGATGTAGACCTGAATGGTGCATCATGGAGACACAGTGAAAGAACTTGAGAATGGGCTTGCTTGTTGGACTCTTTGACCTTTATTATTTTATTTTAATTATTATTTTTCCCACAGTCTCCTCTCACCAAGGCTGACTCTTCAACCTTTAATATCCCTCAGGGCCTTCTAATAGCCCTGAGAGGACCCACTCTGATGCAAGACTTCTCCCAGGTCCTCAGCACACAAATCGTGGCTTTGAGAGCAGACGGGATGTTAAGAAGGGTGAGGAGAGATGGAAATGATGTCACCAGAGCCCCTGGCCTGGCCACATGGGATCTCAGTAAAATCATTTTACTGATCAAAAACTCAATAGGTATTATTGCCTATTATGTGCCTAGACTGTTCTAGGTGTGTGTTAAGGGTTAGGGGAAGCAGACGAGTGTAAGACACATGGCTTGCCCTCAAGGCATTGACGGTCCTGTTAAGGAAAGAGAAGTGTGACAAGTTAGCTAACCATTCAGTCCGGACATGCCAGGAGGTACAGAGAGTAAGTGCAGGGTGAGGAGGCCGGGGGTGGGGACAGATTCCTTGGGGATGCATAAGCAGGTGTATCAGTCAGAATAGGCTAAGTTACACTGGGGTAACAAATGTCCGGAACTATCTGTGGCTCACAATAGCAATGGTTTGCATCTGATTTATTCTAACTTGCTCTGTGTAGATCAGCTGCATTGTTCTCTTCATTTTAGAACCCAGGCTGAGGCAACAGTCCCTCCCTAAGACATTTCTATTTGTCGCGGTGGCCAGAAAAGAGAGAACTGGCTGGTAATGCTTCTGCTTGGGTGTGTGTTACTTGTCATTTCTATTCACATTTCATTGAGCGAGTCCCACGTTGAGTGTCATTCCATCTTATGACCAAAACAAGCAACATGGCCAAGCCCACTGTCAATGGGACATACAGAACTTATTCTTGAATAATAATACCATGTCCTACAGCAAAGAAAGATCCTGGGGAAGAAGCGACATGACATGGGCTTTGAAAGACAAATGCAATTTAAAGAAGAAAGGAAACATGACATTAATTCAGAGAGGCAGCATATTCTAGAAGTCTAAAGAGTGGGCTCTAGAGGCAGGTTGCCCTGGGTTGAGTTGTGTCTATACCTCAGTTTCCTTATCTGTTTTATGGGAACACTAATAAAACATACTTGATACTTGTGAATTCATACAAATAACCATTATTTTTGGAATGGTGCCTGGAACATACTAAGTAGATACCAATAAAAATATACTAAATAGATACAGCCCTTATTTTTTCAGATTTTGTGTAAGCCCAAAGGAATGAAGATTCAAGGTATGTTTGGAGGAAAACGAGGTGGAAACCATTTGCATAGAAGTAAAGGAATTATGGTAGACAAGACTAGCCTGAAAAACAGGTAGAATGAAGTCCAACCGTGGGGGACCGTGGGTGCCCAGATGGGAAGCTTGAACTTGATTCTGACCCATGACTGTATGTGGTCACTTGGAGGAGATGTGATGGTTCCCGTTAAGGCCAGACCAGCCCTTCCGCTGCCACAGGGAAATGGCGGTCCCAAGTCACGAGGCACAGGGCAGGGCTGTGTCCCATCCCTTTCTCAGCCTGGCCTAGTGACCTTGCACGAGTTCCTTGACCTGTCTCCGTCCTGAATCTCCTCATCTGTGAAAGAAGAAGTGGCCTTGCAGGTCTGTAAGGGCCCTTCTGGCTCAGCCATCCCTACCAGGCTTCTAATTGCTATTCTCCGCTCTCTCCCAATCCGCATGGGGCCTGGAGTTTTCAAATGCTCCCTGACATCCCTCCCTACCAACCTCTACCCGCTCCCTCCCACCCCCTTTCCCAACAACTCAGGCTTCTTGTTTCCCAGGAAACCCCCCGTTTTGCCAACGGCGCCCAGAGCACAAAAATGCAACCCAAGCAGTCCAAGTGAGCCACGGCCCCCCTCCCCACCCAGCGGAGCACAGAGGCGCGGGCCGGTATTTAATTAGTTTGCAATATTACATATCTTTTAAATCTTTTAATCCATTTAATAAAAAAAAAAAAAAAGTTAAAACACATACACACAACTAACCAACTAACAATGGCCCCAATTTGTGTTTTGTCTGACGGGGAATAATATTCATGTCTACATGAGGATGGCATGTAATTAACATGTCATAATCAAAATGACTAAGTTTGACACATTATAATCACTGCATGGAGATTATAGCATAGCCAGGGGCGATCCACACAGCCTATCTTAATATCATTTGCATAATGAAAGCATGGTGGCAGTAATAGCTTTTTTCTCTTGTTATCATAATTTCACCCAGGGCTGCAAGGGGCTCCCGTACTGTCAGATGTTGCCTGCTAAAAGTCATTGTGACTTGAAGAAGGCAGCGAAAGTGACCCAGAGCCTTCCCCTTGGAACAATAGCTCGATGGCTGGCCTCTGATGAACACAGTGGGGCAATACAGGGGACGAGCCCCCAGAAGACTCTCCTACGAACCCATACCCATCAGACGTTGGGACAGTCTGCTCTCCCCGGGCCCCTTGCTTGCAGTGGGTATGAGATTTCCTTCTGATCGATGACAAGTACTGACATTCTTAGACACCAGGCAAAACTCGGTCAGATACGCACATCGCCCGAAGCAGACCCCTTGTAGTTTAACAATTGCTTAAATGGGACTCCTGGCCATCTAGTACCGTAGTGCTGACCCTGAGGTCAGTCAGGGGTCTACAAGCCACACAGGCCAAGCAGAATGGCCACAGATGGCTTCCGTAATCTGGACGAGTGCCTCATGGAACCAGTCAGGTGCGGGAAAGTATGCGAGCGCACCATCCTCCCAGATGCCCCCTAACTGGCCATAGGTCCCATTTAAACCTTCCATTCTTGCAACTTCCGGCTCAGCCTGCTCCCGTGGCCCCCCATTCCTTCTCCCCCACCTCCTGCTGCCCCGGCCCACTCGGGCTTTCCGGAACCCTCAGCTGGAAGCCCGTCTTCATCTAACCTGCTGGCACCTGCTTAGACCCACCCGGACCTCCCAAAGCACCTTGTACAGTAATTACGTTGCAGTCTCAGAGAATCACGTTCCTTAGGACGGGAGGCATTTTTTTTTTTTAATTGGGATCGACATTTGGAAATCGTACCCCAACCAAACTCAAAGCATAAGAAAGACTCACAATCACCTCTAACAAACTAAAGGGGGGGGGGAGGCTGATTTTACAGTGAAGAGACCTGGCAGACGTCACCTTCACCAAGCGATCAAGGTTGACAGCACCAGTGATAACTCATATCCAGAGCACGTACCTGTGATGATACAATGGAAAGGGCACTTGGTTTCTCTGGTACTCTCCCCCAAATTCTCAACTCCGATCTATTCGTGCCGGAACATCAGACAAACCCAAACTGAGGGACAGCCTTCAAAATACGCGACCAGAACTATTCCTAAGTATCAAAGTCATGGAGGAAAAAAAAGGCGGGGGGCGGGGGGGGGGAGACAGGAACTGTCACAGATCCCTATGGGAACACAAAGCAGACAGGATGACCACGTGTGTCACGGAATCCTGGTTCGATCCTAGAGCCAAGAAAGTTCATTTGTGGAAAGACTAGGGAAGTCCAAATAAAGCCTGTAGCGTACCTAATAGGATGCTACAAGCATTCATGTCTCCCTTTGGATAAATGTACCATTGTTACGTAAAATGTCAACATGCGGGGAAAACTGAGGGAAGGGTATGAGGGAATTCTCTCTGTACTCTCTTTGCAACTTTTTAGATTGTCTAGACTTTATTAAAATTAAGTGTTTGCTCGTGTCCAGTGGGGGTTGCCAGGGGGCGGCCTGGCCATCCACCTGTCTCCTGAAAGACAGGGCGCTGGCAATCTACACATCGAGGCCAGCCAGGATACCCTTGCCAGTCTCTCTCTTCCTCATGCCCCCACCCTCGTGTGAGCCCTTCCCTGTACTGCCTTTCCCACTGGCTCCACGGTCCCTAATACCTCCAAGCCTTCGTCCTGTGCCCGCCCGGAGGCGAGCGCCCTGTGCCCGCGTCCTGGATGCGATGCGCCTAGATGCTAGTCACGTGGCCCAAGCGCTAAGACCTTTGTTGCCAAGTCCGGGCTGTTTTCCTCCCTGCCAACCCCCCTCCCCTATTTGGGGGGCTTGTCATTCACAGCTGCCTGCCAGTCATCCGGGTCCTGGGAAGGAAATGAGGCCGAGGAACTCAGGCGCAGAGCCCCCCACTGCGAGGGAAATGTTGACTCACAGCCAATGCATTTTAACACAGGGAAACTCCCAGCAAAGCCAGAGGGCTGTGCCTGGGCTCCTGGGAGCACTACTTTCTGCTCTTCTGCAGGTCTGGAATTAATGTCATCATTCCCTCCTGGGTCGGAAAACTGCAAGAACCTCTCCACCACTACGGGGGGCCCTTCCACTGACCAGAGGGCCACTGTGTCCCCCTGCTCACTTTCACCAGCATCCCCTTACTGAGAAATGGCCTTTACATTGGCAATATTATTTGAAAAGCAGTGAAAGGCCCCCTCCCCCTCAAAAACATCTACTGTCCTCTTTCCGGGCGCCTAGAATGACCCCGTTTCATGTGGATTCCTTTGAATTCAGAATGGTTTTTATTGCTTAATCTTCTCTCTAGGGTTCTCTCTAGGGTTGATTGCAAGGGGCAGAATCCACTCAAACTCCCCTAAGCAAAATGGGGGGGCGGCGGTGACTTCTAGAGCAGAGGATAATAAGAGTGGCCTGGCCCCATCAGGACCACAGTGTCCTCGGTAAGCATTGCCTAGACTAAGCCTGTGACTCCTGTCTTCTCTCCTAGCTCAATTTGACTTTCCCTTCACAACCCTTAGCACGGCTAATAATTATACACTGATTCTTGGGACTATTTGTGTCTCTTCTCTCTTCCCATTAGAATGTGGGCTCCGAAAGGTCAAGGGCTGGGTGCGTTTGGCTCCTATTGTGCCCTTGGGACTCCCATGGTGCCCAACACAGAGAAGCAGCCCGATGGATGAAACTAAACCCAGAGAGGGAATAAACGAACAAGAGGTCAGCCTGGCTTTCACGGAGGCAGCGGCCCAGGGAGGAGGAAGGGGATGTGGCCAGACCCTCTCCATCTCTCCTGGGAGACAAACAGCCAGCATGACACGGGGCCATGCAGCCCCATGTGGCCATCATGCTTTAGGAGCGCTCCAATAGGGCACTCTGTCCTTGCATTGCAAGATAAAAAATCAGTATGCCTGAAAAGCAAACTGAATTCTTCCATGTTGGAATTCTGTTTTCCACTTCAATCATCAGAGAGATCAACTTCCCCAAGAAGCCCTCCCTCTGATCAACGTTTACCCCCTGCAAAGGCTGAACAGGTGATAAGTGTGGACACCCATGTCGCGACCAAGGAGAGCTAGGAACTGCTGTGAGATGATTTCCAAAGGAAATCAAAGTTTTGATGGTGTGGAGTCATGTAACCAGTTCTCCCCAAGATTTGTAGGACCACCCATGAGTGCAAGAAACGCGGGCTTGGGTTCACCTGCAAGTAACAGGATACCTGTTTAATGTGGCTTAAATATCCGTGTATTTATCTCACAAGAAGTCAAGAGCCGTTGCCTACCTAGCATATGTGACAACGAAATGAATCACTTTTTAAGACTTCTCTTTCCGACAAAATCATTTTCAGCATACGTTTCAAAGCAGCATATTTTATTACGTATTTTTAAATGAACATTGTGCTCGGTCTGGAGGTGAATTCAGAGAACGCTCAGAAACTTCGTAACAGTCTGAATCATCTTGCTTCGCCTGAGTGCAATCTGTGACCACACGTGTATGAACATCCCTGTATGTGGCAGACTCGTAGCAAACAATCATGGCACAAAGTCTGTAAAAGCAGAGAATCTGAACTTGAGTTACTCCAAGTCTGTCATTCTATATGACCACACAGAGCTTCCGAAGTTGTGTTTAA
This sequence comes from Prionailurus viverrinus, assembly GCF_022837055.1. NCBI lineage: Eukaryota > Metazoa > Chordata > Mammalia > Carnivora > Felidae > Prionailurus > Prionailurus viverrinus. The sequence goes on from NC_062572.1 coordinate 69,006,248, forward strand.
TTTTCAAAGGACGGGGTGGGGGGGCACCCGGGGGGCTCAGCCGGTTGAGTGTCTGACTCTTGATTTTGGCTCAGGTCGTGATCTCACAGTGCGTGAGTTGGAGCCCCACGTCGGGCTCTGCAATGACAGCGAGAAGCCTGCTTGGGATTCTCTCTCTCTCCCTCTCTCTGCCCCTCCCCTGCTTGCACCCTCTCTCTCCCTCAAAATAAATATATAAACTTAAAAAAAATACTTTAAAATGTAAAAGAGTGAAGCAGAATGGCAGGGGTGACCCTTTACAAACCACACCCAAATGGATCTGAATCTAGGGAAACCCTCACCGGCTTACTCAAAGCAAATGCCTGTAGGTCAGTCCATGTGGATCCTGTCAGTGACCGGCTGTGGCTGACATACATTCAGACCCCATGGTAACCGGCACAACCGCTCAGCGTTTGGACTAATGAAGGACTTCCGTGGGGGAGGAGGAGGATTTCATCACTGGCATTTTTTGGAACTGTTGGCACAAAAGCAGTCTGACTTCCAGTTGGCTTTATTACCGTTTTAAATTCTCTGCAGACCATGCAGCCCTTAATTGCCTGCAGGCAGTGCGGGTGCCTTCCACCTTTGGTGAGCTGCTGGTCGGGAGGAATATGCTCCAGGGTCCAGCAAGGCAGCAAGGGACCCCAGTTCTGTCCACATCTTCCCTCCACCAGCCTTGGCCTGTTGGCTTCTACCCTCACTTCTCCTCTCAGTCACCAAATGGCTGCTGCCCCTCCAACCATTACATCCACCTTCCAGCCACAAGTGGGAAGGGCAAAGGGACGGGGGCAAAGAATAGTAATAGCCAAATCGGTCCCTTTCTGCATATATTTTTTTAATTTACAAAGAGTACAAGGCACTTTTATCGTTGTTGCTGTGCAGTGCTGTGAGTTTTCAGAAGTGCTTTGAATTGGCCACCACCATCAAGAGATGGAACAATTCACGGATCGCCCCTCAATTCCCTTGGGGTGCCCCTTGGGAGTCAGACCTTCCTCCCAGCCCTAAACGCTGGCAACTTCTGATTTGTCTCCTTTCCTACCGTGTGCCTTTTCTGGAGTATCGTACAAACGGAATCAAACACTTTGAGTCTGACTCTTTTCACTTCCTCTCATGCCTCTGAGATCCAGTTCATTCCTGTTTATGCCATCATATGTTCCATTGTATGGACGTGCCACGGTTTTATTCATGCACCTGTTGAGGACATAGGGTTGTTTCCAGTTTGGGGCAATTATGAATAACTCTGCCGTAAGCACTCACACACAGATTGTTGTGTGAACTAAAGTTCTCATTTCTCTAGGATAGATACCTAGGAGTGGGATTGCTGGGTCAGACGATTAGAGTATGTTGAACTTAATGAGGAACTGTCGAGTCGTTTTCCCGCGGGGTTGTGCCATTTTGCATTCCCCCCAGCAATGCATGAGAATTCCAAATGTCCTGTATCCTCACCACCACTGGGCATTGTCATTTTTTTTTTTGTTTTTATCCTTTAGACATTCTGGTAGATTTGTAGGGTTGTCTCATTGTGGTTCTAATTTGTATTCCTTTAATGACAAATGATGGTTGGCAGGTTTTCATGTGCTTACTTGCCATCAATATATCTTCTTTGGTAAAGGGTCTGTTCAAGACGTTTCTACCTTTTACTTGGGCTGTCTTTTAATTGTTGGATTTTGCATGTACTTCATATATGCTGCTCGATACCTTATTTGCAAATACTTTCTTTCAATCTATAACTTGAATTTTCAGCCTCTTAACAGTGTCTTTCACAGAGCAAAACTTTGGTGGTGTTGTAATCCAGTTTATTCTTTTATGGTTTGTGCTTTCGGTAACCCAAAGTCACAAAGATTTCCTCCCATGTTTTCCTCTAAAAGTTTTATGGTTTACATTTTATATTTAAGTCTATGATCTATTTTGAGGTAACTTTTATATAAGTCTTGAGGTATTGGTCAAGGCTCAATTTTTTTTTAATGTTTATTTATTTATTTATTTATTTAGAGAGAGAGAGAGAGAGAGAGAATCCCAAGCACTGTCAGCACAGAGCCTGCCGTGGGTCTCGAACCCATGAACCTTGAGATCGTGACCTGAGCTGAAACCCAGAGTCGGACACTTAACTGACTGGATCACCCAGGTGCCCCTGGTTCAATTTTTGCTTATGGATGTCCAATTTTTCTACCATCATTTGTTGAAAAATTGAATTTTCAATTGAATTATCTGTGTACCTCTATCAAAAATCAACTGGCCGCATTTGCTTCCTGCTCTGTTCCACTGGTCTGTGGTGTCTATTGTGACACCAATGCCATGTCATGATTACTATTACTCTAAAGTAATTCTTTTTTTTTTTTAATTTTTTTTTCAACGTTTATTTATTTTTGGGACAGAGAGAGACAGAGCATGAATGGGGGAGGGACAGAGTGAGAGGGAGACACAGAATCGGAAACAGGCTCCAGGCTCCGAGCCATCAGCCCAGAGCCTGACGCGGGGCTCGAACTCACGGACTGCGAGATCGTGACCTGGCTGAAGTCGGACGCTTAACTGACTGTGCCACCCAGGCGCCCCATCTAAAGTAATTCTTAAATTCAGATACTGTGCGTCCTTCACCCTGCTCCTTTTCAAGTTGTTTTGGCTATTGTGGTTGCTTTGTCTTTCCATGTAAATTTTATAATCAGCTGAAGAATCTCTACAAAAAAAAATAATAAACCTTGTTCATATTTTTTTCTTGGCATTGTGTTAGATCTACAAATGAATTTGGGGAGAGTTGATATCACAAATGATACGGAGGCTTCAAATCCATAAACTTAGATACCTCTCCATTTAGCTCTTTGATTTCTTTTATCTTAGTTTTGTCATTTTCAGCCTATTTTTATAATATCTTGCATATATGTTGTTAGGTTTGCACTCTCTTTTGCAGCTATTGTGAATTGTACTTAAAAAAATTGTTTTTGGTTTCTAATTGTTGACTGCTATATATAAAAATACGCTTGGGTTTTTGTTTTGTTTTGTTTTGTTTTGTTTTGTTTTGTTGGCATATTGACCTTGCACTCTGTGCCCCTGCTAATGCCACTATGTAGTTCTGGAAACTTTTGTACATTCCTTGAGATTTTCTATGTAGACAGCGTGTCATCTGAAAATAGCACCAGTTTTCTCTCTTCTTTTTCATTTTATATGCATTTTCTCTTCTCTCTCTCTCTCTCTCTCTTTCTCTCTCTCTCTTTCTCTTTTTTCACCTGGTTGCATTGGCTAGAACTTCTAGTACAATATTGAAGAAGATTGATGAGAGTGCACATCACTGCCTTCTTCTTGATGTTAATGGAATACCATTCAATCTTTCATCATTGAAAATGATGTTACCTGTAAGCTTTTTGTAAATGCTCCTTTTGGAGTTAAAGCGGTTTCCTTCTATTACTAGTTTGCTGAGTTGTGTTGTTTTTCCATGAAGGAATGTTGAATTTTGTCAAATGCTTTCTTTGCATCTGTTGATATGATCATGCGGTTTTTCTTCTTTAGCCAGTTAGTATTATGGGTTGATTTGATTTTCTAATGATAAACTAGTCTTGCAATCCCAGAATACACCCTACTTATTTGTGATGTGGTATTCTCTTACTATATCACTCAATTCAATTAGCTAATATTTTTTTAGAGATGTTTATGTCTTTGTTTATGGGACATTGGTCTCTAGTTTTCTCAAGTTTATCTTGTTCATGTTTACTATCTATAATCTCCATTCTTCTACTAAGTTCCTCCGATGAATTTTTTTAAATTTCCATTTAAATTTCCATTTCCATTTCTGTACTTTTCAGTTCTAAAATTTCCATTTGTTTCTTTTTTTAGAGGCTCTATTTCTTTGCTGACACCTTTTTATCTTTTCGTTCATTTCAACAGTGTTTGGCCTGACTTCATGGAGCATGGTTATAATAGTTGCTTTATGTCTTTGTCTGATAATTCCACATCTGTGTCATGTTAGGGTTGGTGCCTGTTGATTATGATTTCTTGAGAGCTGCTAAAATTTTCCTTCTTCTCTGTATAACAAGTAATTGTGTCCTGGATATCTTGAATCTGACGAGATTTGGGGTCCTGTTGATATGGATTGGAGATTGTTGTTCTTGTTGATAATTTGTTTTCATAAGCAATGGATCTGGTTAAGTTCAGAATGCAAGTCCTGACCTGCCTTCTTGGGGCTGTGGTTCCAATGTTCATCTTCTTCCTAAGGCTTTGCTGTGCCTATCCAGTCCATCTACCACATGCATAATTAGGGGCCAATGGGGTGGTGGTCTACCTTGTAGTTCAGTTCTCGAAAGCTTTGCTTTGTTGCATTGGGTCAGTCTCATATGTGCACAGCCCAGAGACAATCCCAAGGCTTCACAGACAGATTTAAAAGACCTCTTTCTGAAGTTTCCCACTGTCTATGATTGCCCCCAAGAAAGGGCTCTTTTCCCCAGCACACTGGCTAGGAAGCCAGGGTTTCAGCTATCACATACTTATCATGATTAGTTACATCTTAGGGTGAAATGACAAGAGAAAAGAGAGGGGAAATGGGCATTACTTCTCACATACATTCTCCAGACTGTGGAAGTCCCTTTTCCCAGTTCCTGTGGTCCAAGAGACAGATTTTCTCTGAATTTTAGATGTCTGTGAGGCCATCTCTGTTGTTATTTCTGATGCTACTATGGCAGGAGTATGGCTTTGTGGCTTAGTCTTGCCTTGGGGCAGGGCCAAAAATTAATGACAGAAAGAAAAATAAATGGAAACACCACTACCGCCCTACTTTCTATCCTGTAGGAGCCCCCTTCCCAGTCCATTAGCCAGAGGGAGAGTTTTTCCTGTAGGTTTTTTTTTTCTTTTGTCTGTGCCATTCCAGATTATGGCTGTCTCAGAATCCGAGCCAAGATCCTATGGGAGGAGGATTCACCATGGTATGGATCATTCTTTGAGTTTTGATGACCCCAACTCACAATTATTATTTTCTTTTTGAAGTCCTCAGATAGTTGGTTTGTATATTCTGCCTCAGGTTTTTGTCACACTTTGTGGGAGAGGTAGGGTGGAGTATTATGACCCCATCTTCATTAGATCCAGAAGTGTCCAATCGGTCTCTTTGTAGAGAGAAAGCAACGACTTTTCTGGAAACTCAAGAGAACCAAAAAATCTCTTTAGCCATAATTATGTCCCATGTCCCTGGCCACCCCTGGCTGGTCGGTGGCTAGAGAGAAAGAAGTTGTGGTTGGATGAGCCAACAACAGCATTAGTCCACCCAGGAACGCCTGGTCCAAAGTTTGGACACAACGGCACTAAAATCTCTCATTCGGTTGATTATCTACTTCTCCTTTCTGATTCCCCCTTGCAGAAAACAAGTGTCCAGGTTAGGTCTTTGATCTGTATTTGTTATTTTCAATGGCAAACTTTAGCAAGTCTGTGTATCTCAGATGGCTGGGCTGTTGCTAGAATGGTGGAGGACACAGTCAGGGGAGAGGAGCGTCGTTAATTGTCATTTATTCATATTATTAACCTAAAACTTATTTTAGTTTTAGCCTTTGATGTTGAAATGTTTCTAAAGTGTCTGTATCCACTTCTTGGCTTTGGTAATGACAAAAAAAAAAAAAAAATGGACTAGCATGATATCTCTCCTGGCTGAGAAGTATGGAGCCTGTGATGGTTAATTTGATGTGTCAACTTGGCTAGGCTATGACGCCCAGCTGTTTGGTCAACACACAAGTCTAGATGTTACTGTGAAAGTGCTTTTGAAATGTGACTACGTTTTAAATCAGTAGACTTTGAGTAAAGCAGATTATCAGTCATAATGTGGGTGGGCCTTATCCAACCAGTTGAAGGGCTTAAGAGAAAAGACTTCCCTGAAAAGGAAGAAATTCTGCCTCTAGACTGTCTTCAGACTCAAAACTGCAATACTGATAAACTCCTGCTGGCCTCCCTTGCACATTCCAGACTTGTCAGCCCTCACAATTGCATGAGACAATTCCTCAAAATAAAATCCCCACTCGTGTGTGTGCGCACACGAGGGTGTGTGTGTGTGTGTGTGTGTGTGTGTGTGTGTGTTTAGCTTCTATTTCTCTGGACAACTCTGGCTAATACGCAGCCCAGAGCCCCAGGTCACTTCCAGGCTGGAGGTAGAGATTAGCTTGAATAAGTATTAGTTCCTGATGAGCCCGATGAGGGAATTCACTGGGTTCGTTTTAGTTTTAGTGATAAGCACCTCATTATTTTGCACCTTGTGATTTATTTCCCCCCAAATGATATACTATTAGAAATAAGGGCTGGGGCACCTGGATGGCTTAGTCAGTTAAGTGTCTGACTCTTAATCCCGGCACAGGTCCTGATCTCACGGTTTCATGAGTTCCAGCCCAGCATCGGACTCCGTACTGACAGTGCAGAGCCTGCTTGGGATTCTCTGCTCCCCGTCTCTTTCTGCCCCTCCCCCATTTGTGTTGTCTCTCTCACTCTCTCTCAAAAACAAATAAACTTACAAAAAATTAGACATAAGGGATAACCAGATACACCAGTGGTTGCCAAGAGTGGAGCCCGTTTCTGACACAACTCCGATTGTGTGTGTGCATCTTTCACACTGCTGTTAGGTTTTTAAAGTTGGTTGAGAGGACAGAAGCCGAGTATAGACACACACACACACACACGCACACACACACACGCATGCACACAGTTGATGCTGATTAAAGGTTTATGAGAAGCAAGAAAACCTGATAGGATTTGGGCAGAATCTGACCAGTTTTAAGTTTTCCATCCCTAAGCCGTTAAGCCCTCACGAGCCATTATGTTTGCCCTTGGCATGGAAGGGAGACTAGGTCGGGGAAGGTAAATGGCAAGACCCAGAGCGTTTGAGACGATTATCGGATTTGTGTAAGATTTACTCTGTTCTTTAAAAGAGATCACACATGCACACATGCACACACATGCACCCACACACGGGTTTTCTGCACCAGGCAGATTGCAGCAGCAAATCCGATTTGTGGGTGAGACTTGTGAGCGGGAGTGTTGGTAGAAGTGCACACCCGGCACGTGACGTGGACAGCCAGAGAAGAAGCTTCCGGAAGCCGTCCAGACCTCCCAGCGGCTGTCCCACCAGAAGCCGTCCAGACCTCCCAGCGGCAGTCCCACCCACAGGAAGTTGAACAGGTCCAGCCCTTCAAAGAAAGACCTTCCAGTTCACCTACAGCTTGACCTCTAGAGATTCACTCCTTCGTGTCTAGAACCTTTCGGTCTTCGGAGTTCCCTGAAAGTCACCCCACCTCGCCCCGCCGTGCAGGTGCGTCGTGAAGGACTAGCCTGAAACCTGGGTGGCAAGAGTAGCCACTCTGTCTTAGCACCCCGTGTCGGACACGCCGGACGCTCACGTTTCTCGTTTAGCCTCCAGCTACGGCCCCAGCCGTCAGTGCCCTTTTCCGCCAATCTTGGGAACAAGTTCGCTTGTCCCCACTAACGCCACCTCCTCGCCTCACGCTGTGTCCACAGTCCATCCACTCCACTAAGCGACGGCGTCACCCAAAGCTTCAGGGTTGCAACGTACAGGGGCCGTTTTGCTGTCTCTTGGGTTTACCCTCCCTCCCAGAAGCATGGCCCGGGGGCTTCCGGCCATCCCTCTGTCCAGGATCTCCACCGCCTGGCTGGCCACTCCTGCTCACCAGCTTTCGCACTCCCTTCTCCCCTCGACCGCACTGCTAAGTGCTGGAGGGACCCAGGACTCAGACCCGGCCGGGCCTCGTTCTTTTCTCCGCTCATATGTTTTTCTGATACCAAACTACACAGCCCCCTGGTTCACCCGCCACCCATTTACGGACCCCTCATTTGTTTCTCCCACCCTAAGCTCTCCCCTGGGCTCCGGCCAGTCTCATGCATCCAGCTGTGTCCCCAACCTCTCCGCCTCAACATATGACAGGTCTGAGGGACTTACCCCAGGTCGCATGGCTAGCAAATGGCCTTGACGTGAACTCAAGGACGTCTGATCTCAGGGCCTGCCTTCTTAACCACTTCTGGACCAGAATCCACGCAGATGGCTATACACTCACTGAGGGAAAAGGCATGTCCATTCGCAAGATTTGGCCAGTGGCCTGGGACATAATTATCCCATCATTTCTAGCTCTGGGGGATCACCCCACCCCCATTTCAAACAGGGACAGCAGTGCCAGAGGAGACAAGGAGTCACCGGGAAACCTGGCATCTCTTCCTGGAGCACGAGATCGACTCCAAGGTGGACACTGAAATGTGGGGAGGAAGGCAGGCAGGAGAAATCACTTTTCTACAAAAACGAGATGGATATAGCCTGGGGAGCAAACAAGATTCACCTTCGTGCCGCCCGAGACCTGTCATCTGAGGAACACGGTGTCAGGCCGTCAGAAAACAGAACAGAAGAAACATCCGTGAGATGCCCAATCTTGGCCCCCACGAAGCTCAAGGCCTGCTTTCCAGAAGCTTGTTTCTTTCATTTTTTTATGTTGCTTTATTTTGAGAGAGAGAGAGAGAGCACGCGCGTGCACAAGCAGGGGAGGGGCAGAGAGAGAGGGAAAGAGAGGATCCCTAGAAAGTTCTGTGCTGCCAGCGCAGAGCCCAGTGCAGGGACCCATCTCACGAGACGTGAGATCATGACCTGAGCCGAAATCCAGGGTTGGACGCTTGACCTACTGAGCCACCCAGGTGCCCCCAGAGGCTTGTTTCTAACGCCTGCTTCCATCAGGCTTCGTGTTACGCCAGATGGTTGGTACAGACATTCAACCAAAGCGTCGGTGCACTTTGGAAGCAGATTGATGAGCACAGAGACTTTTGCTGTACCTCTGGTGTCTTCGGCTAAGCAAAGTAAGTCTGGAAAGAGAAGATGGGATATTTCCCGAAAACTTCACAGACGAAGCAAATAGAAAACCTTTGAGAAGTTCCCGGAGAAACGATGGCCATTTCCAAAACAAAGGTTGCTTCGGACTTACAAGAAACTGGAGACAGTTTTGAAAACCATTGGGAGTAGACAGGGAACACTCCTGAACTTGATCAGGCTGATCAAAGCAGTGACAGAAAGGCAGATCTGAGCTTCCCCCGCCCCCCTCTCCCCCGCCCCCCGGATAGCGTGGCCAGCAGAATAAAACCCAGGGGCTGAATCCATTTCTTCTCTCAGATCAAGGCTATAGCTTCTCCAGGTTGAAGGCAGAGGTATAAAGTCACAGGCTCCAGAAATTCTTGGAAAAGCCCTTGCTAAATGGTCAGAGGCAGCTTCAGATTCTTATTTCCCTCTCCGCCTCCCTGAGTCTGATGACTTCAACGAGCTCTGGCCATCCCAGCAAGCCACGGCTTTCCAGGGGGAAGCCTAGGCATGAAACCTCCAGACGCCAGTTCTCCTTCACCTCCATTGTCATGAGTTTCCAAAGCAACTGGAAAGTGAGCACATTTGGCCCTCCTAGAGATCACATGTGGCCCAAAGTTTGTTATAAGCCATCGAGTCCCATCCCACACTGGTTATGCTATATTAGGAGCAGGATTCTGATGTCAACCCTACTGGACTGGAGTCCTAGCTCTACAAGTTACTGAGTGGCCTTTGGCAGGTTACTTGATCTCTGTTATTTTCTGAACTGGCAATAATAACCGTGCCTTATCAGTAAGGTTGCTGAGAGGGTGCACTGAGATAGAGCAGGGAATTATTAGCGCAGCGTCTGGGAGCACAGCAAGAAGTCAGCGGGCAGAAGCTGTCATTGTTACTAGCCGTGTGTTGTTCAGCAAAATCTGGCCAGTCACAGTGAAGTTCGAATCCACGGTGTTTTGTTTGTGACTTAGGTGTGCAAAGCATTGGCCAGGAAAGATTGAATCACGCCAGCGATCTGCACATTCACAGGCCTCACCTGCACCCTCATAGGCTGATGGCCTCCCCTAAATCCCTGCTCCAGAGAAGAGCAAGTCCTTCCTTCAGAGACTTGGGAATGGAGACACCAGCAAAGAACCCAGAGCTGGGGTGCCTGGGCAGCCCAGTCGGTTGAGCGTCCGACTCCGGCTTAGGTCATGATCTCTTAGTTTGTGGGTTCGAGCCCCGTGTCGGGGGCTCTGTGCTGACAGCTCGGAGCCTGGAGCCTGCTTCAGCTCCTGTCTCCCTCTCTCTCTGCCCCTCGCCCACTTGCACTCCATCTCTCTCTCTCTCGTAAAAATAAATAAATATAAATATAAAAAATATATATATACATATAAATATAAAAAATAAATATAAAAAAATAAATAAAAATAATAATAATTAAAAAAACCCAGAGCTAAAAACTAGGGACTCAGATTCCAGACCCGGTGGCAAACGGGTCTGGGGGCCAAATTTCTCCAGCCGCCCACTTCTGTAAATAAAGTTTCACTGGAGTAGAGCCCCACTCATTCACGTCCAGAGTCCTCTGTGGCGGCATTCACGCTCTCACAGCGGAACTGAATGGCGGCTTCAGAGACTGGATGGCCCTCAAAGCCTGAAACATGTACTGTCTGGCCCTTTACAGAAAGAGGTAAATCTTGAATCCATTCAAGTTGGAGCATCTCTGCTCTGGAGTTCTGAGGTTATATCTTATTCAAATGTAAATCTCCACACACAATGTCTGGCACACAGCAGGTGTTCCAAAGGCACTTGCTTCTTAAGTTATTAAAAAGCCGTTACTGAATATGTGTTCTTGCAGCATCGTGCACACATCAGAGCCAATAAATGGAGGCTTCTTTGACCCCCCAACCTGAAAAATTCCAGAGATATCTATTTTTGTCTTAGTTGATTTCCCCTGGTCAGTGGCTCCTAACTTCAGTTTTAAGGTTTTCTGCCTCTGAGACCTTAGTCAAGTTGCTGGTGATCTCTAAACAGCCATTTAAAAAGCTCTTCTATAAAATGAACAACCCCCTTCCAATCTGTCACTTGAGTTAAGGAAGGCTTTTTCTACATGGGGTCTCTGGGCATGTAGACTCCTGTAGGCACCTGCCCTCGATGACGAGGGTCTGAAACAGTGCCTTCGTCCACATCCAAGTTCTCACGCAGCTCCAGCCTACCTCGCTCAGGACCACCTCCCTCTGGGACCATGAGACCCCTTGCATGAGAACTCCAGAGAGGGGATGTGACGTGGTCAAGGTCACCTGAGGAATTTCAAAGAGTGAGAACAGAAGTCTAGGTATTCCTGATCCCTAGTCCCCTGGTCACCCACATCTAGGCTTCCTGGAGACCCAATGTTCCCCAGAAAACCTCCTTAGTTCATTTGTACCATCAGGACCCAATTTTTGTCCTTGGAATTCATGGTCACATGGTTCCAAGCAAAATTAAAAGAGAAAAAAGCATGAAATTCCTCAAGTTCACTGGCGTAACTGACCCCTGAGCGTGCATGCACACATACCTGCACCATTTCCAGCCTTGCCTAAGACCCACCTCTATAGAAGAAGAGCTTCTCTTCCCTTCCAACGCCAATCCATCCATCGGGGTTCAGCAGACCTGTGTTAACCATGTCTTTGCGTTTCTGCATTGCTGATATGTTGACCTCCGGGGATTTGCTGAGTCTGGAGAGGCTGCCCGTCTAGGGGCTGGCCAATGCCCAGAGATAATAAACAATGCACCTTTGAGCATGTTTTTCACATATAAACCAGGCAATCCAGAGTCTACACCCCCAATCCCTCTGGGCCACTAAGTATACCAAGCAACTAGGAACAGCCTGTAAGCCCCAGGACCTGCTAAAATTATTGAGAATCGCCAGTCCTAAAACTGCCTACTCTCCCTTGCTCATTCTTTCCTGCAGAAAGCACAATAAAGGCTCTTGTCCACAGTTCTTCTCCTTCTGCCTCCAGATTGACCCCGGTGCTTCCCTGGATCGTTATTGGCATGACAATCTCAGCATTATCTCCCCTGTGACGTCTTCCTAACAGCCTTGACATCCCCAGGAAGTTTTAGGAGAGCTTTCTCTCATGCTCCCACTGTAGAGTGTATACAACGCAATTATAGCACAAATTATATTGTATCATATAATTGTTTCTGTATCTTTTTTTTCCCCACCGGACTAAAAACCACTTGAAATCTGAGACTATTTCTGATTTTTGTTGACTTCTGACATGTGTGAGATGTTGGATAAATATTGAGCCAACAAATGAATAAAATGAGATTTAGTTCAAGAACGAAAGAATGTACCAAGTGTATCTTGCACCCACACCCCATGAACCCACCCTCACTGGTAGTCGTGACAGATATTTATTAGCACCCACTGCATTCTAATCATCCTGGTTAGGAGCTAGAGCGACAACAATGAATAAAATAAACACAGCCCTATCCCTGTGGCATCGCAATCTCCCGGGGGAGGTGGACAATTAAAAGCCATTACAAGAAAGTGTTGAAGGGTGTTCAGGGAGCTGGAAGGAGTCCTGCCATCAAGTGCAAGGCAATGAGCGATGAAGCTGGAAGGAAATGAAGCCAGATGGCAGAGGGCTTTGTGAGCCTTGCTCCAGAATCTAGACTTTCTCCCAAAGGCAAGAGAGGATCGCTGAATGTGTGTCACTATCAAATGGGAGGAACCCCAATCGCACTGGCTTCAGCAGAGAGAGATAGTGGCACCTGCAGTTGAAACTGTGGGGGTTGGGCAGCTTTATCTAGAGGTGATCTGATTATCTAGAGGTGATCCAGGAATCTGGCTCAGACAAGCCACGGGGACCTGGCTCTGCCATCTCTCAGCTCGGCTTTGGTCTTTTCCGGGAGCTGATTTCCGCCTTAGGCTCCACGTGTGAGGCCACAGCTAGGCTCCCCTCACGTCCTCCAGCAAATCCTTTCTCAAAGGATTCTTCAGGTGATTTACGCTAACGCCCTGGGCCTGGCCTGGCTGGAGCCTCCCATCCCCGACAACCACCGCGGCCGGGAGGGTGAAACGGGCCGATCTGTGGGTGAGACGGTTTGCTGCGTCCACCCACCCCTAAGATGTGGGCTGAGAGAGCTGCTGGTGGGGAGGGCTTGGGGGTGGAGCTCCCTAAAGGAAAATCAGAGATGTGTTGCCAGTAGAACAATGCCCGGATGCTGGGTAGCAAAAAACAGAAACAAAACCGGAGATCCATCGCGAAAGATTTTTGGCAAGGAGCGACTTTGTTATTAGATTTGTAACTAAAGACGACCCATCACCAGGGCACACCGTTGTGGCTGTGTGGGCAATGGTGGGGAATCCACAAGCAGGAAGGACAGTAGGAGTTTGAGAGGCTCAAGGAGACTGCTTATGCTAAGATCCAGAATTTGGTTCTATAAAAGGGTCTGGAGCTCAGGAGAGCGACGTGAGCTGAAGATACAGATCTGGAGGCGCCAGGATATAGATTACAGAAGGCTGCTAAAGCCAAAGAAGGGCATGGAATCCCCCCCCCCCCAGGCAGGGAATGTTGGGGGACAGAGTGAAGGGCTGACTCAGAACCACCGTGAGGACCAACGCCTAAGGAGCGTGCCAAGGAAGAAGGGCCAAAAAAGGGGAAGAGGCCTGAGCATTAGGAAACCAAGGGAAAATGAAGTCATGGAAGCCAAGAGCGGAGAGGGTTGCAGGAAGGGGGCAAAGTCAGCAAGCCCGGATGCTGCCAGGAGGGCGAGCAAGCACTGCAAAGGGGCCCATTGGATTCGTCCACAAAGGGGTCCTCTTACCCTTGGGAAGGGCTGTTCCGGTGAGGTGGAGGGTGAGTGGGCAGTGGGCTTGCTCTGTGCAGAAGCTGGGTTCTGAGGACCAGAGAAACAAGACAGACTGGTGAGGGGAGTTGGTGGTATCGTGATGTACACAGAGGCTGTGCATTTACAAGGAGGCACGCAAGGATGCCCGCTCTCTCCCGTGCACAACTGACAACTATTGGAGGCTTTTGAAGCCACACCCCTCACTTACCTCTTTTTTTCTCCCTTTACTCCTACGGAGACAAGATCAAAGCAGAAAAAAATTTTATAAATTTTTTTTTTTAGCATTTATTCATTTTTCAGAGACAGAGAGACAGAGCACAAGCCGGGGAGGGGCCGAGAGACACGGAGACACAGAATCGGAAGCGGGCTCCGGGCTCCGAGCTGTCAGCACAGAGCCCCATGCGGGGCTCGAACTCACGAACCGGGAGATCATGACCTGAGCCGAAGTCAGATGCTCAGCCGACTGAGCCACCCAGGCGCCCCAAGTGGAAAAGGTCATTCCGATCCAGTGCGTTATTTCCCCAGATAAGACTAGATCTACAGTAATTCAACAGCTTGTTCAAGGTTTCAGAACAAGCTGCTTGTAGAGCCCGGGACTTGTGACTTCCGGGCCAGCATTTGTCCATTCTCTCTCCTCCCTGTGTGCCAAAGATGCCCTGATATGGGACCCCTGCAAGGTCTGCCTGCCCAGCTGGGCCTTTGGCTTGAACAATCCTGTTCTAATGGGATCCCTTGAGGCTCTCATTCTGTGACTTGATGTGTTAAGACCCTACTCCCACCAAATCAATGCATGCCAGCCCTTCCCAGTATCTGCCTGCATTCAAATGACGCCTTCAGTGCTTTAACCATGAACTTGGGGAAATCTTCTGAGGGTGGGGACTTCAGCCTTGGGTGAAGCAGATATTTGGGAGAAAGTAAGGCATGTTGGTTTTTCTCAATTCCTTCTGGGAAACGTGCGTGTGCATGGGGGGGGGGTGCTATCTGGAAGGAACAAAGGCTGTTCAAAGCCATATCCCAAAACGAGGGTGTATTTTCCCATTCAGAAGGCTTCCCTACCTGTGGAATGCTCAAGCACTCGCCACGCCAGCTTTCAAAGCAGATGGGTATTTACTGCGCACAAATGTTACATTGACTTTGGAATGTTCTCACATGTGCTCTTGTGGATTAATGAGCTCCTAATATTGTGATAATAATCATTTTCCATAAATATGCATAGTCAGCTTTTAAAAGTGTCACGTGGGGTAATTATTAGCTGTCTGGGTGCTAATCGCTCAGGGAAAATGTTTACTTGCGTGTGAAACGGAACCTGTGTTTGTTTTGTCAAATGCACTGCCTTACAACAAGCCCAGAGCAATTACCCGCCTGATTTAAAGGGACTTGGATGCCAGGGAACCAGAATTGAGGGACGAATCTGTGCCAGTTATCTTGGGGCCTAATCCAGCTTTCAAGCCTCATTCACAAGGGCCTGTGACGTGTTTGGTTGGATTTAGTCCAATAAAAACATTCTGAGAACCTACTGTGTGTAAGGGATCTTGGAAAGGGCGCCATCTTTGAAGCTAGTCGAATGAGCCTAAGTCCTGGCACTTTCTGCCTTGGGGTAAGATGATTAACTTCTCCACCTCAGTTTGCTCATCTGGAAAATGGGGCAATATCCACCCTCTAAGATTTTTAGGAGGCTTAAATAATATACATAAAGCACCTAGCACAAAGCCTGACATGTGTCAGGCCTTCAGCAAACATTAGGTCTTTCTCTCTTCTCACACACACGCTATGGCAGACACATGGATAATAAATGTATAGCCCACACCTTCCTGGATCCTTCCAAGTCAAGTGCCCATAAGACCGAGTCCAAGGAGAGCGTGATGAAAGACGTTCTACTACTTGGTGGAGGATGCAGAGGTAGGAGAGGTATCATCTACTTAGGGAAAAACCAAGAATGAGTTCAAATCTTCAAGGAGACTTGCTCTTGCCCACCGACAGAGAAGATGGCCTGCTTTGGACATCCGCATTGTGCCCGTCACTGACGCCTCAAATTTCTCCTTTTGTCAACTCATTTCTGTGAGGCATTACACTTTCCTCCCCCACCTCCCCCACCCAGGAGTGAGACAATAAACCCCCAATAATTCAGGGTGGAGAAACGCACCCCAGTTTTAGGGCAACAGGATAAAGGGGGCTGGGATTGAGGAAAGGGGGATTTCAAAAGGCACTGAGAGGGGAGACGACGGGAGGGAAGACCGTCTTGTTATATGGGCTGCCCCAAATTGTCCACGTCCCTCCTGCAGGCCAGGGAAGAGAACGTGCGAAGGACGACGCAGGAGGTTTTAGAGGCCAGGCCCGGAAGTGGCACGCACACTTCTCACTGCCCTCCGTTGGCCAGACTCAACCACATGGCCTCAACCAGCTGCAGGCAGGCTGGGAAATGCAGTTTAGGAAGAGAAGAAATGGGGGTGTGGTGACAATCGGCCATGTGATATAAAAGTCAAAGGGCCAAAGGGAGAGACCTGGAGGGAAGGCCAGGAGCCTCATGTCCAGATCTTACCCGGTGCAGGGTCAGTAGACTTGAACATCAGAAGAATAGAAAACAAGTGTTTAAAGCTTTAAGGATTGTTCGCACTAGAACCAAAAATAATCGTATAGCTTCAGAGATCTGTTGATAAAGAGCCTTCCTATGGATTGACTCCTAGTCCTCAAAATAGGTGTTGAAGCCATAACCCCTGGCCCCTGTGAATGTGACCTTATTTGGAAATAGGGTTTTGACATATGTAATAAAGTTAAGATGAGGTCATTAGGATGGGCCCCACTCCAACATGACCGATGTCCTTATAAGAAGGGGACAAGACAGAGACATATGAGAAGCTGGCCATGTGACAATGGACGCAGACATCGGAGCGCTACATTTCTAAGCCAGGAACGGCTAGCAAATACCAGAAGCCGGAAGAGACAAGAAAGGATTCTCCCCTACAGGTCTCGGAGGGAGTGTGGCCTCACTGACACCTTGATTTCTGACTTCTCGCCTCTAGAACTGGGAGACGTCAATGTCTACTACCTTAAGCTGCCGGTTTGTGGTCCTTTCTTATGGCAGCCCCGGGGATGCTAATCCACTCTCACTGGCCCAGGGCTCAGGACGAGTCGATAGGAATGGAAGCCAAGAAAACTCCTGGCCTGGATGAAGCAGGAGAAGGTCTTGGCTGGGATCTTGGGAAGAAGACATTAGATGGGGAAGAAGCGGTTGGCCATGGAGGGATTTGAACGTGATCTTGCCTGCAGCGTAGAATTACCAGGAGGCTCTTCCCAAGGCAGGTCTGGAATCTACCATAGCTTGCCCCTCTCCCACCTCTTCCCATGTGACCAGGGGAGGACCCCAACCTGGTCTTGACATTAAAGGGGGTCTTAACGTGAAAGACTTTAAAGAGACAAGAGTTGACTCCTTCTCCGGCGTTGCGTAGCCAGTATTGCTAACTTCTAGAAAATAGAGGAGCCCCAGGGAAATCTAATAACAGCCCTACTTAAGAGCACACGACAATTATTACCTCCAACTGTGAGGGAGGCTGAGTAATTAAAAAGGGTTCTTTATTTTGATTAAAAAGATTCCTTTTAGTGTTTCTGAATCTTTAGTGAAAGCCTAGAACTCTATTTTTAGACACAAAACAAGATACGTGGCCAGGGGCACGGGTGTAATTTAAAACACGGGATGAGCATTTGTAACCTGAAAAATGAGCACGCGCCCCCAGTGGCCCCCAGATCGAGCCCAGCCCCACCCAATGGCTTTCAGAAGGCACAGCAGCATGACAACCCCAACCCCGCCGCCTGGATTAATAGGAGGCCCAAATTAATTGGTTTTAATCACTATAAATTTCCTTCCCAATAAAATTTCAAGAATTTCCAATCATGCTGATTTATATGTGTAATTAGAAATCCATTCACAGATGTCACACTGCTAGGTGGTGGGTAGTGTAAGCCCCGGCTTAACTCCAGCTAGGGGCCTGAGCCATGAAAAACGATAAGGGGGAACTTGGCAGGAAGCTGGGACACAGAGCACGCCCCCACCCCTGGAGGCTCCACCCCCAAAGTCACGCGGGGGCCATTGACCAGCAGGCATAGACTTCACCT
The DNA here is from genome assembly GCF_022837055.1 of Prionailurus viverrinus. Taxonomy (NCBI): domain Eukaryota; kingdom Metazoa; phylum Chordata; class Mammalia; order Carnivora; family Felidae; genus Prionailurus; species Prionailurus viverrinus. Next base: position 69,023,991 of record NC_062572.1, read on the forward strand.
TCTCTGGCCCCCCGCCCTTCCCAGCCTGGACAGGAGCAGACCAAAGGGGCTTGGCGTGTACCAAACAGGCTGTGCCAGGTTAAGTACATTGGGTGAAGCCACCCTCACAGCCCCCAGGCCTCCCTTCTGCCCAGAGCAGCAGTGAGCGTAATAACCGTGGGAGGAGAGAACCCCAAGAAGAGGGAAAATCAGCCTACCTACACCCCCCTTCCGACAGGCAGATTATTGTCTTGGCAAACTGTCCATTCTCCAGATCAGGCAAACGCAGGCTTGCATGCAGGATTGGCCGGCACACTGGCTGGACTCTGAAGTCCTGCTCACGTTGCCTCCTCCTCTGCGGCTCCTAGCCCTTGGGCCAGGGGGCCCCGTGTCACAGAGGGAAGTGGGAGCAGGGAGGAGAGGACAGAAATGGCTGCATCACCCTTTCCCCTCCGTGACCAAAAGGAATGGGAAAGTCTACAGGTGAAGGGAGAGTCATCAAGAGTTTTATGGCAGAAATTCACCCGGATGGAGGCTGGTGGGGAGAAGAAAGGAAAATGGAAATGGGGGCTCGGAGAGGCTGTGTGGTTTTTCAAGATCACTCGGCCAGCACAGCAAAGGGAAGAAGGGAAGGAAGTTGACGTTTATTGAGCATCTATCATATGCCACGTGCTCTTTGAGGGTCCCCCTCGCTGGAACCCTAGTGAGTCCTGGAATCCTAGAAGGACAGAAAAATGAGGCTCATGTAAATCAATATTAAATCTTTTGCTCACGGGGCCACAGCGGGCTGGAACCAGAGCCACGGGCACTCACCCCGAACACAGTCAGCTTTGCTGCCGTCTCTCACCGCCCCGGGGCCCAGCTGCTTCGAGCATCACCTGCAGGGGAGGGGGTGAGGGTGGTTAGCCAGCCGGGGGTGGTTCGCAAACGTAGGGGCAAACAAGTTACTGTTTGGGCTGCAGGAATCTATGTCCCAGCTAGGCTGCGAGCAGCCTGCAATTAGGGCCAGAGCCCCGTGCCTCTCTCTTCCCCCACCCATTGTCCCATACAGGGTGCAACTTGGAACCACTTTATCAGCTTGGCTCTGAGTTTAGGGTTCAGGGCAAAGGACGATGGGTTTTTGAGGTATGAGAAGACTGTGGCACCAGGAAGCGCTCACTGAGGGGAGACGCAAGGGGCCATTCAGTGGGGAGCTGGAGGGTGTTAGACCCCAGCGGGAGGGCATAGCAGGATCAGGGCATCGATAAGAGACGCCCTTTCTCTTCCGCTCGGTTTCTTTCGGCATCGACTGAGAAATTGAGACACCAGAGCCTGCCAGAGGGAATCCAAAACGACCGAGTTCTTAGTAAAGCCAGCTTGGAAATACGACTTGAGCCACCAGGCCCTGCTTACTTGACTCCCGAATTAGACACGGATCCTCTCCTCCCAGGTACGGCAGTGGGCCTCCCCCACACTGGGCTGGACCTGCCTCTGTAAACTGCCCGCCGGGACAGGGAGGTGAGACCGCACCTGCCAGCAGAGGCCAAGCTGAGAAGAGAATGGACACACGCTTCCATCTGTAGAAGCCAGCTCTCCCCTACCTCCTAATGCTGGCACTTCCATCCCGCGGGCCAGGACGGGAGCTCTGGAGTGGGTCCCCCTACACGCTGGACGGGCACGTTGACAAAGGGAAGGGGGCCTTGGTGGCCCTGAGGTCAGACCCTGCCAACTGTGCCTGCCATTCGTGAAGACCCACCCTGGTCTCTCTGCGGACCACAGGGACCACCGCCTGGGTCTCAGAACCACACCGGCCCTCCAGTGCTCCCCCACCCAAGCCCACCCCACGTGACACAGACACACTCGGAATTGTCTTCAATAGTGCTCGGTCTGCAAAAGTGATTGGTCAGCTTGCCCGCTAAGCCCGCCTCTCCACAAAGAGAGAAGAAGATCATCTTTGTATCAGCCTGATCCTTTAATGTGCCTCAAAGCTGCTGCTCGGGTCTAAAGCAGACCCCGGCCCGAGCAGGGAATGGGTGGAGAGGTCTTAATGGGGAGATTAGTGTCTTCCCAGGCCGTGCCAGAGCAGGGTCCTAAGAGGAGATTTTAGAGGTTGGGCAATTTTTAAGGGCTTAAATGTTTGATAATGCAGGGCTCAATTGCATTTATACATGTTGGGGCCTCGGCAGCAATGTACCACCCCGGGCGTAATGGATGTTGCAAGATTTGATTTTAGTAGTTTAAAAATACCCAAGTAGTCTGCAGGCTAATGGCCATTGGACAGACTCATTAGTGTATCAATAATCGTTCGGCATTCTGAAATCCTTTTAATGCTCTGGGACAGCAAGAAGCGGGCTGTGGGAAGGGAAGGGAAGGGAAGGGAAGGGAAGAAGGTCATGGGGGAACTTGCGAGCCAGTTAAACAAGCGAAGACAATGAATGGCCTGGGCGTGCTCTCGGCCACCCGTGGACTGGTTTAGACAGCAGTGGGGTGGGGGGGAGGTGGGAGGGTGGCGGGGGGTGGGGGGAGCTCTTGGTAACTGCTCGGGGAAGGGATGTTGGGGGAAAGCTGAAACAAAGCCTCGTGCAGCCTGGTCACAGACCGGCAGTTGAAATGGATTCTACCTCCCCCTTGCTCTATCTAGCCACCTTGTTCTTTGCAGCCTCATGGTTTCCACATTTTCTCCTCCTCACCTTGTCTCACGACCTCACCCGGTAGAGTGATTGCCTCCAAACCGCTGACTTCCTGTCCGTCCAAGTTCCCATCTCTGCCCAAGCCCTCCCCTCCTCCGTAGGCCACTGGGCCTCTACTGTCGCCCATGACCTAGCACGTGGTTCTGTACCATTACTGTGCATCGCCCCCCCATTGACATGTGAGTTCCTGGCCAGTCACCGTCCCTGCCACATGCTAGGTGCTCTGTCAGGCTTGAGAGGCTGGGTCTGAATCTCTCCGGTGTTGTCTTGGCCGCCGAAACCCTCTGAGTATTGGGCAAAACTATGGACTACTGCGCACGTGCACAGAAACCCACAGATGGACGATATTGTACACAGGTCCAGGGGGTACACCCACCCGTGATCTCTTCCCCGATCCCTGAAGATCAAGCTCTGGAAGGATGAATAAGCCTTTGCAGGCTGGGTGGTTAGTTGCAAGGCTCTGCTGTTTGAACGGGAGACAAAGATTTCCTGCAGCTCCTAAGCCAGGACTCCGAGGAGCAGAGCATGTGATCAGTTTCTCATTTTGTACCTTAGGAGTCCAAGAAGCAGCCTTAGGAAAGAGAGAGTTCTGAATACCTTTGCAGATGGAATGTTCTATTGTCAAAGATGCTCTTCAGTTCCTTCTAGAGCAACGTCACTTCTGCATGGAGCACTAAGCGGTAGGGACCAGCAAGGTCTAGGCCATGGCCAAGACACCCCTCTGCGTCCTGCTCACTCCCACCCTGCCTGGAGTCTCAGGGGACCTAGCTGGGCCGTGGAGGAGAGGGGGAGGGGATGGAGGGCAGTGGGGGGGTGATCTGCACAGATTCCCTGGCCTGCAGCCTCGCTGAAGAAAGGCCTATGGAAACCTCTGAGCACTACTGAGCCTTATCAGTTTGGTCCCAACGAGGGTGCCTGCTGGGTCATCACTGTGCTGAAAGAATGACCTCCAAGACACCTGCCCCGCACATCTTGTCCACGTCAGAGCACCAGCCATGCTCCCAGCTTCACCCTAGGGCAACCTCGCTGGGCAGGGACCAGGTCTGAGGGTCTCCCACTCTGCAACTCAGGGAAACTGAGCAAGGACGGAACGCAGTCAAGAAGCAAACTTGGAGTCGACATTACTGCTCTAGGGGAACGTGGTGAGTTAGCTGGATTGCCTGTCTCTCCCCTTGTGGCAGTCTGGCCTCATTCTTCCCATGAGCCCTGAGCAAAACTTCCTCCTGCTGGAAACAGCCCCTGCTGAGCTGCGCCCCACCACTGCTCATCCATCCATCCATCCATCCGTTCACCTGCTCCTTCTATCCTTCCTGGGCGCCTTCCATATCCTGCTCAGCCCCTGTCCTCACTACATGTTTGTGAGCACGAGTGTGTCTGCTGCCCATCTACGTTTTGCTTTCACGGTTTCTGGGGCTGTTCTGGCCCCCCTTAGATCGTAAGCTTCTTGGTAGGACACCCCATCTCTAGGCTCTTACCACATCTGTCTTTCATCCACTAAACTTTGAGCACCTCCTTTGTTACAAAGGTAAATAAGAACACACAGTCTGGTGTGGTGATGGATGCATGGCACCATCCATGGGGGGACTACAGGGGCAGGGGAAACACAGAGAAGGAGTCCACTAAGATGGGGGTCTTGGGGAGGTTTTCTGGAGGGGGTGGTAAGGGAGCTGAGTCTTAAAGGATGGGCTGCAATCCCCAGGCACAAGGGGCGGGTGTGGGGAGAGTGGTAAGGTTTGCCAGGCAGGGGGCACAGGAGCAAGGCCAGGAAGATAGGAAACACCATGGGCTATTGGGGGCCCACTGACTGGAGCTTGGCCTTGTGGGCAGAGAGCCAGGAGCGCTGAGATGGCGGGAGAGGCAGGGGGCAGATCCTCTCCTCACTCAATAAATAGATTTATTCCACAAATCTATTCTCAGCCAGGGCTCGCTCTAGGGGGCGAGGACACATCAGTGCTCAAAACAGACAGTGCCTGCCCTCCTGGAACCTCATTCTAGTGGATGGAGAAAGTCCATTCACACACACACACACACACACACACACACACACGCACACACACACGGGTGCCTGGGTGGCTCAGTGGGTTGAGTGACCGACTTCGGCTCAGGTCATGATCTCACGGTTCGTGAGTTCGAGACTCGCGTCGGGTTCTGTGCTGACAGCTCGGAGCCCGGAGTCCGCTTTGGATTCTGGGTCTCCCTCTCTCTCTGCCCCTCCCCCACTCATTCTCTCTCTCTCTCTCTCTCTCTCTCTCTCTCTCTCTCTCAAAAATAAATAAGCACTAAAATTTAAACACACATACACACAAATAAATACATAGTGTGTTGGGGCGGGGGCAACATTTTACAGCTGTCAAGGGAGGGGTCTTATAGATGAGCACTTTCAGTAGATTACTCCAGGGGCTGGCCTCCTGTCCTCACTAAGCAACCGAGCTGGTAGGACGAAGACAGACAGACCCAGCTATCTCCAACCCCACCTTCAGAAGTTGTCCTTGAGAGCAGCTCCCACTGCAGGGAAAACTAATAAGGCCGGCATTTTATGATCCCCCTACCTCTGATGGCCAGAGGCAATTTGAAGTCAATAAAAGGTGCGCTGCTCCAAGGGTGTTTTATGGCTCGTCAAACCATAAAACCCCATGGCCATGTGACCAAGGCGCTAGAAAGGGGCCACCGAGTGGATTCAACAGCCCTCGGTCAGGAGGACTTCCAAATTAGGATGGCGATCGACCAATTACAGGAGGAGGGAGCAGATCTATGAAGGAAGCCCCCTGAGCTCGCTGGCTATGGGGCCCAAGCTTTGGGAGCCCCCTGCCCACAGACAGAGCCCTCCCGCTATGATTACAAGAACCCTCGAGAATCCCTCACCTTCTCCTGCTCCCAAGCACCCCTCATCCTGCCCTGGATGTTTAAAATCCCCTTCCCATGGGCCCAGGTTTCTGGCCACCAGAGACCTGTGGCCTAGTGCAGTTGCTGCCTTTCGGTCTGAAACTCACTCCACCCACCGCCCACTGACCGTGACCTTGAGCTAACCATTCACTGCAACTCAGGCTTCTCCTTTTTCTTTTTTAAATTTTTTTTCCAACGTTTTTTATTTATTTTTGGGACAGAGAGGGACACAGCATGAACGGGGGAGGGGCAGAGAGAGAGGGAGACACAGAATCGGAAACAGGCTCCAGGCTCTGAGCCATCAGCCCAGAGCCTGACGCGGGGCTCGAACTCCCGGACCGCGAGATCGTGACCTGGCTGAAGTCGGACGCTTAACCGACTGCGCCACCCAGGCGCCCCGAGGCTTCTCCTTTTTCAACAGGGGTAATGATGCCTCCACGGCTGGCTTGTTTAGAGACGCCGGCACCCAGAAAAGGCTCAAGACTCAGAATCTGTTGCGACAGGAGAGGCACCACTTCAGCTGAGCGAGAACTCAAGCCCTCACATCTCTACGCGATGTCACCGAACGCCCTTGGGACATTTTCTAAGAGCGTCCATCCGTCCACCCACCTACCCACCCATCCACCCACCCATCCATTCATCGATCCTTCCATCCTTGCATCCATTCAGCAACAAACACTGGTCACCGTCTCTGAGCCAGGCCCTATGCAGGGGCACCATGCTGAGCCCGTACCAAGCCTCCACCAGATGGAGGTTACGTTCTAGTGATGGGAAAGAGGTGATCCATGTGGGAAGCTCAGGTGGGAGTCCGTGCCATACAGAAAGACGTAGCAGACGTAGGAAGAGGAAGACGCCCTGTTTTCAAGGGGTTTGCATGCTAATGACAGGAAATGGACAACGACCCATGAGCAGATCAAATACGCGTGGGTGTGCATGTGTGCATGTGTGTGCACACGTGTGTACGTGTGAGTGAATAAACAGGGTGCCCTGACAGAGAATAATGGGAATGTCACTTTGATGGAAGTGACAGGCCAAGGACTGAAGGACGGAGAAGGAGTAATGGAGAGAGAGAGTCCAGGCAAGGGGAAGGCCCTGCAGTGGGGAGAGGGACAGAGATGCTGCAGAGGGCCCTGTCTGTGCCCAAACGGCCCCGCGTCTCACCTGATCTTCGCGGTGCCTCTACTGTCCCGTTGCTGCTGTGACAAATTTCCGCAAATGTAGGGGTTTAGAGCAACACGAACTTATTCCCGTACAATTCTGGAGGTCAGAGGTCCACAACGAGTCTGGAGGGGCTGAAATGAAAGTGCTGGGCGGGGCTGGTTCTCTCCGGAAGTGCCCGGGGAGAATCTTCCGGGCGCAGAGGCTGTGATGCGCTTTTTGGTTCCTCTGCTCCCTGCTTCCGCTGGCTTCCTGCTCTCTGACTCTGGCCCTTCTGCTTTCCTCTGAGAAGGACCCTTGCGATGGCATTAGGCCCATGGAGATGCTCCGGAGTAAAGATCGCGTCTGAAGAGCCTTAACTTAATCACATCAGCCCTTGAGTGTCGTGTAAAGTAATATGTTCACAGGTTCCTGGGCGTCTTTGGGGGCCATCATTCTTTCTGCCACAGGGATGTCTGGTGGTCCACGTGTGGCTGGCAGGGGGCTGAGGAGGGCTGCAGTTTCCGGGGCCCCCGGGGTAAAGTTATAGCTTTGGACCCTAAGCCAGAGTTACCTCTCTCTGCCCACGGGGTGTCCTTTCCACCCTGAGGTCACTTCCTTGCTCTGTCATGGAGTGAAGAATTCTCCTGGGAGACGAGCCACCCCAGCCCGACCCACCCGCCCTACCACCATCAAGGCTCAGGCACCGCCTCCCGCAGGGTCTCCGTCCTGGGGGCCCCAGCAGCAGCAGCTCTCTGGACAGGAAGTTCTCCTCTGGCTGTCCTCACCCCTTTGTGGCCTGTAGGAGATTCCCCTTTCCCGGTGCCCCTGGAAACCAGCCTGTGGCCCTGGCTTGGGGGCCGGGCCCTTCTCCCAGCCTGCCACCAGTCACCTCTCCTCGGGGCCCCACTGAGCCACATCACCTCCACTCCGCACTGAGGTCTCACGTCCTATGGGCACCTTCCCTCGCCCTCTACTTATTTAGCCAATAAAGAGGTGCAACGGCAGGATGCGAGGACACTGAGGACCGCTCGTCACAGGTGGGAGGAAGAGGTGGGTATCAGGCAATTTTTCAGGGAAGGACGGGGGTGAGGACTATGGGAAGTCAGAGGAAGGACACACAGCTGGACCAGGTATGGGGTGGCAGGGGGCGGGGGGGATACATTTCCGGAGAAGGAGGCAGCAGGTGAATCTGGCTCCAGCCCTCAGTGACCCTCCCTGCTCGGCACCTGGTGAGACAGCACCCTGGCTTCCTTCAAACAGTCCGTGTGGGTGGCCATTTTGAAGGAGGGATTCCGGGCATGACTTCAATCGTGCAGGGCAAGACAGCAGGTGCCTGCACGATCTGAGCACCTGCCTGCTCAGAGCCAGAAAGGTCTGGAAGGATGGATGGAGAGAGGTGGAGAGGCAGTGGGCAAAGGGCCAGGCAGGCCCCTCCCTTGGCTACCCCCTTCTCTGCCCCAGCTAAAACCGACCCACCCCCCCCCCCACGCCCTCATCGATTTTGTAATCACCAATGCCCCTGGCTCCTTCTCTTCCCACCTACGTAAGCCAGGAGGCCTGGGCGGCTGCTCCATCAGGCATTAGGTTCAGGCATTAGCTGGCCTTGTGGCTCTTCGGGGAATGCTAATGCACCTGTTCTTTCTGGAAGTCAGTTCCCGCTGGCCCTCCTCTGCCATCTCCTTGACTCTACCCGCCCCACCAAGCCCTCGCTGACCTCTGCCAGAGTGTTCCTGAAATGATGGGCCATTCCATCTTCCCTCATCCCTACTTTGCAGAGCCGAGGACACGTGTGCACGAAGCTGCCCTCGCCTTACCCATGGGTGGATCCGAATCAGTGGTGGGCCAGTTAAAGGGGCAACGACCAGCTCCCTGGGAGGAAAAGCCCTGATTTGTAGTATTGGCCAATTTCTATGGTGTGAATAGCCCAGCCAGGCAGCGTTGAAGCGACCCGCCAGCCCCACGGCCTCGCGCTGCTGTCTCCAGCAGCCACTGCGTGCATGAGGGCAGGGCCTCTCTGAACCAGGATGAGGTGTTAGGGGTATGGCCTTTTGAGTCAATCCGATCTAGGATGAAATCCCAGTTCTGCCATTTAATAAAATGGATGGCTTTCGGCCGGTTGCTTAACCTTTTCTTATCAGTGAAATAAGATTAATGTGACTCGTATCCCAGACACGTGAGCATTACGAGCTCCCGCGTACAAGTCACTTCGCACAGTCGCCTGCGTAGGAGGCATTCGGTAAATGTAGGCAGCAGTGGGGGAGTGAGACCCGTGGAGCACGGTGCTGTTTGGGGAGTCTACAGGCAAATGCTGAAGGACACCCGGCACCCGGCATAGTCTCTGGAACACTGTCCGAGCCCTGTGCCGACCCCTTGAGAATTAGGTGGGGATTGGATCTTTGCCTTCAGATTGGAGAGACGTTACCGCTGTATCTCATTCGCAAACAAAAAAAAGATCGTCTGTACATACAGACTGAGTGATCTCGCGACTTCATTTTGCGATGTCAAGGGCATCAAGAAGCTCTCCTGTCCCAAATAATACTTTTCGCACCTGCTCAATGACACCTGAAATTCCGCCGTGTGGCCTCATTCTAACACCGAGCTGCCAGCACGCACGCAGAAGCGGAGCCCGAGGTCACCGGAGGCTTGCTAGCCAAGGGAGGGCACTGGGTGTAGGGGACCGTGTGTGTAGAAGGCGAGACCAGGGGAGGGGCAGGGCTCTAGACCAACGTGACGGTGTCCCAGTTTTGCTCAGACGAGCCCCAGTCCAGAGGGAAGGTGATGACAGTGGCTCCGGGCACCTTTGTTATTTGGGAGAATATTCAGTCTGGGGCAGTAGAGGACGGACAGAGACCCACGCAGCTGGGAGCTGGCACACGGGCAGCCTGGGCAGTGCAGGATCCAGGTTGGGGTGATCCCTGGGTTCCAGAGAGAATTTGCTGAGAATTTGCTAAGAACACAGGCTAGTTTGGGTTCCTTGAGCTCACACGTCACCTCCAAGATCCTTTCAGTGACATCTGTGGGCAGGGGGGAGGTGGAAAGAGCAGGGAAAGTAGCGACAGGAAGAAGGCGTCACTTAGGAATTTGGTTTGAAATAAAAACTCTTACCCGTGTCGCGAAGTGGGGCCAGGAAGTGATAGGAGAGGAACCCTGACTTAGAGGAAACGCTAAGCAGGAAGAAGGGGGAGGGGGGGAGGCAGGAGGAAGGGGAGAGGAAAAGGCGAAGGAAAAAGGAAGCCATGGAATAACCCCAGGGAGGGGAGGAGAAGAGGCAGGGGAGGCGGCAAAGGGAGAGGAGGAGCAGAGTGGGATCTGCGAGGGAGGAGGGACAGCCGGGAGGGTGAGGGGCACGGGAGGCGGCAGGAGGAAGCGACGGAGAGAGAGGGCTGGAGACCTTGAGAGTCTTACATTTTGATCAAGGCATGACTGATAACATTCCAGCGGACCATCTTTCAGCCCCCTTGTTTGATGACAAAGCTCATCCCCCGTCCGCCATCCATTATCGGTTCTCCCTCCCCGAGGCGAGGGCATCAATAATGCTCCCTCTCCGCGATGCTGTGCCTCCCCCACGCCGCACGCAGGCCTGGCCATCGCTGGTGGGCATTCCCGCCGCACATCATTACCGCCCGGACCCCATCCCTCCCCCCACCTGCCGGGCGGCTGACCACCCTCCCCAGATGCCTCACTCCCGCAGGGAGCTCCTCTGCGGAGAGCTGGGCCCTGAGCCCGGACCAGACGGGCAGCCAGTCTCCACCCGGGCTGCTGGATGATCCCTGACATCGTGGTACCAGGGCTTGATTTTTAAAAATGATTGTTTAGTTTTGTCTTGTGTTAATTAAGAGGGAGGCTGAACTTCCCCACTCTGGTTGGCTCCTCCAAGAGACCTAACAGTTTGAATTTGAATGCAAACATCCTCAAACATCTGTTGCCGTAATTTGGTTGGATTAACTGTCTAGTTTGCTGGGCCATCTGCTGTCCTCCCCAAACCCCATCGCTGCTCTTACCCCCGCTGGGCTGGTATCTCACCTGGCTGCCCCTCTACAGGTGGAAGAAGGGGGCCCAGAAGGTAACCCCAGGTCAAAGCCACAAGTCTTCTTCCAGAAAAATCTGGAAACAGGCTGGCCAGGCCCGACCAGGTACCAAATGCCAGCAAGGGGAACCCGAGGAGGGAGGGTCATGTCTAGGCAGCTGGGAGGCCAGACCTCAGAGCTGTGTGACCTAAACCAGGTTTTCCTCCAAGGCTATCTGAGCTTTTCTCTCCAAGGCCAGAGCTGCCATGCCAGGATGCTGGGATAACGCCCTGAACGGCTCTGGGAGCACTGTTCTATATGAAAGGCATCCCTGGAGTTGTACAGTAGACAACCCGTGCAGCTGTATTGGGCAACTTTGCACTCAGTCCCTGCAGAAACTGTCTTGAGCTGACATCAGGCTCCCAAGCTCCCTACTCTGGCTCTGCAGAAGCACAGCCCAGGATGCCCAAGCTGCTGACCACCTCAGGCAGAGGGCTGCCTCCCAAACAGGATCAAAGGCACAGGTTTCAGGAGTCCTGAAACCTGCTTCAGAGGCCTCACTTGTGACCTCAAGGCTCGTTTCAGTGGAGCCCCAGCCAGGACGTATTGCTTGGCCTTGCACTTGAAGTGGGGCCGGCTCAGGTAGAGTGAGGCAGCAAAATAAACAAAAGAGAGCAGGGATTCGGATCCTGGGATTTACTCTTCTTCCGTAGCCCCCTCACCAGACTCGTCCTCCCTCCCCCCACTCTCCTCCCTTCGGCCACATCTCTGTTCCACGGTCCCCTTCGGCTGCATTCACCCCGTGACTCATGCCATTTTCTGAGCCCGCATGCCTCACGCCATCTCTGCCCATCTCCCAAGGTCCGGGTCAGGTGCCTCGTCCTCCATGGGGCCCCCCAGAAACGATCTCCCTGTTCCCAACGCCCATGACATCTGTGAGGGCCACCCGGGGAACAGTTGTTATCTACTTCCTCGTATTACTTTCATTGCTTTTCCATCTGCACCCACGAGCTCATGCTTTGTAAGCACACGCGGCTGATGAATGAACGGATGAGGGAATGAATGAAACCGTCTGACATCGGCATAACAACGAAGGCCCCCGCACCCCTGGAAAACCCGAGCGCATATTCCACATGCAGATGTGGGACCTACAACCTCCCAACACCTGTCACCGATTCCAGGGTGTGCACAGGTTGGTGACTGCCACCGGGAAGGGGTCCATTTCGCTGGATGCCGCGAACAAAGTCAGACAGTTAATAGAAACCTATTTCTAATTGCTTGACATATAATAGATACACCTCCAACCAGCTGAGACCGCCGGATCCCATTCAAAGCCCTGCTTCCTGGCTTACACCTAAGCCTTTCATGTTTTATTAGAGCTCTGCACATTTCATTTCCTTTTATGTGCAGAAGAAAATGGACCCTTGGTTCTAGGACACTCACAGCACACTTTTACTTGTCAAAGGGCAGCTCTGTAGGAAGCAACCCCCCTGCCTCAGATTGGTGAATTCGGTTTCAGCAAAGGTAGAGAAGGCAAGGGTCACTCTCTACCCCACATTCTCATCCAGGAGTATCAAGGTCCCGACTGCGTGCAGGCCAGGGACGGATCGGATGTGGACAGGGCAGGGCGGCCCTGTTCCCCGGCTTGCGTTCCTGCTCACCGTGAGAGCAAATCAGCACCCCAACATCTCCCAAGTTAGGAGCTGCCGCTAATATCTCAGCAGAGTGGAAAACTCAGCCAACTCTGTCCCAAACAGGGCTCTTGTGGCAGTCCCGTGGGTCCCTGCCTCCCCCAGCCTCTCCCAGCCTGGACATTGAGACCACCCACAGCCACACTGGCAAAATACCAGCAATCTTGATACTCTCTCCAGCCTGGAGCAGCCTGGGACCCATCATCCTGCTGATGCTGGAGCACTTGCTGGGGCTCCCAGTGGCCCTCGGCTCCAGAGGGGGCCGAGCGTGGCAGGATTTTCTCGGAGCAGCACGAGGGGCTTGTCCCCACGAGGAAGCCCAGAATGGTGCATGACGGGTGCCACGGGGCCATGGCAGTCTGGCCTCCTGAAACCACACCCCTAGTCACAACCACACCCAGGTTCCTGCCACAAATGGACTGCTCTTCACAAAACGTGGCACGGAGACGCGTTCGCCTCAGACATGACCCTTGGCCAACACCCAAGACTCTGTGGGACCGGACTCCTCAGAAGTGGACCTCCAGGACACTGGGACACAGGCTTGTGGCTCTCTGTAGCTGACCAGAGACTTCAGCCTTCACCCCCTGTGCTGGGACCAGCGATGTCAAAGCCCTTGGTTAAATCTCCGCGTGTTGGCAACAGTGAAGTTTTAAGCTTTATGAAACCATAGCCATGTGTGAGGGTCCACCTTGTCGTGTATCACCTGCGTTCAGTAGCAGGAGCCTCTGAAGCCACCTTTGAGTCTCCTGCGTGATGAGTCACCTGTCCCAACCACATAGCACCGTGTGGCAGAGGGGCATTTCACCCCCAGCATCCAAAGCCTGGGGAACCTGAATGAACTGTGTTAGCCCCACAGGTCTCCCCGGTGCCCTCCTGGCCTCGCCGCTCCGTGTTGGGGCCTCCAGAAGCAATAAGAGTAGAAGAGGCAATGACCTTCCCAGTCGGACAGGGTCGTGTTTCTCTCAAGGGTAAATGAAGGGCTCATCTGCGAAAGCCTCCAAAAATAACTGCTGTTAAAGCATTTTAGAGAGAGGGGATAAGGGTAAGTGTAGAACTGGACCCAGACCAAGGACAGCAGCCCACTGGCTCTGTGTCCGGGAGGGGAGAAGCCACAGAGGGCAGTGAGCCCTGTCACCCTCACTTTAGCCACACGAGTGGGCAGGGGCAATGTGAGCCCCCTCGTCAGCCCATCGTCACCTTAAAACCTTCTGTAGATCACCAGGGCTCTTAGGATAAAGACCAAAATCCTTGGTGGGCCTGGTCTTGCCCACCTCCAGCCTCCTCGTGCACCAGGGATCCCGGGCTCAGTGCATCCCGGTGTCCCCCCCGGCTCTCCCGCCCTCTGCCCACATGCAGTCCTGTGCCGTGTCCCTGGGGGAGCCTCGTCTGAGCTCCAGAACAGATCGCAGGCACGGCTTCTCTCTTGTAACCGTTGCAACCACCGGGATCTTTCTTCCGGTGTTGGACTATTTGATTAAATATGCCTTCCTCTGGACCGTCAGTCCCATGAAGGCAAACTCTGCGGGTTTCGCCGCGAATGTTCTCCTCAGCAACTAGCACCGTGCCTGGCACAGAACAGACCTGTCTGTTGCACAAGTGAATGAATCCAAGAAAGCTTCATTAAAAAGCAAAGGTTCAGGGGCACCTGGGTGGCTCAGGCGGTTGAGCCTCCGAGTCTTGATTTTGGCCCAGGTCAAGATCCCAAGGGCAGGATTCTCTCTGCCCTTCCCCAACTTGTGTGCACAGGTGCACACGCTAAAGAAATAAATAAATACACACATACGTAAAAGCGAAGGCTCAGAACTGGTGAGATGATGGGCTGGGCCAGACACGACCTGACAAACTGCAGGCAGGGGCAGGCTGTGGCTTTGGAAGCATGAACCCCAGGCTCAGATTCTCTGACCTTGTCCAGCCCCACCCTGACCCCAGGGCCTGGTGCCGCACCGTGCACGTGTCTGCAGTTGACAGTTCGCATGAGACAAAGCACTCTCGTGTATACAACACGCTCCAGGGCTTTTGTCAAACAGTCCCATTTCTCAGATGAGAAAATGGCGTCACAGGTGCTAAGCGCCAAAGTCCAATGTGAGCCTAGGGCTTCTCCCTACACATGGGACATCATTTTTTTCACCCGCACCCAACATGTAAACGATTCCCTTGAACCCCTCTGAGCACCATTGTCCACTCTCCTATTTTCTTTGACCTCATGACTTAACATATTTTTTATTTCCCTACTACCATTGTAGTAAATATTTCAAGATAGAGGGCCTAAGTGTGTTTTATTGAAAAAAATGCTTCGGGGCGCCTGGGTGGCTCAGTCGGTTGAGCGTCCGACCTAGGCTCAGGTCGTGATCTCGCGGTCCGTGAGTTCGAGCCCCATGTCAGGCTCTGTGCTGACAGCTCGGAGCCTGGAGCCTGCTTCGGATTCTGTGCCTCTCTCTCTCTCTCTCTGCCCCAACCCACTCGCATCCTGTCTCTGTCTCTCTCAAAAATAAATAAACGTTAAAAAAGAAAAAAAGTTTTACTGAATGAAGTCCAAAGCTTAGATTCTGCTCATCCCTCTAGTTAATTGATAACCAATTGATAACGGTCGATTTATTATCCCCATTCAGTCCCATCCTGCCGGACCTCCTGCTTCTGGATGACTGTTCCACCGGCCACATGACAAAAAGCACACGTAATCTTTCCGTTCTTTGTCTCCAACCCCACATTTTCCAAGATACTCGGGCTTTAAAGGCATGAAGACCTCATATCCATCTCCATTATCCTGTTGGTGACAGAGTGTCTCCCAAAAATCGTGTGCACTGGAACCCGAGAATGTGACTTTGCTTGGAAATAGAGTCCTTGCAGATGTAATCAAACTAAGATGAGGTCATTTGTGTCCTTACAAGAAGAGGAAAAATTTGGACACAGAGACGCACACGGGCAGAAGGCCATGTGATAGAAGACAGATTGGAGTGGCCATCTATGTGACTAGGAGCACCAGAGACTGCCAGCAGTCACCAGAAGCGGGAAGAAGAAGAAGAGAGGATGGAGATTTCCGAGGGAGCACGGCCCGACCTTGATTTTGGACATCCAGCCTCCAGAACGGTGAGAAAACAAAGTTCTATTGTTTCGAGTTACTCAGTTAATGGTGCTTTGTTACAGCGGCCCCAGGAAAGTAACACAGTGACCATGACCATTTTTTTCTTTGCAACCCTCCTGAATTTTACCATTTTCCGCCTTCGTCGTTATTGAACCCCTCCTGTATGCAAAGCATAAGGTTAGGCTCTGGAGAAGCAGACCTCACTAAGGTCAGGGAGTACAAATCCACATCCTCAAGAAGCTTAGGATTGAGTCAGAACTGGAAGATACATCTGGAAATGGCCCAGGTTTAAAAAAAAAAAAAAAAAGTGTGCGGCGAGGGTCCATGAGGGACAAAATATTTGCCAGGGAGTTCAGAGGACAGGAGAGTCTCTGTAAAGAAGGTGCTTTGGAAAAGAGAGAGATTTAAGGCACATCTTTAAGGATGACATCGAATTTTGCTGAGTAAAGCTGAGACGGACGTGACGTGGAAATGCAGAAGTATTCCATTTGGGGAACGGCCAGCCTGGCTGGGGTGGGGGGTCGTGTTAGAGGTGGCTGGACAAAAGGAAGGAGCCTCGATCACAGAGCCCTGGGATGCCACACTTAAGGATTAGGGCTGGCCCCGAGAGGTGGGGTGGAGGGCGGGAGAAGAGCACTGAAAGCCTTCTGCTCTGGACTGACGTCATCCCGTCATGCCTTAGGGCGGCGACCAAGCAGCGGTTGTTACCGATAAAGTCCTGTTGAACGAACCAATAGAAACGATGGTTCTGTAGTTATGCGTTGGAAACACCCTTCTCCGCTCTACGATTGGAGTAACCACACAGTGAGTCCACTGAATTGTTTCTTCCCAGACAAGACTTGCCCTGGCTCTAAGGAAGTGAGCGGGGGGAAATTGCGGGCGGGAGACGGGGCCCTGAGTCACGCCATGGTCTGGGCATCAGTCAGAACAAAGAGAAAATAGCCCTGTGTCACTGCAAAAGTGGGATTCCCGTGATCAAAGTGCAATGTGTACCTCACTTTATCTAGCACATGGCTCCAGGGGAGTCTAAATGCTGGGCTTGGGAGAGCCCTGTCCTTCCAGATGCCAGGACAAGTGCCCGGCTTGCCCAGGGACCCTCTCATTTGGCTTCTGCACAAGTTCAGCACTGGTGTTTAACTTTCCTCCCTTTTTTTTTTTCTTCCTCCCTGTTATTTAAATGGTTTTAAACATGAAACTAGGCCAGGAAAAGGGGGTGGCATTGTTTTAATAATTAGCAATTATGATCGCTGCAATATTAATTGCATATTTCCATAGCAAACACGTCCCCAGAGGGCCAGGGGGAGTGGTGGTTAGAGACTGCCAGAGCCTAAAACTGGAATTCCTGAGAACAGAAAGAGGAGAGGAAATCAACTTCTTCCATTTAAGCAAATTACCACGGGGACTGCAGGGCCCCTCTAATTAGCCCAGCTTGCAGGAGCTGGTGAGCAGGCTGGTGGGAAGTCTCACTCGGTACCGCCGGGCCTGCCCGTGAAGGCCCCTGCCCCGTTATTTCTTTTATTTTTGTCATTTGGGCAAGACAGCAGCTTGTTTCCAGGGGGGCAGCTGGGCCGGGCTGGAGGCTGACACTCCAGATCTCAGTGCCCCGGGCCCCCAGGCTGGGACCCCGGGTTCATTTGTGCAAATCCTGACCACAGAAGGGCAAAATGGGACAGGACCGCAGGCAATTCCGCGTGGTGGCGCTCAAGGGAGGCTGCGGCAGGGGAGGCCACGGAGCCTGCCTTTCCGATTCCGTGACACAGATCGAGGGGTTCAGGGTGGAACGGGGGTGGGGGGAGGAAGAAGCAGAGGGCGTGGGAGAAGCCGGCGTGACGGGAGGAGAGGGAGAAAGGAGGGCCCCCAAGGGAAGGTGGTGCTGTAGAAAGAAGCAGCAGCCGAGAGGGGCAGGCAAGGGAGTAAGGGGGCCTGAACTGCAGGCAGAGGAAAGAAATGAGGGAGAGCGGGGTAGGGTTTAAAACGAAAAGGCGACGGAGCCATCAGGCCGAAGGTAAGATTAATCAGAGCAGACTTCCTGGAAGCGGGGTCCTTCATGACTGCTTCTGGGGCTCTTTCTAACCCATCACACCTCCTCCCCAGCATCACCTTTCATTAGCCACTGAGTTCTTAAAAGCAAACTTCCTAACAGAGGCAAGCCCCGCCTGGCTGTGTCTGTGGCCAGGGGGCCATCTCCCAGAAGGGGGAAGAGTCCCATCCACCTGCTCCTGGTCTGTTTCACAGGACACATGGTCTTCGTTTTAAAGTAAACTTGCTAAGCAAAGCTCCAAATTCACAAATAGAGACGTTACAGGGTGATCATTCTCATTGTAAAAGGGTTCCCCCTAAGGTGCCTTTAAATGGGGGGGGGGACCCTCCCCCGTGCATGGAGGCGTTTGTTTACAGATCATCGACTCCTCAATGGAGAAGCTGGGAGGCTTGACGGAGAAACTTACGCACAAAATGTCTCTGGCTGCTTCCAATGGAAAAAGATAAACAATGAAAATAAAGCGAATGTGCTTCAAGAGACGGGAATCCAATCGTGCAACGGTAATGATAGCGATAATACTTGATGCATACGAGTGCCCGTCATTTTGCAGAGCTCTTCATGCCTCCTGTCCCCCGCCCCAGCCCCTGTCAGAACAGCGGTGGGGCCATCACCCTGTGCACTGGCAATGCCACAAGGAAGGGCAGAAATCAGTCCCAGTGGGCAGGTGAGGATACGAGGCCCAAAGGTCTTAGTGCCTACCTGAGCTCACACCTTGCACAGGCAGACTCTGAACCCCGCCCACACTCGGTGTTTCTGGGGTTGTTTTCATCACCTCTTGCTCCCCATGCGGGCGAGAGAGGGATTCCCGCCCTAGGATGATAGGGACAATGGGACACACGACACCCAACACCAGACAGGTGAAATGGACAGCAAGCAGTCCCTTGGTCACAGATGCTCAAATCCCGAGAGCGAGGATGTCTCACGCTGTGCAGAGCCACCCGGGGGGATGCCCTCGGGAACAGAGGAAACAACAGGAGCTGTGGAAGGCAGGCTTTGTAGTGGAAAGAGGGCGAGATGCCCCCTGGTTCCTGAGGGAAGGTGTGACCCGCTTGTTTGAATCATTCAGGGATGAGCATGACCAGAATTGGCCCGTGGATAAGGACAGTGGTGTGGTTGGGGACCCTTATCTGTGGAAGCAGGGTGAGGAAGGGAACATTAGTTTAGATGCTTTGGGGTCTTCCCAATTTCACCAGCTGCCAAAGCAGCACCTTAGTCAGACTTTAATCTCAGGCCCCGCGCCACAGAGGTCCCCTTAGGGACAAGGCCCCGTACCCGTCAGCACCCTGGACAGCCCATGTTTCAATAACATGGCCAAGGGCTTCTAAGAAACGATACCACCCAATGCCCAAACCAGGTCAGGAGATGATGTGTCCCCAGGGCAGCGCAGGGCCAGCGGCTCTGTCCCAGAGCAGCTTCCCCCGCCCCCACCGCCCACCCTGGGCTGGGCTGGGTGGGTTATGGGAGCCCCAGCCCATAAAACACATTCCCCTCCCACCCCTCCCACCTTCCTCTGTTAACAAGTCTGGAAGGCTTTGCTCACTCTGTGTGTACACAAACATTACCCGGTGTATTTTTGATCTTACTTATCCCTGGGAATCCATCTCAAAGCCGCCTTTGGAAACTCCTAAGCAGGATGTAATGCGTGGATTTCAGCCTCTGCTCGATAGTTTGCAATGTAGTTATTCCCCAAGCCTTAGCATGTGGGAAGAAAACAACCGAAGCAGAAACATGTTTAACCAAACAGCAGCTTGGGGGTGGGGGGAGACGGGGAAGGGAGAAAGAAAGGGAGGGACAGAGAGGGGAGGCCCTGGGCAGCCCTTGTGCCTGCTTCTTCCAAGAACTTGCTAAATGATTTCTAGAAGCTGCCTGCCTCAGCCCCAGAACTGTCTGGGCTTCCTCTGGCCAAGGGTGCCTGCCGGGTGCTGTTGGCAGAGGGAACTATGGAGGGAGGTCCAGGGGCGATCAGCAGGTAGAAACGTGGAAAAATGCTCCTGCCAGAACATTTGAAAGTACTTTGAAGTTTAAGGAGAAAAACATAAGGACATAAAACATGATTCCACTACAATAACTCTACGAGGTAAGCATGACTAAGGACAAAAATTAAACGGCGATCAAGAAAAATCAAAGTGCTTTGTAATAACTGGGTGGCGGGTGGGACATTGATTCCCCCCCCTTGGAGAAGTCTTCTATTATAATAATAGTGTTTGGGTAATTATAATATTTTGGTGTGATTATGAATAGTGTTGGGGTAACTGGGAAGAATCAGGAAGGAAAAGAGAGTGTGGTATCACTCCTCTGAGAACTAGTCATCCAGATAAAGGGGCCACTTGAAGCCATCACGCAAATATCTCTTAATTAAAAGAAGTCAAAGGGAATGCTGGGTAGGCTTGAAATTAGGGATTGGTCTATAAGCAGAGGTGGCTTCCGGAAGGAGGAAGTGCCGGAGATAGAAACAGCCACACTGAATCTCTTTCAACCCACCCTCTAGGCAGGTCAGGCCTGCAGGAGTGATCGGTTTGTCCCCGGTGTCTTTTACCCTTTGTGGAGGGCCAGCGCCCCACCTCGAATCACCTGAAACCAGAGCTTACGTGACCGGGTCCGAGCCACCCCGGGACAGGAGGCTGCAGAGGGACAGACGTAGGTGAGGAAGCCCAACCTGCAGCCACCACGGCCACCGGAATGGCGTGGGAGCCTTAAGGGACGAGACGAGGCTCTCACCTGCTCCCTGCCGAGCTCTGGGTGCTCAGTACGTTTCTCCAATACACGTCCACACTGGGTGGCCACGCATCGAGATTCCAGAGATCTCCGGACCCCGTGCTGAGCGTCTGGGAGAGGCGGCAGCCATGAGAGTTCCAGTGCCTTCGTCAGATGGATGCTACATAGTCAGCAGTAACTATTTACTGGATGGAACCGGGAGGAAACAAGACCACCAGGAGTGCTTTGTGGCTGAGGCATCCGACACACAGGTGACACGGGCTGTGCTGGGCCTACAGCTGTAGCCCCTGAAGTCTTACCCAGTTCCTCATAACCCTTGATCCCAGCTCCCACCACACATCTCCCAGCGCCACTTCTGTGCCCGGCCAGCTCCCCGGATCCCACCTCTGCCCACCCTGTGCTTATCACGTGTCAGCACACCCTAGGCTTCCGGTGAATCGCTGCCCCCCACTGAATCTGTGTAGAGGACTTTGCACTGTAAAATCATGTTATACTGTATTGTATTCTCCAATATTGCTGTTATTATACACTCCAATATTACTATCACCCACAATATTCTTATTATTATCTCCAATGAGCGGGTTCGTTGTCATTATAAGAGTAGATATCTGCGTGTGCACGGGCCACAAAGGTGAACCGAGGACGGGTCCATGCCTAAGGGCCAAGTCCATCTGGATGGACAAGGTCAAAGGCTGAGGAAGGTCAGAGCTGAGTTAGAACCTGAGGAGCCAGCTGGCGGCAGGCAGGAAACAGCAATGGTGTGGATAAGCACAGATGTTCAGTAGTTCCCTGCTGAGCAGAAACGCACCGCGGACGCTGGTGAAAGGGTGAGAGTGGCCCCGGACAAGAGGGCACTGAGGACGGGCAGCTCTCGTTTCTGCTTTGGCCAAACGCGAGTCCCACTGAAAACTAAGAGACGCTGCGTCCCCTGGAGGGAAAGAATGTTGGGGACGGACAATAGCCTCAAATTATTTTGGACGCGAGTGGAGGCAGAAAGAAGTAAGTAAATAGGCAGATGAAAGAAAAGGAAATTTGAAAAGATAGAAACGTCAGAGCTGGGAAGGGATATTAAGGATTGTTCTGGTTGAACCTCCAAGTCGACAGACGAGGACATCAGGCCCCACGAAGCTGCAGGATTTCCCCAAGGTTAGCGAGTGATCCAGGATTCATCCCTAGACCCGTGTCTGTCCGCTCCCCTTGTCTAACGGCAGGATGTCATTTACCGTCTGTCTCCTCCACAGAAATATGAGCTCCCGGAGAGCAGGCACCGTGTCAGTTTTGTCTCTCCAGCACCTAGGACGCTGCCCGGCACACAGTAGGTGCCCATCAAATGGGATGGAATCCAACGGATGGGATGCAATAGAATGGGTGGAACAGAATGGGTGGGATGGAACGGAAGAGTTAGCAGAGCTGGGACTAGGATTCGGGTGTCCTCATTTCCATTTGACGGGAGAGGCAAAAGACAACCGCTAATGCCCTCCCTCCTGGTCTTCCTCCTGTGGATGCTTCACCTCTGTCTCCACTTCCCTTGTCTCCAGCCAACTGATCTCCCACCCCAAGCAAGTAGGGAAAGGGTCTCCAGCACAGGCTGGGCTGCTGGGAACCAGGAGCCAGCCTCTTGCCTTGGAGACGGAGGACAGAGAACCAAAGTCCCCGTCCTGGGTGAGAGCAGCTTTGGGAAGCGAGGGGCAGTTGGTTAGCCAGAGGTAGAGAGGCAGACCCTAATCCAGGTCGACTCTTTAGCCAGAGAAACCAAGAGAGACACAGAAGGCAGCTCAGGAAGTAGGGCCAAGGGCCACTGCTGAGCCCGTGCTACAAAGACCATGCCACCTCTGCTGCCTGCTAACTTCTCTCCCGAGGCACACCGCAGGGTCATGGCCAATCCGCCAATCCCAGAGTATTTACTCGACAGCCTTGGAGAAACTGGGAAGGGGTATTTTATGGCAACCACAGTGACAAGCCCTCCTAATTCCACGATTGCATTAGGGTGGCAAGACACACGCTCCCAGCGCATCACCTCCATTCTCCCCGATGCTGGGGCACTGGATGTCTGTCCATTTCTGTTCCCTCCCCCGTGACGACCAACCCCACGGTCACCACTCACACGCCGTTGACTCTTTACTGCTAAACCTGCCCCCACTCGCAGAGCCCAGGCCAATTATCCTCAGAGTGACTCTTGGCCAGTGACGGAATCCAGGCTGTGCTTTGGGGGCTGAGCTGGACAGGATCCCCTTGTCTGGTTGTCCTGTCCGTGCTATGTCCCGGCCGTTGTCGGGACTGCCTGCCTAGTCCTAGAGCCGTTCCCTCACTTGAGGAATCCGCGTGCCTCCTGGCTTTTTGACACGTGCCTCACATCGTCCCCAAGTCTCTGTTCTATTCATCTCCGTCTCTGACACTCACCTCCACCCGCACCCATCACCATCACACCTTTGCCCACCAAAACCACACCACCAGGAGGAACCCCGTGACCTCCCACTGCTGTGTGTTCACCGACCCCCTCCGCCCTCCTGGGCTGCAGAGCCCCTGCCTGCACCGCGACTGCCATTTTCCGGGTCCTTGCCCCTCTGGTGTTGCTCCCAGCCTTGCCTCGGCGCCACCAGCTCCGACTCCCTATCCAGTCTGCCCACAAAGCCCACCATCCAATATGGCTCCCCTCAACCACGCCACCCCCCACCTGACCGGGGAACTGGCCACTAGCATCCACTACTGATTGCCCAGCGAGGGTGGCGGGGTTGAAGGGAAGAGTGCCAGCAGAACAATGGGCTGTTGACTATGAATTCCAGTCCTCCTTCCATCCCCGCCTGTTTAAACAGTTAGAAGACAGGCTTTGTCCACTATGTGTGTATACACATATTAGCTACACTACTGCCTATCCTACTGATCCCTGGGAATTTGTTCCAAAGCCGCCTTTTGGAAACTCCTAAGTAGGATGTAATTCGGCGGATTTTATGTTCCGCTCACTGGCTGGCAAAGTCGTTTATTCCGCAAACCCCTGGCACATCAGAGAGAAAGACGATGCATGAGAAATGGGGCTGTTCTATGCCCGTCCACCTGACGTGGCCCCAGCCTGGGCTGCGGAAGACGAGACCCCCTTGGCTAGGCAGAGTCTGGGGAAAGTTTCCTAACGTCAAAACTTCTACCTTCTCGGCTTCGATACCGCGGGTTGTTAGGATGAAAGAAACAGGCTGTAAATGGCGTTGAAAAGCAAATTGCATTTACTTCCCCCAGCCGATTCAGCCCTCGGTGCCGCTTACCAGAGGACGCCGTTTACCTCTCACCTGAAGCAGCCATTTGTCATGTGTCAGAGAATCTGAAATAAAATTCCTTTGTGTACGACTGTCTAATAAAGAGGTTCTTAGCGTTAATAATTTACTCTAAATGCCATCCACACATTGCTTCTCTCGCACCTTCAATCTAAGCTCTCGAAGCTGAGAGGTGTGCAAGGATTTCTGAAGATCCCAAAAATGTGTTCTGGAATAACATTTACACGAAACATCCACCTGCTTTAGATGCGAGGCCGGTGGCTCCGCTTGGAGGTGTTAACATGCACCAGGAGAGCCATCCGCTTGGCGGGGAGGAAGCTTAAATCCACGGAACCCGGGAGGGGAGGGGACAGGAGGACAGGCTTGCAATGCAGAAGAAAGAGAACAGGACAGGAGCGTTCGGGCACCATTCGACCGTATCTGTTGAGGGACTCGACGCGCCAGGCTCTCATGCTTGGCAGCAGGACTGTGGGCGTAAAGCCAAGGGCTTCTTCACCTTCGAGACCTTTCTGGAATGATGTGGGGCACAAATCAACAAATGTAGACAAACATATTCAGCTTTGTGAACGAGGTGGATGTGTTGCCTGTTCTGGCCCTCCCCACCCCAGCGAGGGGGTCCTTCGTCTGGCTTCCTTTCTTTTAGAACCCTCGGCGTTATCATTGACGTGGGTGTCCTAGGAAGTCTGGGGGGCTATAACGAAACCCTATAGATGGGGTGGGCGGCTTAGACCACAGACATTTATTTCTCATAGTTCTAGGGGCCGGGAAGTCCAAGATCAAAGTGCCAACAGACCCGGAATCTGGTGAAGGCCCGCTTCCTCGAGAGGAAGAGAGAGAGAGAGAGAGAGAGAGAGAGGGAGAGCGAGAGATGGCTGTCTTCACATTGTGTTCTCACATGGCCAGAGCAGAGAGACGAAGGGCAAGGTCTCGTGTCTCTCCTTGGAAGATCACTGGTCTCATTCCTGAGGGCTCTGTCCTTATGACCTGATCATCTACCAAAGGCCCCGCTTCCTGATAGCATCACATTGCCGGTTAGGTAGGATTTCAACATACAAATTTGGGGTGGGGGGGCGAGGAGGGGTGGGGTGGGCCACAAACATTCAGTCCATAACAGACTGGAAGGTTCAAGGTCAAGGACTAATCTTTTTTGTCTCTGCATTCTAGCACAGTGCTTGCCAAACACTGACCCACAGTGTAGACAACCTCAAACCCTATGAGACAGGATACTGATAACAGTGATCAGTTAGGGACACAGCATTTGGCTAAGTGAAGTGTAAGGCCTGGATTTATTTCAGAGAAGTGAGGCCTTAGGTGACAGCCGCCTGTCCTGGGGTCCTAGCCACAGGGAGGTATCCCCAGAGGCCTTGTGGCAGCCTGCACAGTTTCCACATTTCTAAAAATGGAGGACGCAGCCGCCATATCCAGGGTCCTGGAGACTCTGCCCAAAAGCCAGTTCGATGCTGAGGGGCCACTGGCTTCCTCCTACCCCAAGGATTCTCAGTCTCAGAAGACACGGCAGGACTTTTGGCACCCTCATTGCCTCCTGACATGGTACTCACATTCTGAGAGGTTCAGAGCTCACCCACCCTCTCGCAGGGCTCAGTAGGGACAATCATGGCTGGAATTAAGCAAGGGAGGCAGAGGGAGAAGACTGGGGAGGACCCGCAGACAGAAACAGGTGCAGGGAGACAGGGGATCGCTTCTCCCGGCACCCAGGCGAATATCGTTCCCAGTCCAACCCAGAAGTGGCCTGACAGAGGCCTTTTGTTCCTGAGTCAGTGCTCCGTCCCTTACAGGCGAGAGTCCGGCCTGAATACACCACCCAACAGACCCCTAGGTTCGAGGCCCTTAAGAAGTGGCTGGCACCAGAAGAGGCCCAACCTAAGAGGTGCGAGGTGACAGGTGACATTTCCAGGAAGGATGCGAACTTGGGGGAGGGGCAGCGCTTTGAAAAAAGGAATGAGAACTTTGAAATAAGTACAAAACCCAACGATATCCTTTATAAATCTAAATACGCACAAGGTGGGAACATTAAAGTGGACCGTTAAATATTACTAACGAAGTCGTCGCTTTCTAAATATATTTATTGTGTCCTTGCAGACACGAAAAGCTGAAGATGGGAGTGGAAATCTTAATGTGAATGTTTTTTCCAAAGTCATCATTTTTATTCTTCCATTTTCCTTTTGTTGTGACGAGGCCCATTTTTCGTTCTTGCTGTTGCTTATTTATATCAATCTTTGTCGTTTTTCATCCATCTTGGCAAAGGATTGTCTATTATAGTGGCCTTTAAAAAAGACAAAAAGCTTTTGGTCTTATGAATTAACTCTTTGTTTTCTCTTAAATTCGTTTGAGTTTTCATTTTTATTAATTCCTTCTGTTTATTGGCTTTGGTCTTGTATCGTTTATCTAATTTCTTGGGTTGAGGTCCACTTATTTTCAGACTTGGTGTCTTGTCATTAATGGATCTAAGGCTGTAAATTACCTTCCGAATGCCCATACTCCGTATATTTTAATATACTGCGTTCTTGTATTTGTTCTAATAATGCAATTTCCTTTGCGATCGACCCTTTAATTTGATAATTATTTAGAGGACTAAGTTATTTAAATGAGAGGAGCACAGATTTTCTTTCTGCGATCATTTTGCTGATGATTTCTCATTTTATTGCATTATGGTCACTGAATGTGACATTTAGGAAAGATAGTGATCTTTAGAAAGATATTGATATTTTATTTGTGACCTAACACATGGGCAATTGCGTGAATGTTCCAGATATGTTTGAAAGGGGTTGGTGGTCTCTATTGGTTCAGCATATATCACACATTTTGATGTCATGACCCTTGTTAAGCATGTTATTTGTAGCCTTTATATCCTTACCTAGTTATCCTGCTGGTCTGCAAAGAGCTAAGTTAGAGCCTCTGATCTGATGCTGTCTTTATCTGTTTCTCCAAGGAATTGCTATCAATTTTTGCTTTATATATTTTTCAAGTTTTTTATTATGTGCATAATGGTTTATGATTGTTGTATATCATCTGAACAGGAAGTTCCTTTCAACATAAACTATTCCCCTTTATTTTATTTGTTATGAATACTGTTCTTCCTGTGTCTTGTGTCATTAGCCTTCCCTGATATACATATCTTTACATCTTTCCTTTGATTTTCAACTTTTCTATTAGCTTTGTATGTGTATCTTGCTGGAAACTTCATGAAACTGGATTTAAAAAGCCCAGATTGAGAAGAATGAAACTCATTCACAAGGATCGCGATGGCTGATACGTGTAGTTATTCTAACGATGCCGTGCATGTGCATCTGTCTATCCTATTTGTCAAGCTTTCCGGTTCAGTTTTTACCCACTTTTCTGCCTTTTGCTAATTTGTTTGAGCTGTTTTCATTTGAATCCAGTTTTCTAGTATATAGAGACCATACCCTAGATTTCTACTTTTCTAGGGTTTATGCTTAAAATTTCGTGAGTAATCCCTTGTACCTGCCATAACGACATCTACAAACAATCAATAGCTAGAGTCACCCAAAGCTCAAACTGAAAACAAACCACCTGCCTATCCCTCCCTCCCCACCTCTGCCTGGCTACTTCCCATCCTGATTCCTGATAGTGCCTAAGATTTTTGTTCTGCTTTTTGCTTTTCCTATATTTTTACAATAAACAACAGGCTGTACTAATTTCTCTTCACTTTACTGCGTCTTCCTTGTAGATGCATTATTTGGTACTCGGTTGCATGTGAGACAGTCACTTGTATAGAATCCGTCTCAACTTTATTCAAATAGATTTGGGGGGGGGGAAGGAATTAACATGTTTTTATCCTACAGGCATTGAGAGTTATTTGAAAGTGTTTTAAGAGTTACTTTGCGAAGGAAAATGTAATATTTTGTTCATTAATGTTAGGAATAGGTTTGGCTTTGTTTAACAAAAAAGCCCACAGAATAGTAGCTTAAAAACATCAAAATGTATATTTTTTTTTCTCAAGTAAAAGAAAGCCCAGAGGGAATCGGTGCAGGTCTAGTGTGGTCACTACGTGGTATCAGGTACTTGGACATCTGCCTTGTTGTTTCATAGAACACGGTTTCTGTTCCCAAAGCCACCTCATGCGTCAATATGGCTGCTGGGACTCCAGCCATTACATATCCAAAATAGCAGGAAGGAAGAAGGCAGAAAAAGACGAGCTTCCCATCCTTTGAAGGAGACTTCCCAGAACACAATAATCCTACCTATATTTATATGCTATGTCTAGCTGTAAAGGAGGCTAAGAAATGAGGGTTTTTGTTTTTTTAACTGGATGGAGACATGCCTACATTAGGGCACATTACGGTGAAATTTAAGAATAGCAGGAATCGATAGAAGGTCCTAAAAGCTTCGGAAGAATAGAACAAAAATCACATTAAAAATAAAAGGTCACATTCCAGGGGCGCCCGGGTGGCTCAGTCAGTTGAGCATCCGACTTCAATCTCAATCACAATTCAGGTCACAATCTCACACGTGGTGAGTTCGAGCGTCACATCAGGCTCCCTGCTATCAGCGCGGTGCCCACTTCAGGTCCTCTGCACCCCCTCTCTCTGACCCTCCCCTGCTTGCACTCTCTCTCTCAGTCTCTCTCAAAAATAAACAAACATTTTTTTTAAAAAAGGTCACATTCCAATGATTCGGAATCAGCCTATCTACAGCCACACTGGCAGCTAACAGGAACCCAAGCAAGAAAAGAGGTGAAGAAAACCCCCAGGAAAATAGCTGACGGAATAGTTGACACGTCTGAACGTAACGAGAAGAGATCTTCAGGTCCGTAGGAGAA
The DNA here is from genome assembly GCF_022837055.1 of Prionailurus viverrinus. NCBI lineage: Eukaryota > Metazoa > Chordata > Mammalia > Carnivora > Felidae > Prionailurus > Prionailurus viverrinus. The sequence goes on from NC_062572.1 coordinate 69,052,262, forward strand.
CTGGGGAGTGGATTAGCAATTATGTGCTCACAGGTATACAAAATAAGCAAATAAAAAGAGAAACCATGTACGAATCCAGGGGGGAGAAAGAATTATAATCGTAACCCACCGCACAGCTTAGCTGTGAGTAGTATTCATATGGTGACCCAGAAGCGATTTTCACCAAAAACTTATGCTGGAGTTTCCTTGGCGGGGGGAGGGACAGATACGTGCGTTTGCCAGGGAGGAAACGGACACGTTAAGCCCACGAGTGAACTAAAATCTCACTTTCCACAGCTGAGAGTCAGTAGATAACTCTTAAAACTGAGAAACGAATAAATGGCGACATATACCGGAAACAGAGAAATACGGAAGTAAAGGGCACAAGAGGCAGCCGAAAAGATTCACGGCGGTAGCTTCCGGGAGTGTGAATTTAGGGTGCAGAGACAGACCCGGGGGCACACTGCTCTTCTGCATTACTCCCCCAGTAATACCTCTTTTCTGTACAAATGTCCCAGTTTGCCGAGCAATATAAATCAAAATATACTTAAAGAAATATATTAACGCCAGGCAATTTGGGGCTACTTTTTTCTTTGTTGGCAGGGGAGGTGATGGGGAAAGAAGGCATCTCGTGCTCTAGCCCCAATACATTAATTCTTCCAAAGGGGAATTGGAAGGCTGGTAAATGTTCTGAGTCTGTACTCGTCCCGTACGGCTTCATTTTACCCTCACACTTGAATGATGATTTATGTTCGAAGCCATTTCCCCTCAGAGCTTTGAAAATATGCTCCAGTATATGTATATTTTTTGTATCCAATTTTGCTGATGAGGAGCACGGCGTCAATCCAGCTCTCGTGCCCGTGTGTAGTGGGTCGAATAGCGTGTCCCCCGGAAAAGACACGTCCGCGTCCTGACTCCCAGCCCCTGTTTCGAGGGTGACCTTCTTTGGGCAGATATAATTAAGTTAAGGATCTCCAGGTGAGATCCTACAGGGCGGGGGCCCTAAATCTGATCAGCAGTGTCCTCGTAACACGAGAGGACACAAAGAGGCCCAGGAAAGAAGGCCGTGGGAGGGCGAAGGCAGAGATGGCAGTGACGCGGCTGCGAGCCAGTGAAAGTCCGGCAGTGGCGGGAGCCCCCAGGGCCAGGGGACAGACGTGGAACGGACGCGCCCTCAGAGCCTCCAAAAGGAACCAACCGTACCAACTTTCTGATTTCAGACTTCCGGCCTCCAGAAGGGTGATCATTATAGTTCTGTTGTTTGAAGCCACCGAGTTGGTGATACTTTGTCACAGGAAACTAACATCCGTGCCCGGAATTGTTTTTTCTTTCTGAAGGCTTTCGGGATCCTCCCTGTACCTTTCGTGTTCCAAAATCTCACGGTGATATGTCTATGCGGGTGGGTTTTAAAATTTTGCTGGCCACGTGAATGGGCCCTTTATGTCTGAGGAGTTTTATCTTTCTTTGGTTCTGGAAAATTCCCTTCGATTGATTCCTTAAGCGTTGCCTCTCCCCCATTATTTCTGTTGTCTCCTTTTGGTACTCTTTATTCCTGCATCCTCGGTGTTCGCGAACTTTTCATTCCTGTTTCCTGTCTCCTTAGCTTTTGCACTGCCTTCCTGGAGAAATTCTTGCCTTGATTTTTCAACAACTCTTCCTTTATCCTCGCTCGTTCTGCAATTCAGTGCATCGATTTTGAGGTTTTGTTATTTCAGCTAACAAACTTTTAATTTCCCTGCTCTCTAGTCGCTTCTGATGCTATGGATCAAAGAGCCTCCCCGGCTTTTCGGAGATACCTTCCGGCTGGAAGAAAAATTGCCGTGTGTCCCCAGAACGCCATCATCTGGAACCTTCCTCGGGTCTTCCTATTTTCAATCAGAAGAGTCCAGAACGGATCTCCGATTCGGACATTGACCGCGGTTGATTGCACCTGGGCGAGGCACCAGGCAACGTGCAGAGCACCTATTTAATATGCATCACCCGATTTAATATCATTTATTTAATGTTACCACAAAGACGGTAATATCAATATCCCCATTTAATAGATGGACAAGCCAAGGCAGGTAGAGTTTACTCGGCCCTGATCAGTAGTAGAGATGGAATCTGCACGTAGGTATGGCTCATTCCAGAACCGGAGCACTTGGCCACTCCATTATTTTGCCCTGAATTATGTTGCACAGATCACAGCCCATCTCTAGATATCAGTTGGTGCATTTGTTAAAGGAGATTAGTGTAGAGCAGCGGTTCTCAGCGGGGAATGACTTTGCTCCCCAGGGGACATTTGACAATGTCTGGAGACATTATTGATTGTCACAACAGGGGAGAGAAGAAGGTGCTTCTGGCATCTAGTGTGTAGGGGCCAGGATGCTGCTAAACGTCCTGCCAGGCACAGGACGCCCAGAATGGTCCGGCCCAAGCATCAGCTGTGCCGAGGCAGGGACACCGTGGTGTAGGGCATCTAAAACCTCTTCCAGCCCTGCGAGCCCGTGGCGACAAGTCACCAATGTCATTGGGAAGTGCAGGAGAGCATCCCCAAAAGGCTTGGGTGGGCCCAGGTCGCCACTGTCATGACAGAACACACCTTCAAGGCGAGGGACAGGCATCCCTCCCAGGCCAGAGAGCTGTAGTGACACATTGTTCTGTCCCAAAGGTTGTCAGCCCCACCGACCCCAGACTCCACACACAAGCCCCTTAGCACCAAGTTGACATCCGCTGGGCAAACCCCTGGAGACGGGACGTGCAGCATATAAATGTGGGAGTTCCCCCTTTGTGTCTCCTTCTCTCCGTCTTAGACAGGTAGCCGTGCTCCGTTCTGCTTCTCAGCCCCAAGGAGTCCTGCAGGGTGGTGAGCAGAAAAGGACCCCAGGACAGGTGGCCGGAAACGGCAGTACAGGAGGGAGGCAGCCAGATGTGGGGGCGGCCGGCTGTGTGGTGCACCTGCAGAGGCTGTCCCCAGGCTGGGAACACAGCCTCGCCACAGGAAAGCACGCCTTAAAGGGTAGGGGGGGGAATGAGAGGGGTTGGCGGGGAGGGGTCTACCCAGCTGTGTTCAGGGGAAAGCCCCCCGCATGGCACATGTCCTGAGCCCAGTGTGATCAGTCACACAGTAGCGGCGAGGTGAACCAACCCTCTCTCTCCTCCATCCTTTGCCTGCCGACCAGGACCCAAGGCCAGGAGGGGGAGACACCGGGGGCTGCCCGCGGTCCCCAGCCCGAGCCCTAGCCCGGAAGCCCTGAGAGTGTGCCACACCTCCCCACAGCCAGGCTGAATCCTGGTGGGCCCGGTTCTGCGCAGCGACAAACAGGAAACAAAACCTCAGCTCATCAGTCCCTGTTTTTCAAACTCAAATCCCATTCCCCTATTGACCCACAGGAACGTTAATCTTCATTTCTGATTGATTTTCTGTCAATATCTCCCTGCCTCGCCCCCCACCCCAGCCTTTCCATCACGCAGTTAATGAGCTGTAAACAAACACCTGGATGCGCTAGGAGGATGGTTTTCCAGAAGCTTCTGGTTCTGCTCTGGGTGCATGTGTGTGTTTTTGCTCACGTGGGCTCCCCACAGCGCACGAGTTGAGGATACCCTCTCCCCAACCCGAGAAGCAACTAGCCACGACCCACCGTGAAGGCAGTGCATTGAATAAACCCCAAATCTTTCTCCTCTGCCTCTCACCACCCCCTCCCTGCGACTCTGGGTGAAGGGCTCCCGAAGGAGCAACTGACTAGACAGGCAGTGGTGCATCCAGGACCACAATGTAAGGATTTGTTCACCCGCTGGCAGGGTCCTGGGTTCAGCTGGGATCTGGCCCAGAAAAATCAGGAGGGGAGCCCTGGGTGTGACACCTAAGCGATGTCCCAGGGTGTCAGAGGGGCCAAAGTCTTGGAAGCTCCCCCAAATGACAATGGGCTGGATGGAGAAGACAACCACGGCCCCTCACCATGGGGTCTCAGTTTTCTCATCCATCAGATGGGGTCAGGAATTCCTCTCCTCTCTACCTCTCGGGAGTCTTAGAAGGATCTGGGGACACAGGGATTAGGAAAGGTGTAGGGCTTATTACAGACGTCAGGGAGGTGACCATCCCTCTCCTCCCTGGTCCTTCTGGCCCCAACGCCGCCCCGCCGGGTCCCCATCTGCCGCCGAGGCCCGGGAGTTTTTCCGCCGCCCGGCTGAATGTTAACACGCAGGGAAAACTTCAAGGAAAACATACAGCTGATAAAAATTTAATGCTATATGTAACAAAGCAGAATGAATATTTAATCCGTGCTTTTATGCGAAACCACATAACCAACCGGCCCCACGCGGCGGCGACGACCGCGCGGCCCCTCCCCGCTCGCGGCGCCCCGCGCGCGGCAGCGAAGCAGTTAAGCTGCTGGCAACAAGCAGCTCCTAATAAACACTCGGCTAATTCTGTAGGAAAAGCACTAATTAGAAAAGCAATAATAATCGGTGTAATTGCTCTAAATTACCCTCCTAACAGAGAACGGCGCTCGGAGCCGGGAACGCAGCTGCCGCCGCCCAGCCCCGCGCCCTGGGCCCGAGGCCCCGCGCTCTGCTGCCCCCTGGCGGCCGCCGCGCGCCGCGCCCGCCTGGCCTCCGAGGGCCGCCGCGCCAACCCCGACGCTCGGGCGCCCCCTGGTGGCCGCGCTGTCGTACTGACCTGAGGACGGGCCGGAAGTCGGGAGAACCCCAGAACTCCTACTCGGGACTTTCTCCTCCGCCCTAGGCCTTTCTCCCAGAGGACGGCTGACACAGTGGCTGGACTCAAGGAAGAGAGAACGGGGTCAAAATCACAATGGAGTGAGTAGACCTCTAAAGAGTCCTCGAGGTTCAGGATGGGGTGGATTTGGGGGATTGCTTTGCCAATGGGGTTGAAACAGACAATCCCAAAGAATGGGGGCCTTCCTCAGAGGTGGGAGCTCAATATTACAAGGGAGATGGAATGTTCCGGGAAGAGGGCCGGGACAGCTCCACCAGCATTGGAGTCCCCTGCGGGGGCACGACTGCTTTTGACCTGGCCTGAAATTAACAAGGATGCGGCGTCATCCTCACGCATGCGGAGCAGGGACAGGATGTCTCACAAGATCAGGCCCGCCCCTGCCGCCGGCGCTCCTGGGGTCAGCCGATAGTTTTCAGGGTGAGTTGGGACCCTCAGCTTGTGCGCCTCTCTGCCAGCCCACCCCAGGCTAAACCCCAGGCATCGTCTTTCTCCTTCGCGCGTATCCTCCCCGCTCACGGCGGCTTGAGAGCGCGCTCGGCTCCACGTCCACGGCGCCGGAAGTCTGCGGTTGCCACCCAGTAAGTGCGTGGTGGATGAGTGCCCAGAACATGCTGGGGGCCGACGTGCGGGGGAAGGGCATGCCCCCTGGCCCGAAAGCAGGGCTGAAGCCAAAGATGCCAGCAAGGAGCAGGGGGGGCGTCCTCCGATGTGAGCGGGACAGAGGACACCGCCGGCTGGGTGGTCAGGAAGGACTTCTGGAGGAGGCGTGGTCCCAGCCTGGCCCCTGGAATCTCGTGCCAGAGGTTTAGAGCGAGGATGAGAGCTTGGATGGATTCTGGTAGGGCTCACCCCTCAGCAATGGGAACAGGGAGAGATGTGCGCCCAAGGAAACCAAAATGCCGCTCCCCTGCCCACAGGCCCCCCATCACCCTACCCCCTTCCTGACACCAGTGCCCACCACCCTCCTCTTCGCCGCCAAGCCAAGACAGGGGGAGCGTGACGGGGGCATCACTCCTCCCTCGGGCACCGTGTGCCGGCACTGCCCTTTCTGCCTGGGGCCCAGAAACCCCGGACCTGTCACCCACATCCCCAACGCCACCTGTCCCCATCGCCAACCGCATCCAGCGCCCGGACGGTCTGGCCCCTCCTGCCGTCTCCTCCCAAGCCCGGCGCCTGAAACTACTCTAGTCCTAAGGGAAACCCGAAGACCAAGGAGTGAGAGACGGTGCCCTCCTGCTCACCTCCTCTCCGGGAGGCGGAAGCTTTCAGCTCAGAAAGCATCCCAATAGGTAAAGAAACAGATGGCCACGACATGAAATGCGAATTCTCCCTCCAGGAAGGCCTCCCTGACTTACCTGTCATCACAGAACAACCTTGGAATACACAAGGGCCGGCAGCCGGGGGGGGGGGGGGGGGGGGAGAAGGGGGAGGGTTATGGCTTCTCCATCAGGTGACGGGTGGCTCTTAATGGGTGGTATTCACAGGGAGCCGCTTTGGGGCAGGTTCTACCCATATGCCTCAGGGGCATGTCCGCACAGGGATGGAACCACGGCTGCCGGCCCCTGCCCTTCCAGTGAGCAGCCCCCACCTTCACATAATACAGAGGCCGGGGCGGCCTAGCAGCCGCGTGCGCAGTCTGGGAACCAGACTGCCTGGGTTCAAATCCTGGCTCTCCCACGGACTCCCTGTGTGCCCATGGACAAGTCTCTTAACCTCTCTGTGCCTCATTTTCCTCATCAATACAATGAGGATACTAACAGTAGTAGGCTAACTCATGGGGTTATTGGGAGAACGAATTGAATCCGCGCGTGTAAAGCGTCTGGAGTACAGGACACACTCAATAAGGGTTTAGCTATTAATACTATCTGATTTGTGTAATAGAATCAGACGTACCGTGCTTGAACGAAGACCTGCCTGGAAACCTCTGCATGTAACGATCTCCGAGGTCTCTTCCAGCTTTAAAAGTCTAGGATTTTAAAATGATTTCTTTTCCTTTACTCGCTTTCCCACCCCCTGAGCCTTGGCCCCTGATGTTCCTTGCCCAACACACGATCTCCCCCTACCTGCCTGGCGGGCTTCCTCGTCTGCCTCACTCTACCGTCCCTCCCAGGGGCAGCTTTCTCTCCCCGCCCCCCACCGGCCCCCACCAGGCAGAGGCGGTCTGCCCCTCCTCCCACAGGCTCCTGGCACTCGGGTCCCCATTATGATTTGTCCCCCTCATCTGTTTCCTCGTCTCTCCTAGGAGCCTGGAGAGCTCAGGGGGTCAACTCTCGCCTTCCCCACATTCAGCCTAGAATTGATTGGTCTGTTGATGTTACATTAAGGTTACAGATGAGGAAACTGAGGCACAGAGGCATGGAGCGAATTGCTGGAAACACATATATGCGCGCACGCGGACACAGAGGCAGTACCATTTCCGAGGCGATCTGTGGGCGTCATCTCACGTCTTGACCACCGCAGAAGCTTCTACTCCCCGCTTCCATGGGTGCCCCCCCCCGCCTCTAGCCCATCCTCTGCATAGCAGCCAGGGACCTGGTGAGAAACATGGCTCAAAGCAAGTCACCGCCCACCCAAGACTTCAGTCTCACTCAGAGTTAAAGCCTAGTCCCTCCAGCGGCTCCCAAAGTCCCGCATGCTCAGACCCCGAGCTCGTCCTCCCCACTTCTCCTCCCCGCTCATTTTGCTCCAGCCACACGGGCCCATTTGACATTTGCAGACCCCAGGCACGGTCCCATCTAGACTTTTCTATCCGCCTGGGTGCCCTACCCCCAGATAGCCACGTGGCTAACTCCCTCCCAGCTTTGCTCTTTTTTTCATGTTTATTTATTTATTTTGAGAGAGAGAGAGAGAGAGAGAGAGAGAGAGTATGCATGTGGGGGAGGGGCAGAGAGAGAGAGGGAGAGAGAGAATCCCAAGCAGGCTCAATGCTCAGCGCAGAGCCCAATGCAGGGCTCGATCCCACGAACCGTGAGATCATGACCTGAGCCGAAACCAAGAGTCGGACACTTAACGGACTGAGCCACCCAGCCTCCCCATCTTCCCAGCTTTTTTTTTTCAACGTTTATTTATTTTTGGGACAGAGAGAGACAGAGCATGAACGGGGGAGGGGCAGAGAGAGAGAGAGGGAGACACAGAATCGGAAACAGGCTCCAGGCTCTGAGCCATCAGCCCAGAGCCCGACGCGGGGCTGGAACTCCCGGACCGCGAGATCGTGACCTGGCTGAAGTCGGACGCTTAACCGACTGCGCCACCCAGGCACCCCTCTTCCCAGCTTTTTAATCGCTGTTCAGATCTCCCTCCTCATAGAAGCCTGTCCTGGCTGCCGTATTTCAAAGAACATCCAATCGCGCCTTATCCCTCGACCCATCTTGGTTTCCCTTCACAGAACTTCCTCACTTGATGTGGTATATATATTTCATGATTTTTAGCTAGACTGAAAGCCCATGAAAGCAGACATTGTGCCTTTTGTTCACTCAGGCAGCCCCACACCTGAAATAATACTGGTCACATAACGTGGGTTCAGTAAATGTTTGATATACGTGAAACTCATTGCCCGGTGTGAAGTCACAAAGAAATGGATTTCTAATGGTGGAATTTTATGCATTGCTGCTGGATGGGCACAGAGTGGGTGCCAGAGAAGATTTGAAGAATAAAGTGACTTCCTGATGTCTCTGTCAGCACCCTTTGTCTCCATCTGAAGGCAGGTGGATGGCGCGCGTCTTCACTAGAAAGACTTTCAAAGTACAGTCACCATCGTGTTGGTGTTGGGTGGTCGGTTTGCTTGGCTGGCTGACTGGTTTTCTGATGATGGGTACCTGCGGGGCACTCCCTGCTTTCTTCATGATGTGAGGTTTACCAAGGCACAGTGGACACCGTCTCTCTTCCCAGGGGTCTCTCCTCACTCCAGGCCCCACCCCCAATTGTCTCTGGCCCAGCCAAATGGAAAATTTAATTTCCAGCTAATTAGCCCTGAATTTGGTGCCCCTTGTCAAGTTACGGGACTTGACACAGAGGCAGTACCATTTTCCAAGAGGGGCGGGCTCCCCACCCACGTGTGACCAACATTTGACATTGCCTCTCTAGGGAGGGAGACAAAGGCCCCCAGCGCACCATTGTCTGGGCTCAAGGAGGTCAGGGGCAGGCAGATACAAAAGCCTGATGAATTCTTCATTACCCTCTGAAAGGGTGATTCCTCCAGGCCTTCGGGCCATTGCGCACAGGTGGGCCCTTGAATGGAGAAGCGCTTTATTTTCTCAACCAACCTGGTTCTTTTCTTGAGTCTTTGAACAGGGCTGCCCGCACCTCCTTCCCACAGCCTCCTCCCCTTGGAAATGCCAACCATGCAGTTTAGCTGAAACCAGAATCCCCACTGCCAGGCCAAGGCAAGGTCACCCCAGCATCCCGGGAGACCCTCCCCGACTTCCCTCCACACCACAGCACCTGCAGCTGATCAAGGCTTCAGGGACCACCGGGTGAGACCCTGGTTCTTGGTGGAGCTGTCCCCTCCCCGGCTCCAAAAAGGGTCTCCAGGGAGACAGCTGTTCCTCCTTCCGCATAGAATGGCCTCAGGAGGAAGCACCCACCCCAAGGTTCTTCTCCACCCCCAGGAGACCCAGGCAGGACTGGGTGAAAAGTCTGGAAGGGAAGAGGCCACGCTCTGCCATGGCGCCCTCTGCCGGGGGGTCCCATGCCACCTGAGGATGGCCAATTCCATGCCCTGTCCTGACTCTGAGGGTCCAAACAACTGTCCCCTGCCCTCAAGCTCCCCTCTCATCCAGGAAGCCCTTCGAGGCCGCAGTCCTCTGGCCAAGTCTCCTCCAGAAGTAAATGGAGGGGGAGGGAGGGAAGATGAAGCCTGGGGGAGGGGCCGGTTTGAGTTAATGAGCTATGTGCTTTCCTTCCCTATAATCCACGGTATTTGATGGAGCGGCCAATTTAACTTGGCCGTGGGATAATTTGTCATGGGGTTGTTAGGATGGGGAAGCTAGGGTGGGATGCGGAAGGGCGGGCAAGGCAGGGGACTCTCCCCGCACTTCCTGGAAACCCTCCCGGCGGAGGTGTATTCCATGCACCAGAAGCCCAGACACAGAAGAGTGGACTGGCCGAGGGCTCCTGGGAGCAGAGCTAGGATGGGATCAGGGAGGGAGGGATGGGCTCAATGACCCCAAGACGAAGACCCTGGCCAAGCGGAGGACCTCGCCTCTCCCCTGAGGACAGGGGTGTGACTGCGTAACACTCCAGGGCCTGGGACCCGAGCCACTGTATACGTATTTATTGGATCCCTATAATCCAGGGACCAACAGACAGATTGATTGGCTCCAGGGATCAATGAGTGAGCTCCACGAGAAGCTTCTCTGCATCTCATGGAGGACGTCAGCTTTAGATGGTTCTTCGAAGGTAACTCATTTTACGGATACGCTGGGTGGCCACAGTTTCCTGGTTTGTCAAGATAGCTGTCCCAGTTTCCACGTATTGTCCCAGGGTAATTGTTAATAATATTGCCTTCCACTCACAAGACCACCTTTGCACTGTAGACAGTAACTGTTATGTTCCCCTGCGGAAGAGGAGAGGGGTGGTCACGCTCAGGTCCCCTGACATGCTGTGTTCTTCCTGCTGCGCTGAACCACGAGCCTAGACCTGGCTGGCACTCAAGTCCACAAAATTGGAGACCCCGTACCCACTGGAACCTTCCTCCTGCAGGAAGCCCCGCAGGGGCCCGCCCGCATCCGAGCCCCGCCCTCCCAATCCTGTTTCTCCCTCCCTGGCCTGTTTCTCCACCAAAAAGTGCCAGAGTGTGGGCGGGGGTGCGTGGAAGAGGATGCTGGAAGGGTCGCAGGGGCCAGAAGGTCGGGGTCTGGGATCAGTCACTGCACATTTCTCTCCTGGGATCTGAAACGCAACCGCGGCTGGAGGCCCGATGGGGAGATGGGGAAGCCACACATCCGGATGGGGCTGGAATTCAAAGGTTGATTTGACCATTTGCATCCTACGGTCCTGAGAAGAGGGGGACGGCCAGGCCGTCTCTAGCAAGATCCTCTAGGCTGCTTTTCTGATAGGCTGTGGCCCGGACTCATTTCCATCCCACCACGGTGACCCACAGACCCACTTTCTGGTCCCTCTGCCGTCTTGTCCACCCATTTTTTTCTGCCAGCCTGCTTTCGAGCAAGCAGCGCCAGGCACCGGGTGGAGTGCCGGCTTCTCTCGCCTCCCTTCTCTGCTTGGGAGGTGTGGCGTCCCCCTCCTCCAGGCACCCCAGCCTTCCCACTTCTGGATGGAGAGACCAGGCTCGTTCCCCAGTGCCCGGAGCTGGGGCGGGGGTGGGGGTGGGGCGGGGGAAGCCTGCCGTCCACTCTCTGGAATGTAGCACCACCTAGTGGTAGGCTGCAGCATGACAGTGCCACCAGTGAAATGTCAGTGAGTCGACAAATTTATCAAACATCAAGACACAGGCATGACGCCAGGCCGTCATAGGCAGATCAAGAATAGGCAGAAGATCAAGGGGAAGAAAAGGCAAACAAACAGATAAAAATCCAAGGCATGCTCCTCGCACCACAAGGCCCCTACTCTGAGCATGAGTCAGACCATCAAGAATCCCGGCTACAACACTTACTAGCTGTGTTACCCTGGCCATGTTGTTTAACCTCTCTGTGCCCCAGTTTCCTCTTTTGTAACATGGTAATATGACAAGCACCTCTCCCCAAAAGATGTAAAGATGAACTGAGTTGAAGGATTAAAACACTTAGCACAGAGCTTGGCAGGCGGTACATGAGTTTTTTTTCAGTGGATGCTATTCTTATTGAGACGATGAAACGATTAATTCAGGCTAAAACGTGTACGAATTCGGGGGAATGTCCACCCAGCGTTGAATTGGAATTACGACAGAGAGCTTAACAGGAGAGGTGAAAAACTGAGTAGGACCCTGTGGAAAATGTGGGGCTGGTAAGCAAGCCAGTAAACCTCTTTAGACCTTGTCTTTGAGAATAAGACAAAGTACTGGAAGGTAGAGACTCCAGCAGATAATCCTTAGGCTAACATCTTTCCGCGACTAACATGAATCACACACCCACCGGGTGCCAGGCTTTGGAGCCTCTGAGACAAGGAGATATAGTCACCAACCCCCAAATCGCAATCTGGTTTACATCACAGAGAGAAGAGGTGGTCGGCTTCCCACCCCAATCCCTACCCCAACCAGTGAAGGCAAAGGTCAAGGCTATCTGTTAGGAGCCTATCCTCAGCAGGCAGAATCTCCAGGATGTCGCCCCCTACAGGGTGAGCCAGGAAACAGCAGGGCTGCAGTCTTCATCAGATGCTTGACGGGGGGAATCACCCCCTCTACGCTCCCCTGGGCTGTCAACAGAATTCATCTTCTCACAGCTCAGGACTGAGGGCCCTGTGTTCCTGCTGTCTCTCGGCATTTAGAGGCGCCTCACAGCCCCCTGCCCCATGGCCCTCTCCACTGACAGCTCATACATGAGAGTTTTTGCTTCTTCAGGACTAGCAGAAAAGTCCTTCTCTTCCAGTCGCACAGAATCCTCTATAAAGAAACGTAATCACGGCAGTGATTTCCCATCGTCTCTGCCGTATTCTATTGATGAGAAGCAAGTCACAGGACGCAGCCACACTCTGGGGCAGGAGGCTGTACAGGAATATGGATCACCTGGTGTGGCTACTACAGTAAGTCAGGCAGGTGATTGCACTTAAATCCAGGGGCCTTGAACCGGAGAGAAAAGATACTGATCGGCTTTTGATTAGATTAGATTCAGTACGCTTATTAAAGTTTGTAGGGTAACCGCCAAGAGGACAGAACTAAGATATATAACTCCAGACTAATGAAGGGGGGACCAGAGTCCTCAGTACAAAAGCAAACAAAAAAGGGGGGGGGGAATAATTGGAAACTGAGCAAGTAGGAAATGCAGCATAATATAAATAAATCCACACTCATCAGTAGTGGTAAGCATAAGTGAATTCATTAACTTGCCAGTTAAAAGATAAAGTTTGTATCACTGAAGTTTTAAATCATCCAGGTACAAGCCATCCGCAAGAGACATTTTTAAAACACAAAGATGCAGAAAGTAAAAGGACGGAAAAGGTAAATAAACCATCAAAATAGTATTCAAAGGAAAGGAGACTGGCTACATACATTGTGATTTGGTCGAGTGGGGTATCATCCAGCAATGAAAATGACTAAACCACAGCGATATTCGCCAACCAGGACAGACTACTAGAATGTTGATTTAAAAACAATTTTTTTTTACATTTATTTATTTTTGAGAGACGGAGTGAGACAAAGTGAGAGTGGGGAGGGGCAGAGACAGAGGGAGACACAGGATCTGAAACAGGCTCCAGGCTCTGAGCTGTCAGCACAGAGCCCGACGTGGGGCTCGAACCCACAGACCGTGAGATCATGACCTGAGCTGAAGTCGGACGCTCAACCGACTAGCCACCCAGGCGCCCCTAGAATGTTGATTTTTTTAAAAAGCCAGTCATAAAAGAATGCACGCAATATGACTCCACTTAAATAAATTTCAAAAGCACTCAAAACTAAATATATTATTTGCAATACATCCCTTTGTGATAAATTATAAAGAAAAAAGAAAACAATAAAATTTTCTCTGGAGATGGGGAAGGGGTTTGGAAAGGGTACCAGGAGGTTTCAAAGTTATGGCAATGAACACTTATTTTTGAATTATATATTTTTTGAGATGTATATTTTGAATTAAATGATACAATACATGAAAACAATTTCTTAAGCTTAATGCACAATAGATGCATATTCATTTTCTTTGTATTCTTTATACCTTTTATAAGTTCATATGTATAATATCCTTTCCGACGTGTTTAAAATTCAATAATTATTTAAAAATTTTTGAAATCCTGATAGCTTACGTGTTCTTGACCCAGAGGAAGAGCACAGCAATGGCACCACGAGAAGACAGGCCTCTCCCTGGGATTGCCACGAACTTCACAAACACCAGCTTGTAGCATCCTACAAGGTCAAGTCTCTATCAACATAGCCCAACAAAGACACAGAAGTGCTCATGACCACTGCAGCCGGGAGGTACTCTCATGCTGGGGATTTGAGGCTAGACCAAGGGATAGATCCTTGTTCCTTTTTGTCTTTCCAGTGAGCCCGATAGATGTCTGCTCCACTCTGGGCATCTCAGAATTCCTGTCCAGGTAAAAAAAAAAAAAAAAAAAAAAAAAAAAAAAAAAAAAAAGAATCCCTATGACGCTACGTGCCTCTGTCACTTTCTCATTTCAGACTTTTTTGGTAATACCTGCCATGTGCCTGACCGTGGGCTGACTGCCAGGGATACCACAATGAAATATGACAAACGCAGTCCCACTCCCAGAGGCTCAGAGCCTGAGAGCGCTGTAGACAAGCAAACAGGCAAATGCAACAGAGAATGTTAAATACGGGAAGGGCGTGAGCTCTGTGCATGGGGGGAGAAGACAGGGAAGGTTTCCAAACTCAGGGTGGAGACAGGGAGCCTGGCCAAAATGGCTGAGAAGGCAGAGGGTCTGTGATGCCACCTCCCAGCATCAACCTCACTCAGATTCCAGAACAATAGTTCGATCTGACACCCGAGGACCAAACCTTTCCTGTCTCCAATAGTCAGTCTCCAGTACCCACCGCGGTGGTGAGCCCCACTGTTTGGCGCTATGCTTGTCTCACACTGGGGCCTTCCTCTGGGTTGTCCTACAGCACGGGGAGCAGTCCCGCTGAGCTGGTGGCTGCAGGTGCCTGTCCTGTCCTGCCCTGGGCCCTTGGCAGGGGGTCTGGTCTGTTGGCCTGCTGCACAAGCACAACTGAAGGAACTAGACTCCCGTCTTTCCACCCGGAACTCCCTCCACCAGAAGCATGCAAGGCCAGTCCAAACTCTGGAGCCCAGGCAGCCCAATCTGGGGGCACCAGGAGAGGAGGCAAGGAGGCTGGGAAAGTGGGGGGGGCATGTGCATCTATAGTGGGGAGACCGGTTCCACAACTGTCTAGCTGTGTGGTCTTGGGCAAGTCACATCATACCTCTGGCCTCAGCTTCCTCCTCTGTGAATTGGGCATAGACATGCCTGCCTCTCGGGAGACAAACAGGGTGAAGGACTGGCTCAAGGAAGCCCTCTCAGAGATGCAAAGCTCAGTCTTTGTTCTCAAGTCTGGCCAGGGGTTTCGAGCCCCTCTATCTCCACTCGGGCTGAGACGCCTCCCTCCCCACCCAAGGCCGCTCTCAGCACACCCTCCGCCCAGACCAGACCCAGGCTCACCCAGTTCCTGACTCTAGACTCCCATGTGGCCTCCCAGGGGGCCTCAGAAGAAGCCGAGTGCAGAGTGGGTGGAGAGGAGGGCATCACACCCTTTCCTACAACTTGTGGGACAGGAAGTTGGCCAGGGCTTTTCCTGTTGCCCAAAGGATGCTATGCACCCCAGCACCACCAGGTGGCCCCAAGGAGTCAGCCATTGCTTGTAACTCTGCTCCAGGGGCTCCTGAGAAAACACGTTATTATTTTTTTTTAATTTTTAAATGTTTATTTGTTTTTAAGAGAGAGGCAGAGAGACAGAGCGTGAGCAGGGGACGGGCAGAGACGGAGACACAGAGTCTGAAGCAGGCTCCAGGCGCTGAGCTGTCAACACAGAGCCCCGATGCAGGGCTTGAACCCACAGATCACGAGATCGTGACCTGAGCCGAAGTCAGACGCTTCACCAACCGAGCCACCCAGGCGCCCCGACAACAAATTATTTTAAAAGTACAGAAGCCTGAAGCAGAGAGACCGCCACAGAGAAAATCCAGGCGAGCCTCCTCAACCATTCAGAGGCCACAGACCAATTTAAGAATCGGATGCAAATTATTGACCCCCTCGCCCAGAAAAATGCCCCAGCACGTATATTCGATATTGTCATACAGCATCAGAACCGCAACCCATCCACGGATCTTCTAGAATTTCTTGTAACTCAGCCTAGGTATCCCTGCCCCCGACCTTGGCCACTTCACTCACTGTCTAGGTGATAAATGAGCCTGTCTACCTCCAACCCCTGTGATCAGACCCATGCCTATATCCATCCTGGTGAAATCTGGTTGAGCTGCGCCACCAATGAAACCTAAAAAGAAAGTCACCAAAGATTAGCCAGTTTAAAGGAAGGGGCTTATCAAAGTAGGGAGGGACTTTGTGGTTTGGGGAATTGCGAAATAATGGTCTATGAGCCCCAGACCTAGATCTTATTTTTTAAATCAATAACCAATGCCTCTTGTGCCAAGAGAAACCATCGCCCCATTACCACCTGCATATAAGGGCACAGAGACAAGGGTGCAGTGGAGAGGGAGGGAGGTAGAAAGGAGGCAGAACTTAGGACAGAGGATAGACTTCCCCCTTCTAGGTACCCTGGGGGCCACTCTGTCTTCTAAACAGAGGGCGCTGAGCCGAGGTCAGACTTTAGTCCATATTAGAAGGTCATTTACTTACTCCACAGTTGTTGGACGAGTGACGGCTATGTGTATGCCAGGCACTGGGGATACGACAGCGGCCATCGAGATGGACACGACCCCTGTCTTACCACCTAGTGAGAAAGACACTCTAGAAACTAATTACTCTCATAATGAATCACAGCCGAGACACGGGGAACAAAAAATATCATGCTATGGGAATATATAAGAGGTAACCTGGAGGAGAGGAGAGGAAGAAAGAAAGGCTTCTCTGAGGAAGTGATGTTTAAGCTGAGCTGGGGGGTGGGTAGGAGGAAGACAGGTGGAGAAGGGAAGAACAATATTCAGGCAAAGGGAACAGCGAGAATAAAGCCGTATGGCCGGGGGAAGCCAGTGTGGCTGGAGCAGCGGCCCCATAAATATTGTCAGGGGTCTGCACCATTTCAGAGGTGCCCTCAAGGCTACTGCAGGGGTCAGGGACCAGGCAGGAAGGCTGCCATCTGCTCTTGGAAGAGAGGAGCAGATCGGCCCTGTCGACCCACCGAGAAACACCAGCTACTTGCGGGGCGCTCTCCACTGTGGGTATCAGTGACAAAACTCGCTTGGGTCCTACTATTCAGAACTTCCATGGAACCATAGAGTCCTGGGAAGCCCCCAAAGAGACCATCTAAAGCCGAGGGCATGATCCTGGCTGCACAATCAAATCACCTGAGACACTTGGAAAAATACTTATGTTCAGACAAACGCGACCAGAGTATCTGGGCACAAGAATCCATCGTGGGTACTTTGTAAAGCTCCTAGATGATCCCAGTGAACAGCCAGGGTCGAGAATCATTAGTTTTTTTAGTAGATGGAATGGCTGAGGCCCTTTTACAAAATTATATATCTCAGATGTTTCCGATTCTGTGTCTCCCTCTCTCTCTGCCCCTCCCCCATCATGCTCTGTCTCTCTCTGTCCCAAAAATAAATAAACGTTGAAAAAAAAAATTAAAAAAAAAAAAAGATGGATACAGGGGCACCTGGGTGGCTCAGTTGGTGAAGCATCCGACTTCAGCTCAAGTCATGACCTCATGATTTGTGAGCTCGAGCCCCGCGTCGGGCTCTGTGCTGACAGCTCGGAGCCTGGATCCTGCTTCGGATTCTGTGTCTCCCTCTCTCTCTGCCCATACCCCGCTCACACCGTCTCTCCCTCCCTCTCCCTCTCTCTCTCTCAAAAAATAAATAAACATTAAAAAATGTTAAAGGTGAATATAGAAGTTATTATTATTTTTAAAAAATAGTACTGTGGAGAGCCGCATGCAAAAACATGAAGTTGGACCCCTTCCCTACCCCTGCACAAAAGTTAACTCAAAATGGATCAAAGACCTAAGTGGAAGAGCTTAAAACAATAAAGATCATAAAGGAAAGCATAGCAGTAAATCTTCATGCCCTTAGGTTAAGCAAAATCTTCTTAGATACGACACCAAAAGCACAAGTAACAACAGGAAAAACAGACGAAATGGACTTCATCGCAATTACGAGCTCCTGCGATGCACACAATACCATCAAGAAAATGGGGAAGAAACAACCTACATCATGGGCCAATACATTTGTAAATTATGTATTTGATAAGGGATTGCATCCAGACCATCTAAAGAACTCTTATTACTCAACAATAAAAGGACAAATAACCCAATTTCAAAGTGGGCAAAGCATCTGAGTCGACGTTTCTTGAAAAAAAAAAAATGTATAAATGGTCCATAAGCCCAAGAAAAGGTTCAGAATATCATCAGCCATCAGGGAAATGCAAATCAAGACCACAGTGAGATGCCACCTCACACCCACGAGAAGGGCTATAACCCAAAAGACAGAGGCTGTGGCAAAGATGTGGAGTAGCTGGAACTTTAAAAATTTTTTTTTTCTTCAACGTTTTTATTTATTTTTGGGACAGAGAGAGACAGAGCATGAACGGGGGGGGGGGGGGAGGCAGAGAGAGAGGGAGACACAGAGTTGGAAACAGGTTCCAGGCTCTGAGCCATCAGCCCAGAGCCTGACGCGGGGCTCGAACTCCCGGACCGCAAGATCGTGACCTGGCTGAAGTCGGACGCTTAACCGACTGCGCCACCCAGGCGCCCCTCAGAGGAGTAGCTGGAACTTTTATACAGTGCCGGTGAGAATGTAAGATAGCTCAGCCACTTTGGAAAACAAATTATCAGCTCCTCAAAATGTTAAACGCAGAGGTATCGTGTAATGCAGCGATTTCACTCCAAGGTATAGAGCCAAGAGAAAGGAAAACATACCCCCACAACCTACACGTGCGTATTTGTGTCATCATGGGCCACGATGGCCCCAAAATGGAAACAACCCAAAAGCCCATTAGTTGATGAATAGATAAGTAAAATACGGTGTATGAACACAGTGAAATATTATTGAGTGATACAAAGGAATGAAGTATTGACACGTGCTACAACACGAGAGAATCTTGAAATCGTTACGCTAATTGAAAGGAGCCGGTCACAGAAGACCGCGTGTTGTATCACTTTATTTATATGAAATGTCTAGAACAGGCAAATCTACAGGAAGTAGAGTAGCGGTTGCCTATGGGCTGGGAGGGGGTGGGGAGTGAGTGCCAGCGGGTACGAGATTTCTTTGGGGGGTGATAAAATGTTCTGAAATTGATTGTGAACCACTCTGTGAACATACTAAAAACCATCGAATCGCGCAATTTAAGTGAGTGAGTTGTGTAGTATGTGAGTTGTATCTCAATAAAGCTGTTTTTCCAAAACAGCGTTCTCCTCGCTTCCTTATTCTGGGTAGTATTGGGTCATTGCTTTTCTATATTTCATATTTTCCATTCTTTTCCTCTTTCCATATTTGTAAGCCCACTCATCTATCTGGATTTGTTTCTTATGTCTGATCTGGTGATCTCCCTCCATCCCTCTCTCTCCCTCTTTCTCTTTTTCTTTCTCTCTCTCCTTTCTTAGCCTTTCCCTACTTCATTTCTTTCCCTCACCAAGAAGTGCTGCCTTTGCAGATTTGCTCCCATAGAGAGCTGATAAGCCACCAAGCCAGTGGCTTTTCAGTGAGTCCGTGAACTTCAGGTCTTCCCCCTTGTCACTTAGGAATTACCCAAGTCTATCTGCCACATCACATTAGATTGCGTCTTCAAAGAGCAAAGGGGGGAGGGCCCCTAAGGCAGATAGAGCGTATGGCCAAGTTGATTCCTTGGCAAATGGAACCATTTAGGAAGAAGACTTTTCTGAAATCTTCTCTTACTCAGGTGCCCTATCCTCTAAAGGGTGCCAAGTCACGTAAGGCCAACAAGGGCAGAGGGGACACCTGACGAAAGCAGGAAGACGGAGTTGCCCAAATGCGGCAGATCGCGTTTTCCAAAGGTGGCTATAGCAATATTTCGGATCCCACATTCTCTTCCGAGTTCTTGGACAACCGTCTTAAAAAAGTAGACTAGAATTCCCCTCCTTTGAATACTGCGCAGCCTTGGGGTCTTTCTTCTAATGAATCGAACACAGTGGATGTGATGTAGTCAAATTCCTGATGCTAGGTTAGAAAAAGTGATACGTCTTCCATATGGCACTCCCCCTCTCTCTGTCCCTTCCTTTGCCCCTCGCTCTGTCTCCCTCTCTGTCTCTCTCTCTCCCTACCCCTCCCCTCTTTTGTTCTCTCTCTCCCTTGGGACCCAGCTTCCTTGTTCTGAGGAAACCCCGGCCTCATAGAGAAGCCACACACGTGTGTTCCAGCCAACAGTAAGCGAAAGTCTCAGCCCACAGCCAGCATTGACCTCCAGACCAGTGCAGGAGGGGAGCAGGGAGGAAAAGAGGGAAGGAAAGACAGAAGGAAGGAGGGGGAAGGAGCTTTCATAGTTTCAGTTCCCAGCTTCCACACCCACCCAGCTGACAAGTAAAAGACAGGCAAGCTTCCCTGCTGAGTCCTCTCCAAATTGCAGATTCCTACAGTTACCTATCACTGCATAACAAATTACCCCATAACTTTGTGGCTTGAGACATTTATTTTCCCACAGCCTCTGCAGATCAGGAATCTGGACATGGCTTGGCTGGGTCCCCTGCACCAGGGCCTTTCAAGGGCTGTGATCAAGGTATTGCCTGGGGCTTTAATCGTCACAAGGTGCCCCTGGGGAAGGCTGCTGCGGTCCAAGCTCACTCCTGTGGCTGCTGGCAGGATGGCCTCCAGTTCCCTGTCGGGTGAGCCCAATACCACGTGGTGGCTTACTTCCCGCAAGCCATGGCGGTTGAACCAAAATGGGAGCAAGATGGAAGCCACCGGTCTTGTAACCTAATCACAGAAGTGACATCCCATCACTTTTGCCACATCCACTCATTAGAAGAAAGTCACTGTGTCCAGCCACACATAAGGGCAGAGGATCAAAGAAGGGCGAGAATACCAGAAGCCATGACTGGATGCTGCTTGAGCACTCAGCACGAGTAACGCCTCGTCCATTGAGGGCACTCGGTTTGGGAATGGTTTGTGATTCGGCAGCCAGAAAACACCAAAGCACAGGGAGATGGAAGTGATGGGTAGGAAAACTGTATTTGTCAAGTATTTACTATATGCCAGGATCATTTCACAGATGGGAAAACTGAGGCTCAGTGCTTAGTGACTTGCTACCGCCATGAGCGACAGAATGGGAATGAAACCAATTCTATCAGATCCCATAGCCCATGACCTTTTCACTTTTCCACTTTCCTGTCCTCTGAAGAGAAACAATTCCAAACCATTTGAATATTAAATAGCGTTTCACCAGTGGCTTGTTTTTTAAATCCCTAAATTTAACCAGCAGAGATTATTTCTAGCTACACTCCCCCACCCATACTCCTTCAACTCTCAGTTATGAAGGACTTTCCTCTTCATGCAAATTCTGCGTTTTATGAAACTGGCAGGACCAGCCCACTATGCTTAGCTGGATTTTCCTCCATAAAAACAAGCTTTCTGGAATACTATTATTGCTTGCCCATGGTGAGGACATAGATTCCAGGAAGCTGGTTTCCAAAGCTAAAAAAAGAACATGAGGCAGACATCTGCTTGAGCAGAGAAGAATGCAAAACCCAACTGCTCCTGTCGCTGGTGTGTCCAGCCCCACCCCACGCCCTGCCACCTGTCCCCCAGGAGGGGGTTCAGACTGAACACATAGCAAAACTTTGTGTTTATTCATTTATAGTTCCAAGATAGGAGGAAGGCTGACTTTTAATGGCCAAGTTTTTAAAAATATAATGTGCACGTTAATTACCTTAAGAAATCTGTTTAAAAACTAATCTTAGATGAGAGATTTCTATTAAGGGAGACTGAGACATTTGTCAGGTTGGATTCCGTGACGGCTGTGTCTTCCTGGGTGCTGATTCTGGGATGTTCTGCATTTGGTCAGGACCTTGCCATAAGCATCCAATTCTGTCCTCAGGCCTGGGAACTCAGCAGAGAGATGGTCCCTTCAGGAGCACACTGCCTGGTGGGGAGACAAGGCAGCCTTTTCCAGAAGCAGCAGATAACCCAAAGCAAACCCTAGGTGCTCAGGTTTGAATGATATTCTAGAAGATTAATCAGATCAGAAAGATGTCCTCACTCTCCTGCAACCCACAGTGATAATGGTTGTAATCATAATGAGAATTACTATGTATTAACTGGACTGCTTCGCCCATCAACATTTAATTATTGACATGATTGAAATCAGGTCTACCATTTTATGATTTGTTATCGGTTCGTCTCCTCTGTTCTTGTTTGTTTACTCCCCCTTTCCTTCCTACTTTGGACGATTTAAGTGTATTTTAGAATTACATTTAATATATCTATTTAATATATCTTTTAAATATAAATAGTTGCATGATTTTTAGAGGTTGCAGTAAGGATTATAGCACACACTCTTGATTTTTCAGTCCGTATTCTATCATTTCACATAAGATGTGGAAACTTTACAACTGTATAGTTCCATCATTTATCCCTTACACTACCCCACCCCCAGCATTCTTTAAACAGTAGTTGTCACGTGTATTACATCTACATCTACACTATTATAATTTCGTTTTAAAATAACCGCATGTATTTTAAAGAAATTGAGAGGAAAAAATAGTTGTATATATTTACCCAGACATTTACCATTACTGGTGTTCTTTATTCCTTTCTGGGGGTCCAAGTTTCCCTCTGGTATAATTTCCCACCAGCTTGAAGAACTTGTTTTGCTTTTCTTCCAGTGAAGATCTGCTGGCATTGTAAAAGAGTGTCTGCTTTCTTTTTGGAGGGATATATTTGCTGTATATAGAATTCTAGGTTGACAATGTTTCCTTCTGGTACTTTAACGATGTTGTTCCACTATTTTCTGGTACTCCATGTTTTCTCACAAGAAGTCTGTGGGTGTCAAAATTACTGTTGCCCACTACGTAATGTGTTGTTTTTCTCTCGCTGCTTTCAAATATTCTCTTTCTCTCTAGTTTTCAGTATTCTGACTATAATGCATCCAGATGTGGTTTTCTTTACGTTTATTTTCCTTGGGGTTCACTGGATTTCTTGAATCTATAAATTCATGACTTTCAGCAGATCGGGGAAATTTTCAGTCACTATTTCTTCAAATATTTTTTCTGCCCCATCATTTCTCTCCTTTCTTCTGAGACATCAGTAGACATCTGCTATTGTCCTACAAATCCTAGAGGGCTTGTTCTTTTTTACGAAATCTTTCTCCTTCTTCTTCAGATTGGAACATTTCTACTGGCGAACTTTCACATTCACTGATTTTTTTTTCTGTCTTCTCCATTCTGCTATTAGTCCTGAGAGTGAGGTTTGTCACTATTGGAGAAAGAAGTTACAATTAAGCAAGAGAAATAAAGGAAGGCTAGAATAAACTTGGTTGTATTGTATTAGTGTTGGAGGTATCAGAAACTGATGATGATGATGATGATGATGATGATGATGGGGGAGGGAGAGAGGGAGAGAGAGATGGGTTCACGCAAGTTAGTACATATACATACATTCCTAAATCTATTCACTGAAAGGATTTAGAAACACTAACACCACAATTGCAGTGAGAACACCTAGTGCTCAGATCTTGGTTTCTAAATACCATTTTCTGAACCAGAGTTTTTTTGAGAAACGGTTGATTCCCAGGGCTGGGGCAGGGAAAATACAAGATGAACTTTGAGCATCCTATGGTACCTGAAAGTAAGGAAGTACTCAAAAAAATTATGGGAGCATGTCAAAGGCTTTAGGCCACTCTAAAAGAGCTCCCAATGTGTTAGTATTGAATTATATCCCAAATAATAAAATAAATATCCTTTGGTCTATACTGATATAAACAAATAATTGAAAAAATAAATGAACAGGGTGGGGATGAAATGAGATACATAACGAATAAATGTAGAATGAATCGGAAAAATAGAAAATCACCATTCGGACATCTCAATGGCAATGGCTGCAGGCAAGATCCATCAACGAATGCTCAAATTAGTGGGTGAAAGTTTCAGGGAAAACAGAATATAGCTTCAAAATATCTTCCTCAAAATATTTGTTTATGACTGTGGTGGAATATATTCACAGGTTCTTTGTTATGCCTTCCTTCAGGAGGTGGACCTTAATTTCTCTCCCCATGAGTGTGGGCTGAATTTAGACTCTCTTCTAATAAATAGAGTATAAAGAAAGAAAAATACTAACTGTATAGTGGAGAAACCTGGCAGACACCCCCTTAACCAAGGGCTCAAGGTTAATATCACCAGTAATAAGACATATCAGCACCATATACCCCGTGATATAATGCAGTGAGATGTCTCCTCTGGGTATTGTTCCCCCAAATCTATAATATCAGCCTACTTGTGAGAAAGCATTTTACTAAACCAACTTCAGGAAATTCTGTAAAATACCAGACTCCTAAGTGCTGCTAAAAAGTGGCAAGATCATTAAAGACAAGGAAAAAACGGGGAACCGTTACAGAAGAGAGGTAAATAAGGTAAATGTGAAGATCAATGCAATGTGGTATCCTGGACTAGAGCTGGAACAGAATGTTAGTAGAAAAACTGGGGAAAATCTTCAAGATGTAAAACTTCTTGGGGCGCCTGGGAGGCTCCATTGGTTATGCCTCCAACTCTTGACTTTGGCTCAAGTCAGGAATTCTCCATTCATGGGTTCCAGGCCACTGACAACTCAGAGCCTGCTTTAGATTCTGTCTCCCTCTCTCTTGACCCCTCCCCCAGCTGCTCTCTATCTCTTTCTCAAAATAAATGACATTTTTTTTAACTTAAAAAAAATAAGATGTAAAACTTCCTGAGCATCGGGACAGAGTTACTCGATACCCAAGGGCTTAGTATAAAGCCTTCAACACGGACTTCCTGATGTGCTCAAGTCAGACATAGCATCAGGAATAACAGCGGCCATTTGTTGCACACTTAATGGATGTCAGCTACCCAGTTCAGTGCCTTATATACCGTCATCAGCTCCATCGTACAGGTGAGATGTCGAGCACAGAGACGTACAGTTGCCTGCCCCAGGTCACACAGCTGATCATTGCAGGAGCAAAGTATTGAATGCAGAAAGTTTGGCTTCAGTGCTCATACTCTTAACTATCATGCTTGGTCCGTGGGAGTATTTATCAAATTATTGCCCTCAAGGATTAGGTAGTTCTACTACAAGAATACTGTGAATCATCAAAAACAAGAACCATAAGATACTGAAGGAAGAAATCCTTTCTTTTTTTTTTATTTTTATTTTTTTTAATTTTTTTTTCAACGTTTATTTATTTTTGGGACAGAGAGAGACAGAGCATGAACGGGGGAGGGGCAGAGAGAGAGGGAGACACAGAATCGGAAACAGGCTCCAGGCTCTGAGCCATCAGCCCAGAGCCCGACGCGGGGCTCGAACTCACGGACCTCAAGATCGTGACCTGGCTGAAGTCGGACGCTTAACCGACTGCGCCACCCAGGCGCCCCGGAAGAAATCCTTTCTAAAGCAGCACAAGCGACACCCGTGTTTCCCCAGCTTTAGTCAGCTTCCAGCCACCTCCTCGATTCTGCCATCGTAGCCATAAACTGTACTCTTAGTCACTTAATGTCTGTTAAATCAATTCAATTGTTTTTGCTTAACCAAATTATTTTAAAAGGAAAGTGACCTCACGTCACTATTGTAAATGGAAAAGGGTATCACCTACCTTAAGTAGATGGTAAGCTAAAAATAAATACCATAGAAACAAAACAATGTCAGTAAATTAGAGTTAGATGCTAGTTCCTGCCAAAGGCTCTGGGCCTCAGCGAGCTCTGTTCTCTTCGCTGAAACAGGGGAGATTTAGCAAGTGTGAGAGAGGTGTTCAGGACAGACCAGCACCAAAAGGCAATCAGAAGAATTACCAAAAAAAAAAAAAAAAAAAAAAAAAAAAAAAGAAAGAAAGAAAAACTGGAAAAAAAAAAGAAAAAACAAAAGAATTAAGTTTTCTCTGGAATTTGGGATAAGGAGACAGAAACCCCACAGGAACCACGGCTTCAGCAAAATGGAAACTTATTTCTGGGGCGCCTGGGTGGCTCAGTGGGTTAAATGCCTGACTCTTGGTTTCGGCTCAGGTCATGATCTCACGGTTCGCGGGTTCAAGCCCCATGACAGTCTCTGTACTCTGTAGAGCCTGCTTGGGATTCTCTCTCTCTCCCTCTCTCTCTGCACCTCCCCCGATCTCTCCCTGTCTCTCAAAATAAATAAATAAGCTTAAAAATTAAAAAAAGGAAAAGAAACTTATGTGTCTCACCCACAAATCCAGAGATAGAGTCCTCTAGTTACTATAATACTCCACAGTGTCGTGAAGCGGCACCTTCCATGCTGTGGTCCCCTCAGGTTTACGAGGTCACTTCAAGGCCAAGTTTGCTGCTCCAACACCAGCCATCACGTCTGCTTTCCAGATTGCAGCGAGAAGGAAAGGGGAAGGTAAAGGAACATTCCTTCTCTTCAAGAAAACTTCCTCATTACTGCTTGCAAACCACTGGCTAGAACTTAGTCACATCGCCAGAGAGTCGGGGGAAAGTAGCCCTCAGGTGGGGTAGCGACGTGCCCAACTTCAAAACAAGGGAGGGGATTCTATCATTAGAGGAAAAGAAGGAAATGGATAGACAACAGCACTCCCTGTGATCTTGATTCTCCACGCTGCACCAGTGAGCCTCTGGGACTCACCTCAGGTGGACCGCCCGCATCAGCCATGCCCAGACCTTAAGCAGACCTCCCCACCGGCCTCTAAAGCTGGCCTTGACCCTGCTGTTCCTCTGGATGCCTTAGGAGCTCCGGAAAGCACTTCTCTTGCCCCACGAAGGTTATATGTTGTTATTAAACCCCACTAAAGCCAGTCCTGCCCCCTGAGTCCATCACCCCCAGCCCCCCTGAGCTAGATGGGCTGCGGTGTGGCATATGACATCATTACAGAGAAGGGAACACTGCTTACCAAATCAGCCAGGCCTGGGTTTGTTTTCCGACTCGGCCCCTCACTAGCTGCGCTGGCCATCACCGATTCACTCCCCCCGAGACCCTTCCTCACGGAAGCTGACGCCACAGTGCCGGAGGCAGAGGTCTTGGCCAGAGGCTGGAAGAATCCATGGCCCCAGATCCAGTTACGGGCTGTCAACAGCCCCGTCCCGATACTCAAGGAGTTGCACGTCTTGCAGCGAAGCGGTGCCACATACAACACGAAGACATATTCGAGAGTCATTCTCAACGTGGAGAGGTACACAAACACGGCCAAGGATGATCTCAGCAACTGGCAACCAGCTGGGGCTGGAAACCCTTCCAGAGCATACGACCCTCAATTACAACCTGAAGAGAGAGGATGTGGCATGACCAGGGGAGGGAGGGAAGTTACGGGACACAGCTGTTGAGAACATCAGAGACGGGTCACAGATGCTGGGCTCCCGCCACCTGGACCGCTGAGCCTGAGGGCACCAGTCCGGTGTAGGACTGGGATCACAGGCGTTTAGAGCGGACAGCCATCTGGGGTCTGCCAGCTCCCTTGTTCTCCACATTTTCAGAATCAAAGATGTCTTTTAATAAAAGACGTCTATTGGAAGAATTGCTTACCAATTACATTGTACAAATTAGAATTAATTCATGTTTCCTGCCTTTTTCACCCAAGAGGGTCCAGTGAGCATGGGCAAAATTAGAGGACCCAGCTGAGCTGACGGATGCCCAACCTCCGGATGTCCTGCTCAGGCTCATGATGGAGAAAAACCCACCACTTTTATGGGAGTTTTGAACACCAAAAATAGCTGGTGAGCCAGCCCCGCTCTTGGCCTCCTCTATCTTCTTTGCAGATCTCCAAGCTCCTCCCAGTTTGGCAAGAGCAAACCTTCCTGTCCAAGCCCCTCAGTTGACTGGTGGGAAAACCAGAGCCCAGAAGGGGAGCTGGCTTGGCCAAGGCCACACAACGATCGATGGAAATATGTGTTGCAGACCTCCACACCGATGGCCACTGCTCTTCCCACCTCCACGCACTCCAAAACTCCCCTGGCAGGCTGACAGCACGGTGTGGGAACCGGCTCAGCGG
The DNA here is from genome assembly GCF_022837055.1 of Prionailurus viverrinus. Taxonomy (NCBI): domain Eukaryota; kingdom Metazoa; phylum Chordata; class Mammalia; order Carnivora; family Felidae; genus Prionailurus; species Prionailurus viverrinus. The sequence continues at coordinate 69,079,869 of NC_062572.1, forward strand.
AGTTGCAGGGAGAAGGGCGGGGCGGGGGGGGGGGGAGTTGCTCCCAAGGAAAGAAGTTGAGAATCATCCACACCCAAGGATATAAAGCAGAAAAGGACACCTGGATCAGAAGGCCAAGGCTGTGCCAAAATGCCAAAGGGACCGTAAATTAAGCTGCCTAACATGCCAGTCTCGTTCTAATTACCCAGCATGCTGATAGCGTGTCTGAAGGCTGCAGTCTTTACGATGGGTCCCATGACATTCATTTGGCTTGTTATATGATCTTACGCAGGTGATAAGTGAAAGTATTGTTTTCCCCAAATACCATCTAGATCAAGCTCAGAACAGACCACCCAGAAAGCAGTTGTAACTGGTCACGCTTAATGGGAGAATAAATCGCAACATGTTTTTATTCCCAGCCTCTGATGAAATCACTGATTGCCTCGTATAAACTGTCAAACGCCCTGTGACAGTGTCAGAGGAATCAAGTGCTAGCTCAGTTTTCTCAGTACCTGCGTGACCTTGACGGCTCTCGGGGGGTCCTCAGTTCCTCCGTCGTCGTAAAGTGGTTAACATCAGTCCCTGGATTCGTTTGCGAGGGCTGCCATAAAAAGCACCACAGATGGGGTGGGGAAGCAACAGAAATGCATGGTCTCTCAGTTCTGGGTGCTGGAAGTTCAAGATCAAAGTGTTACCAAGGTCGGCTCTTTCTGAGGGCTGTGAGGGAGTCTGTTCCACGACGCTGCTGTAGCTTCCTTGGCCTTCCTTGGCTCGTAATCACATCGCTCTGATAGCTGACGTCACCGTCACATAGTGTTCTCTCCCTGTGCACCTGTCTCCCCATCTCCCCTTTTCTTAAGGACACAGGCCGTATTGGATAAGGGCCCACCCATCTTAACCATCGCATCTGCAATGACCCCGTTCCCATCTCAGCAAGTCCTACAAGCGTCGCAGAAGGCCACGCACGTGAAAGTACTTAGGGGCAGAGAAAGCAGACAGGATGGAAGGGACCCGTGTGGTGTCTTCAGGCCATGAGGGCATGTGGCCATAACACCTTCTAGGGGCAGGAGCCTGGAGGTGCCCGGGGTTCATGACCATTCTGGAGAACTCGGCAGAGAGCTCAGGTGGCCAGCTTACCCATGTTTCCCCGAAACCCTTGGTGCAGAAAGGGAACCCTCTCCAATTGTCTCCCTCCATCCTATGACACAGAGACCTGGAGTGACTTGTCCCAGGCCCTGCAGACAGGTAGCTGGGGGAGCCCACATTCAGACCCAGCCAGTCTGGCTCCCAAACACCGCGGCTGCTTGCATTGGGGGGCGCCAAAGGGCTCAGGGTGGGATGTGGGGCTGAGGAAAGGACTCCACTGACAGGCTCAGCCTGGGAGACGTGTGGAAATTTCCACTTTGTGCTTTAGAGTTTTCCAACTAAGCTCCTTGAAGAAGAGGGGGAGGTCCTGGGGAGCAAAGACCAAACCTGGGTCAGGTGAGGCATTTGGAGAGGGATGAATCCTTCATGCCCTCCCCCCCGCCCTCCATCCTTGGAGAGGTCTAAGTAACTTTTTCCATTACTTGATTTTATTGGAAAACATCAAACATCCAGACAAGGATAGACCATAAAACCCCTTCTGCTATCTGGCTTTATCAAAGTTAACAATACACCATATTTACCTCAGATTTTTACTTCTAAGAAATGGGACAACAGGGGCACCTGAGTGGCTCAGTTGGTTAAGCATGTGACTTTGGCTCAGGTCAGGATCTCACGGGTCATGAGTTCGAGCCCCACGTTGGGCTCTGTGCTGGCAGCTCAGAGCCTGGAGCCTGCTTCGGATTCTGTGTGTGTGTGTGTGTGTGTGTGTGTGTGTGTCGGCCCCTCCTCTGCTGGTGTTCTCTCTGTCTCTCAAAAATAAAATAAACGTTAAAAAAAAAAAGAAGATTCTCCTAGTGATGAGGCTCCCATGCTCCCCTGTGGTATAGACCTACAAGTGGAGATGCCTGGGTCAGGGAGGCAGGGGCATCTTTGGCTCTTTTGGGTATTCCCAAACTTCTCTTGAAAGTGCTCTCCAATTTATACTCCCGCTTGTAAACGTTTGAACTCACCGCATCCTTGCCTACACTTAGTATTATCAGACTTCGGAATTTTTACCAAGCTAATGGGTATGAAATGGTGACTCCCTGGGATTTGAATGTGAATTTCCACTTACTAGCTGTGAGATCAAGAATCTTTTCATGGTTTTATTTTAATGGCCTGAATCTTTAGGTAACTCTCCCGGTGAGGTTCAAGGGGCAGTGCAGAAGGGCCTGAACTTAAATCTTTGTCCTGGCTGTCAGTAACTCCAGAAACTCTCCTAGCCCCTGGGAAAGATATTCCCCATCGCTTGAATAGCCTGAAGTTGTTGATCTTGTGGAGGCTGAAGGGCAAAAGTAAGAGACAAGAGGGCTGTGTTCCACCCCATCATTCACTGATCATCAGCTCAGCACCCCTGGTGGTGACCCATGGGGTGGGAAGACAGACAAAGCTCCTCAGTGATGGCACGGGAGCCCGTGACGGTGCAGGAACCTTCTGGAGAGAATGTGAACAAGAGAAACAGTAAGATCAAGAGACTGCTCCCCTCTTGAGCAGCAACCACAGGGAAATTCTGGGTGCTATTTTTTAAGTGAACTCTATTGAAATTGAACAGACTGGTAGAAAAGTATACAGTTGTAAGTGCTCAGACCAACGAATTTTCATAAAGTGAATGCCTTGGTGTAATCACCACCCAGATCTAGAGTAGAAAGTTACCAGCACCCCAAAAGTTCCTCTCCTCTCCCCTCCCATCACTACCACCTCTCCCCTCCAAGATAGGGCTACGTACATACTGTCAATATATAATTCTGGCTGTTGGAGGGTAGAGGCACAGAAGTTTCTGGATTTTTCCCTTGAATCTCACTAGAGAAGGTACCTGAAGTCTTATGTCATCCTAATACCATGTGAACTTTTAAGTATTTGAGCACATAGCCTCCGATCGCAGCAAGGTCACTGAGGTCCCTTGCTTGGCCATGGAAGGAGGTTGGTGGCTGGGATGGGGGTGGAGCCCTGAGGTGGGGAGTGGCTCAGGGCAGTGATCATTTACTAACTGGCCAGACTGTTAGTTATTCTGACATTTTCCTACCCAGCATGCACTTGCTGTGTGAGTAACGGAGACTCAGCAGAGGGCACAAGTGAGAGAGGCAAAGCCACCAAGAAGAGGTTTGTGCCCTGGAGGTGGGGGCGGGCGGTGGGGGCTCGGCGCACGGCTATGCCGAGAGAAGTGAATGGATTGTCAGTATATTTTGCTGGAAGAATTCACAGGACCTGGTGATGGGTTGGACGAGGGGGTGAGGGTGAAGGAGGTGTGAAGGACAACGCCTAGGCTCCCGGTGTGGGCGCCTGGTTGGAGACCAAGGCTGTATACCAAGACAGGGTTGCCCAGAGGAGGGAACAGAGTTAGGGTGAAAATCATGAACTCTACTCGGGACATGTTAAACCTGAGGTGCCTCCAAGCCCGGCCTGTGGAAATGTCAAATAGAGAATTAGAAATAGGGTGTTGGAGCCGAAAGGAAGGTCTGGATTGAAGATTTAAGCCTGGGAGTCAGCGGCCTATGCAGGTTGCTTAAGACCATGGATGTAACTGAGATTCCGAAGGAGAGAGAACTTAACAACCTAACTAGTTATTGTTAAATAAACATGAAGTGCGTTAGCGATATCAAGGCTATGTTTGGAGAGTCCTTATCTTTTAGACAAACATACCAAAATGTTTACATGCAAAATAATGCGTAGCATGGGGTTTACCTACAAGTAAACCAGGGCAAGGATGAATATTATGAATATTTACGCCTTAAATTGGCAATTGTTGAAGATGGGCGGTGAGTACGCAAGCGTTCATTACCCTGTTCTTTCGATTTTCGTCTACGTTTGAAATTTTCTAGACTAAAAAGATTCAAAGGAAAACAAGGATGCAACACAGAGCCTTGAAGACCTCCAGCGTTTAAAGCAGTCAGATGGGGGAGTGCAGAAAATCCTGCAAAGGAAACAGAAGGAAGAAAGGCAACCAGTAGAAAGGGGTCCCTGACGTTCACCAGAGGGAGGGACTCAAGAAGGATCAAGACGGAAACTGTTAGGGACTCAGAGGGCGAGTCGGATAGGCGTTCAGTTGGGCCGGATGGGTTTAACAACATGGAGGTCGTTGGTGACCCCTGCAAAGACAGTGCCAAAAGAGCAGGTTCAGTGTCAGGAATCTCCCTCCGGAGTGAACCGAGGATCAGGAAAGGTGAGAGAGGGCAGGAGGATGTGTGGACAGCCCCGACTGGGAATGAGAGCAGAAGGCGGGCAGTTGAGGGGATGGGAAAGACTGGAGCCTTTTGATCTGAGAGAGAAGGAGACATCAAGACGCAGGGCGCGGCCAGGGCACCAGCAGAGTGAGCCTCCAAGGGACCCATCGTCTACTGTTACAGGAGGGAAGGGGGGAGTCTGGTGGGGCGGGGGGCGGGGTGGGGGTTGCAGGCTGGAAGGCTCACAGGCCAGGGCCCAGCTGATGGCTGCTCTTGCCTCTTCTGGGGGCAGGACACTAGACCATCGGACGCTCACGATGGAAGGGCACAAAAGGACAGTTGAGGAGAGTGAAGTCTGCTCGCAAGGGTCGCGGGGAATGAGGGCTGGACGTGTTAAAGAAACCCCGCAGGACGGTCCCTTCCTCAGTTACCACTTCCTGGATGTGGATTTTAATTCTTGTTTCAAACTCTGAAGTCACGGCCGCTCGCTGATGTTGCAGGACCAGGGAGCCGCGAAGTAACACATCACCGCACTCAAGGGGAAAGTCACGGTGACACCAAAGAGAGGACCCGTGTCCTCAGAGCTGGAGGCCACCTCTGAACCAGAGACAGGGTCAGAACTGAGTCAGGACTAGGCCCCTGGAGTCACGGACGTTCCCGCGCTTGGCAGTGGCTGTGTGAAAACGCCGTAATTCCAAACTGGAGAAATCGAAGAACAAACTGGCCGCTAATGGTAGGCTTGATGCAGTATTTCAGTAATTTGCCGTCTTCCGTTTATTTCACAAGTAAACATTCTCCCTATTCTCTTTTTCCGTAAACTGTGTGTTTCTGTAATACGGCGGAGGAAAAAAAGTTGGGTGACAGTTTTTGGTTAACTGCTAATACTGAGCTCTTGACTTTTCGTTATTGCTAAAGAAAATTCACCTTGACGTAAATATCTTTCATTATCTCCCCTTGTAAAGGCTTATATATTTCCCGTAACTGGCTGTCTCTCCCCAGGCTGGCATTGTATTTATCGGGGAAAAGAAAAAATAGCCACCAGCCTGTATCTGCATAGTACCCTGCGTTTTCTAAGCCAGGCCTTCCAGCCTCAGCTGCCTGGAGCTTCACACAGCCTCATGCTCCATGAGGTTGGCAAGACGGGGTGGCGGTTCTTTTCATTCTTCTTTTTAATCCCCACTTACCAGGTGAAGAACACAGGAGTCCAGGGGGAGACATGATTGCAAAGACGACTTGGCTTGTTAAAGGCCGTTGCCCCAGGAGCCCATCATCCGGCCCTCTCCCTCGTCAGGGCTCTGGGAGTTGCGGGTTTGGGTCCGAGGGACAGGGGACGGAAAGGCTGGGGCTGGGGGCTGAGTGGCAGGAGGGACCCCAGGATGAGAGCTCTGGCCGGTCCTCAGGCGCCCTCTCCTGGTGTCTCATTGTTAACCAGCCACAGCAGGTATGAGCAGGAAGTCTTTTTCCTCCAAAGACAGAGGCCCTCCCCGGGCAGAAAGCTGTGAAAAGGTCCTTCCCTGCCAGAGAAAACCAGAGGCCTGCCAGGCTTGGGCCATCACTTAGACGTGCTCCAAGTTAGAACAGAACTCTGCTTTTTATTGAGCCATGAGCAAAGGGCCAAAGGCAACACGAGTGGGGACCCCCACCCCTGGAAGCCAGGCCCCTGCCCCCAGTGCCTCACCGCAGCCTCTACCCCTCTGCAGACGGACAGAGACAGGTCTGGTGACTCACTCCTCCCCAGGGAGCAGCCTGTGGAGGAAACGGCCAGCCAGAGGAGCGCCTGGGAGGAGCTCTGCACGGACGGACCTCAGGAAGGTCCTGGTCTCCAGGAAGGAAAAACAGAAGGACTGAAATCACCACGGTTGGCAACAGTGCCGATCTCCAGGGTGTGTGGGCCCCCGGCGAGCAGCAGGAGGAAAGAGCCGCGTGGGGCTCCTGAGACGTTCTGGGTGGTCAGCCTCTCATGCAAGAGAAGGAAGTCCCAGGATGGAGCTCCTGGGAAGGGAGCACCCTGTCATCTTGTCCTGGGGCACAGGAGCATTAGTGGATGCCTGGAGACAGACCCTGCGGTGCCCCACACAAGGCCAGAAATTCATTCAACTCCTCCTGTGTCATACAGCCATTCGTCCCACCACTCTGCGGGCACGTGGCAATTGCCCTCTTGTGCCCGATGCCGGGCTGGGCTCCGGCGTAGATCCAGGGAGCGATGAGACAGTCCTTGCCCACGAGTGGCTCCCAAGGCCAGAGGAAGCAGAAGCTTGAATGACTCTGGCTTGCGGCAGCACGATACAAAGCAGGCCCCAGAGCTGCCCCGGACCCAGGGCTGTGCTGTGGGAACACAGAGCATGTCCCACTCTGTGCGGATGGATATCTGCTCCCCCACTGCCTTCAGGTGCTGCCCAAACTCCTCGGTGCCGGAGGCCTTCCCTGACCCCACCCCATCGCCCCCTGTCCTCTCCCCTGACCCTGCCTTATGTTTCTTCAAGGCACTTATTCCCACCTCCTAGGCTTACACTGATTGATTAGCTCACCCAGAATGCCAGTTCGTGAAGGAAGAGACCTTGTCCTGCTCACCTTGGAGTTCTCAGCTCCCGCTATAGGGCTTGGCACAGAAGCTGCTTGGTGCCTCTTTGTTGAAAGAAGGAAGGGAGGGAGGGAGGCAGGGAGGCAGGGAGGCAGGGAGGCGGGGAGGGCAGCGTGACTCATCAACCCTGGCAGATCTGAGAAGGGCTTCCAGGTGGAGGTGGCCTACGGCTGGGCCTTACAGCAGGAGTAGGATTTCCCCGGGTGGGGGAAGAGAGGACAGTCAGACATAGGGAATGGCTGCTACAGAGTTAGGGAGACTGGAAGGAGCCATAGCCCAAGTGCTAAGAGCTTGGAGCAGAGCTGCGGCCAAGAAGGCCAGAGAAGTATGTGGGACGGGTCCTGAAGGGTCCTGAGGGTCCGAGCCATGTCCCTGGGCTGTAGGGAATTGTCTAGAGCAGTTCAGCAGAAGACAAGGAAGGGCGGGGTGTGCTGGAACAGAGAGACGGAGCCTGGGAGGGAGACGTATTGGCAAAGAACTACTTGATTTAACAGCTGTCAGTGCCAGCAGGGCAGGAGGAAATTCAGGGGGCCAGAGGGTCCCAAGCACAGAGGTACAGCCCAGGTAGAGCCTGGGAGGCTTCATGGAGGAGACACGCTCTGTGCGGGCCTCTGAAGGCCCCCAGACCACACCAGAAGGAAGGAGAGCTCCTGCCCAGTGGGTCCCAGGCCTCTTGTTCAGCAGGGTGACGGGAAGGAGGAAAGAGCCGGAAGGAAGGCACCAGAGCAAGCTCTCAGCAGCTGACAGCTTCCCGGATGGACACACTCCCCCGACACGACCAAGATGGGCTTGGACTAAATATCCAGCCGGGAAACCCCTGTGTAGACAGGCCCACGTCCCCGGCAAGCCTACCCCTCCCCTCTGCCTGGGCCGGCCTTGAGTATCCCGGGCCCACCCCTTGCCTGGTGCCATCTCAAGGCTGGCCACTTGCCCCAGACACAACTCTGCCACCCACCCTGCCCGGGGGCCCTCTTTGGGCGCCCTCTGTCCCAGGCCAGGCCCTGCTCCCCTTTGGAGGGCACTGGGGTTTGGGTCTCTCCAGGCTAAGTGGAGCCTGGGCGGGCAGAGGAGGCGCAGGGGCTGGGGCTCCTCTGGTCTCTTGCAGCCCCCTTCCTTCCCACCCCCACACAGGAGAGGGGGCCAAGATTCACCCCAACACAGGCGCCTTCCCCTCAGGACCCACCCACAGCCAACATCAGGCTCCGGAGGCCTTGTGGAGAGACACAAACTCTGACAACCAGCAAGTCCATAGACGTCACCCCACCCAACTTTGGGATGTAGGGGAGACACATTATCTTATATATAGCACTGCTCCTTATAGCTCTAAAGTCACTTTTTGGTGCAAACACATTAAAAAAAATGTATTATGTATGACTCGATATCACATTTGATATATTTAGATAATTTTTCAGCAAAGGAAACCAACAAAACCTCTCTGGGAAAAAGAAATTCCCTTTCCCCCACATTTTCAGGTTCTTTTCGGTGCCTGGGTCCTGGCTCTCCTCTGGAGAGCAGAGAGGTCGGGCCCCCGCTCCCGGCCCCAGGAGCCCGGCTCTGGGGAGAGGCGAGCGAGCAGCCCTTCCTCGGGTGCACACGCCCCACCGAGAGGTGTCAGATTGATTAACTTCTTGATGGTAGACAGCTCCCTAATGGTTTTCTTTGCAATGTCTCCGCTCCAAACGATCGTGACCCAAGGCAATTTACAGTTACTTCCATTTTTTTTAATGAAGTCTGATTTAATAGTCGGAATGGTTAATGGCCTCGTCTGTCACACATAATAAAACAGAGCCTAATTGTATTTTAAAAAGGCCCTTTTGGTATGAACAGAAGCAACAACTTGATTGCATTCTGAGAGAGGGTTTGGGTGTGTGCTAAGATGGCTTCCCAAGGGCACCAGAGCCTCTCCCTGGCTTGCCATTCACCGTCCCTCCCCCCACTCAGCGTGCTTTCTTCTAAAGGGATTTCTCAATTCCCCTCGCCAGTTGAGGCCCATGGCCATCCCACCGGTTTCCTCAGGACGCCCGTCGTGGGCTCCCAGGACTTCACACACCCTGCTGTAATTATAGCCCTCCGGGCCCTCCCACGGGAGAAAATGGCCTGCTGCCCATTTTACACCTGGGAAAACTGAGGCTGGCTTGGCCGACTTGCCCAGAGCCCCAGGGTGGTGAGTCACTGTCTCTGGCAGGCACGGGTATCAGTTCTGCCCACTGACCCTCTCCGACCGCCAGACACCCCGCTTGGCCCTCCCCCCGTGTGGCAGAGTGGGGCCCCTCTGAGCCAGGCCCGGTGTCCTGCCCTCTCGGAGTCACCGCGGTTGACCGCTGAAGGCAAAAACCCATGAGGAAACTGAGGCGAAGGAAAGCGACTCCCTCACACAGAGTTTGCTCAAAGGCACCTGACGTGATGTTTGGGGTCACTGAGCAAATGGCACGCTTGCTTTTTATAAAATACCAAAGGAGCCTCCCTCCTTTACGAGAGCCTGGGAAACCGCGCAGAAGTCTGGCAGGGGTGGCCCCCCACCCCCACTGGCCTGCTCTATGCAGCAGCCTCCCCTGCCCACCCACCCCCACCCCCATCCCCCGGTGTCCCAGCATGCCCTGAGAGAGCCCAGCCCGGAGCCCTGGGCAAGGCCTACCAGTCAGCTGAGGCAGGTGTCACAGGGAAAAGGCCTGAAGAGGCAGCGCAGCTTGGCTGAGGCCGCGAGCTAACACGACACTGGGCGCACAGGGCCCTCTCCCCAGGGCTGAGACATGGTGGAAAGAGCACCGGTCCCCGTGGCATGAGGCCACTTCCCCTCGCGGAGGGCCAGCTTTCCCTCTGTAAAACACACCCTCGCTCTTCGAGCCTGCCCCTCCCTACCCCTGGCTGTGGGGTCGTCCCTGCCGTGCCCCTGCCTTCAGGGCGAGTTTTGCCAAGGGCGGATGAGGGTGCCGGGCAGGCCCACAGCGTCTGTCTGGAGTGAGACCCGATTCCTGTGCAAGAAATGCCTGGCCGGGGGGGGGGGGGGGGGGGGGGTTGGGGGGGGGGGTGGCTTGGCCCAGCTGAGGCACGTACCCCTCCGATCCTGGGAAATGGGGCCTGTCTGGACATTCCTATCTTCCGTCCTGTAGCCTCTTTTAAATGCTGGTGCCCAAATGGAGGCTGAGGAGGAGCGTGAAACATGTGGGCTCTTGTCCAGTGTCTTTGGCCAGAAGGGTGGGTGGCTGGGAGAGTCATCCAGGCAGGACTGCCGCTGTTCCCCAGAGCTGGCTGGGCAGAGGGCCTGAAGGCTGGTGCCAGAACTTGCAGATCGTGTCTGTGGGCAGGGCCCGTGGCTGTAGGCTCATCTGGCTTCTCTAATAAGGAGAAGGGGGGCGGGGGCGGGTCACGAGGATGGGAGCCTTCTAGCCCCTTGCTGCTACCATGTAGAAGGAAAACATCAACTTGGAGTTGGGCAGGCCGGGTCCCCGCCTGCCCAGCTTCCAAAATGTCTGACTGGACAGGAAGGAGCATGTGTTCTCTCTCTCTCTCTCTCTCTCTCTCAGTCTCCAATCTCAAGCTCAAAAGGACAAAACAAAAGTGGGTACCAGGAATGGCTGCAGCAGGGGCTCTGCTGGAAAGAAAATTAAAATGAGCCCTTGCAAAGAGAAAGCTTGATGACTCTCCGTGTTGCCAGAAGTTCCAACTGGGCACAGGGACAATTCTCCTCGGGGACATGAGAAGGAAAGATTTCCTCCCAATTGTCTCTGGCAGCCTTCCTGAAGCTATAAGTATAGTAAAGAACCTCAGGATGAATCTGGAGTCTCTCTTCCTTCCCTTCCCGCCCAGCCTCAGCCTCATTAAACACTCCCTCGGTCTCCTCGTCCCTTGCCCCCTCTGTCATGCCTCTCTAGCAAAATCCCGGCGCTGGGGAAATCAAGAGTCTGTCGTCTCCGCTCCTGCACTCGGGCAGGGAACAGAGCTGGAGAGAAGCACACAGACAGGGTGTAGCAGTCAGCCCCGGTCACGCTACCGTCACAAACATCCCCCAGGCCTCAGGGCCCCGCCATGGCAGAGGCTCACTTTCTACTCAGAGAGGACAGGTGAGCCTCAGGTGGCTCTCGCCCATGGTCCTCTCTCCAGTCCAGGTTGATGGAGCAGCCTCTGTCTGGGATAGGGCCAGCCTCGGGGTCGAGAGAAAAGAGAACATGGTGAACACGCCTGATGTCACAGAGCTTCTGCTTCGAAGGGACACACATCACTTCCCTTCCTAATTCACTGATCTGTGCAAGCCTTCTGGCCAAGCCCAGTGTCCTTAGGGCAGGAAAATAGAGTTCTCCCCCCACCCCCGGCCCCCGGAGTGCTCGTGAATATTTTCGCAAAATAATGCAGTCTACCAAACAGGTGGGCACACAGCCTCTCTCGTAGGGCATGCCATTCACCTAGAATGGGCTCCATCTGGCCCGTCCATTCGGTCCCCCCCCCACCTCTATTTGATGCCTTTCCCACCCTTCTCAAATGCCCAAGCTCCCCGCTACACACAATTTCACTCTAGCCAATGACTGTCCTTAATTCACAGAAGAGACAGAAGCAACCAGAAGAAACCTCTCAATACTTCCAGCACCAAAGCGACCAACTCTGCCTTCTGTCCTCTCCCCAGATCCGAGCCTTCTGTGTTTCCATCTTCTGCTTGTGACCTAGATGTCCCCGACTCCTGAATACCTCTCTGTCTCCCTGACACCACCCCCCCCCCCATTTTCCCCTCTCTGCTGGACCATTCTCCTTAGAGTCAAACGTGAGGCTTCATCTTCATCCTGAAACACTCCCTTGACCCTACCCCTTCTCCAGCTCCCACCTCGCACCTGCTCCTGTATATGCAAAATTTCTACAAACTGTTGCTCTGCTCTGTCTCCAATTCCTCAACCGCCCTTCTCCCTTGGCCCCCCTCCACCGCACCCACCCCACCCCACACGGTTAATCCGACTCTTAAATGTCAGAGAATCCAAGACTTGATCCTCATACCTCCTTTCCATCCATACTCACTTCCTCTGTGGGCTCACAGACACTCAGCATTGAGCACTGCCTGCATCCTGATAATCTCTACACTGACCTCTCTGGGCCCATCATTGGCCCTGAACTTCAGATTCACATATGCGGCAGCTACACTACCAACAGCTCCATTTGGACAAAATTAAACATGTCCCAAACCAAAGTCTTGCTTTTTAACACCCAAACCCACTGTTCCTACCTCCGTGGTTGTGTTCGCTGTTGCCTCAGTTGTTGGTGGCTCCATTCCTCGAGTCATTGAGGTCAAAAACTAGGAGTGTTCCTTGACTCCACATCCCGTAACCGGGCTCCTTGCTTCTGTCGTTGTCCTCCTCCAGGATGGAGTGATTCTTCAAGGCCAAGTTAAATCAAGGTATTTTCTTCCCCCAATCCTCCAAGGCTTCCATTGCAGAGTAAAACCCAGTGCACCCTCCATAACCTACAGAGGCCTGTGTGATCTTGTCCATTGCTACTGGTTCTCCGTTCCTCCAGGTTTGTACCTCAGCCATCCCGATGCCCCCAAACTCACTAAGCAACTCCCACAGGAGCACTTTGTACTGGCTTTTCCCTCAGACTGGAATGTTCTTCCCCCAGAGACCCACATGGCTTGCTTCCACAAGTCTCTGCGAGGTAGTCCCTGTATCAGAGAGGTCTTCCCTCACCATTCTATATAAAATAGACTTTTGACAACTTCTGTCCCTTTATAGACCCCTGCCTGACTTGATTTATTTCCATATTGTGTATCATACGTGCCCCCCTTTTTTCCTCTCATCTCTCTCCCCAAAAGAGAATGTAAATGCCACAAGCAGACGTCTTATTTGTTCCGTTCATTGATGTACATTGTATGCACATCTGTACATTGATGTAGTCCCAGCCCCTAGAGCAGTGCTCAGCATACAGTAGGCCCCCAACAAATATTTGTTGGATAAAGGAATGTGTGAATGAACCCATGGGGGAGATAGCAGAGACAGGAAATAACTCACTCTCGTGCAACACAGGGCCTAGGATGTTTTGAGACTTCTATTTTGTGAGACATTAAGCTTCTTTACTACCGAGGCTATTTTGAATGGAGTGTCTGTTCTTTTCAGCCAACAGCATTCTAATTGAATCACTGCCATCTAGGCCACTGGGCAGGGAGAAAGAGGACCCAGGCAGGAGAATCCTGCCAGCAGCCAAGCTGAGTAGAAGTCCATCCATGGTAACATGGGGTTGGGGAGCTGGCACTTTGGATATGGTTTTATGGACCTCTCTCCTGGGTTCACATCTAATATGGTGGGACAGTGTCCCAGATTTCAGCAGTGTTCTAGCAGTGCACCACAAGACCCCACAACCAGCCAGAGCTCGGGGTCCTTGGGTAAGGGGCTTAGAGAGAGGAACGGTCACAATAGAACTCTCATACTTTCCCCCTCAACACCACAGAGGCGGTCCATTCTATTGCAGGGACAGGTCAGTGTTGGCCTCCTTCTGGAGAGAGGTAGAGAAAGAACCAGGTAATCGTAGGCCGTTGCTGTGGGCCAGGCATGTTACATGCATTTTACCATTTAATCCTCACCTGGAAGGGAGCATAGAGTGCGGGCTACTACTGACACTATTCTTCTTTTTTCCGTTGTTAAACTTCTGTTTTAAACTCATTCTGATCAGGCCTTCATTCCCATCACTGCACCAAATAAACTCCTGTCATACACATCAATGGCCTCCAGGATGCTAAACCCAGTGATGACTTTTCCGTCCTCACCTAACTAGACTTCACAACATCAGCACAACAATTGACGGGTTGACCATTCACTTCCCCCACCACCATATTCACTTAGTTTTCCTGTTTCCTTTCAGGCAGCTCCCCATCAGTGTCCTTTGCTGGTTCCTCCTCATTTTCCCAACCTCTTGAGAAAGGACTACCCAGAAGCTGGGTCCTTTTACCTCTTCTGTCTCTATTCATGCCACTTCCTTGGAGATATCATCCATCCCATGACTTTATATTTATCCACTGCTGTGGACTGAATGCATGTATCCCTCCCCACCATCCAAATTCGTATGTTGAAGCTCTAATCCCCAATGTGGTGGTATCTGGGGGGGGGGGGGCTTGGGAGGTGATTAGGTAATGAGTATAGAACCTTCATGATGGGATTAGTGACCTTATGAGAAGAAGAAAAGGCCACAGCCCTCTCTTTCTGCCATGTAAGGATACGACAAGAAGGTGGCCATCTGCAAGCCATGAAGAGAATGCTCACCAGAACCTGACCCTGCTGGCACCTTGATGTTGGACTTCTCAGCCTCCAGAAACGTGAGAAATAAATTTCTATTGTTTAAGCCACCCGGTCTGTGGGTATTCCATTATGGCAGACCAAGAAGACACCCTCATACTTGCCCATCCAGAATTCTTCATCCCTTTCTACCTGGTACCATTTCCATTCTGGTATCATTTCCTCTCAGCCTGAAGAACTTCCTTGAGTCTCTTTTCTTATGTGGGTCTGCTGGCAACAAATTCAGCTTTTGTTTATCAGAAAATGTCTTTATTTCATATCCTTTTTGGAGACATACTTTTGCAGGATATAGAATTCTAGGTTGACAAGGGCTTTTTCTTTCAGCACCCTAAAGATCCATTCCTTGTCTAGTAACTTATTTTTCTGATGAGGAGTCAGTCATCATTCCTAATGTCATGCCCCTGTATGTGATGAATGTTTTTTTCTCTTACTATTTTTAAGATCTGCCCCCCCTCACCCATATTTGGTATGTTGGTTTAGCAGTTTAAGTATGTGTATTTAGTACTTTTTTTTCAAAGCTTGCTTTGGATTCACGGATATTCCTGGATTTGTGGGTTGCTATTTTTGAGAAGACTTGGAAAATGTTGGCTACCATTTCTTCAAATGTTTTTTCTGTCCTATTCTTTCTTTTCTCCTTGTACAATTCCAACTACATGAAAGTCACACTTTTTGATACAGGTCATTGAGACTATCTTCATTTTTTTTTTCAGTATCTTTTTCTCTGGGTGCTTCATTTGGATATTGGCTTGTCTTCAAGTACATAGTTGTATCCAACTTTTTAATTTTAAAAAATGCTTATTTTGGGGCGCCTGGGTGGCGCAGTCGGTTAAGCGTCCGACTTCAGCCAGGTCACGATCTCGCGGTCCGTGAGTTTGAGCCCCGCGTCGGGCTCTGGGCTGATGGCTCAGAGCCTGGAGCCTGTTTCCGATTCTGTGTCTCCCTCTCTCTCTGCCCCTCCCCCGTTCATGCTCTGTCTCTCTCTGTCCCAAAAATAAATAAACGTTGAAAAAAAAATTTTTTTAAATGCTTATTTATTTATTTAGAGAGAGAGAAAGAGAGAGTGAACAGGAGAGGGGTAGAGAGAGAGGGAGACAGAAAATCCCAAGCAGGCTCCATGCTGCCAGGGCAGAGCCCGACACCAGGCTCAATCCCACCAACCTCAAGATCATGACCTGAGCCAAAATCAAGAGCCAGACACTTAACTGACTGGGCCACCGAGGCACCTCCAATCTTCTGAATTTTTTATTGCATATATTATATAATCCAGTTCTAGGGTTTCCATCTGGTTCCTTTTGAGTTTTCCTATTAATCCTTAAATTTCTTATCTTGTTACTGATTAATCCATTAATTCAAAAGACTTATCACATTTATTTTAGAGACCTTATCTGCTGATTCCAATATCTGTGTTATATTTGTGTCTGCTTCTGTTGACTTTTTCTTCGACTATGGGTTACATCTTCCTATTTTTAAAAATTTCTTGTAATTCTGGATTGTATATTAGACATCATGATAAATTTATTATAAGGCTCTAGATTCTGTTATCTTCCTCTGAAGAATATTGCATGTTATTTAACAAGCTGTTAAATTACTAGCAGATCATCTTAAACCTGAGATGGCCTAGTTTTAGTACCTATTACAGTACAGAAATAAAGAGTGGGTTTATTTCACTTTTGTCCTTAGTTGTAGAATGAATCTCAGTCCCAGGATATATCTTTACTCCTAAATCATGGGCTTTCTGGAGTTTCCATGGAAAGTCTGAAACCAAGGCCCCCACTAACTTGAGTGCAATGAGAAGCTGAAATTTCTGCTCAGTTCTGCTCTATCACCTTTCCAGCTGTTGCTTTCCTTGAGGCACCTGGAGTTCTGAGCCCCGCATGCACAGTTAAGAAGTCAGGAAAGGACTTGAGAAAAGTTTCTATACATATTACAGGGCTCCCTGCCCTATAACTCCCCCTTTCGTCCTCAATTTCCAGCTTCTCTAGAAGCCTCAGCCAGCAAGAACTCTGCTTGGGTTCTTCCACTGTGTATTGTGTAGGCCAGTGAACACCCTTAGGAAAACAGTTGTATAAACGTGGGTCTCATTTAATGTGTTTCACTTCTCTAAAGGGTTGAATCTCCTCCAGTAGCTGTTTGCTTTAGGTCGCTCTCCCATGCCTCCAGAGTTGTTATTATCATCAGCACAAGAGTTGGTCTGAGAGAAGCTACTCTGTGATTACCAGAGGCTGGAGGTTCAATCTTTTGGCTTTAGATACTAGCTATCATCTGACAACTCTCAAATTTATATCTACACCCCAATCTCTCCTTGATATCCAGACTTGTATATCCAACAGCTTCTGTAATGTCAAATAGGAATTTCAAACTATACATGAACAGAATCTCTTGATCATTTCCTTCACAAAATTCCTCCATGTACAGTCTTCCCATCTCAGCAAATGGTACCTCCATCCTTCACAGCAAACTTTGGAGATGTCCATGCTCTTTTCCCCTCACATTCCACATCCAATTTGTCAGTGAATTCTGGAATGCATATCCAGAATGAAATAAAACATCTGATAATTGCATACAAAGAAAATGGAAAGGGAAAGTGGGGAGGAATATAAATGAAACAAAATCAGCCATGAGATGGTAACTGTTGCATCTAGGTGATGGGTATATGGTTATCAGTTATTCTATTCTGTGTTTATAAATGTTTGAAATACCATATAATAAAATCACTTCTCACCACCTCTATCATGATCACCCTGGTCCAAGTCCTCAATGTCTCCTGCCTGGGTTATTTCACATGGCTTCTATCCTTGCCTCTATACCAATATGTCACTCTCAGCTCAAAACCCGTCACTGGCTTTCAGGCTTATTTGCCTAAAACCCCACAAAAACCTTTAAAATAGTCGTCAAGACTCATTTTTACCTCTCTGTCTTTATCTTACTTAGTCTTCTACCTTCTTGCTAATAATTATTTCCTAGAATGTCTCCAAACTGGAGTTTTTCAACTGTTTACCATGATTAGATTCAGGTTGTGTATTTTGGCAGAAAGCTGTTGGTGACTGAGCCTGGGTGGCCATGTGAAAAGTAGTGTGTCCTCCATGGCCATCTGAACCCTTTCTGCTCCAGAACGTCTGTGTGCTGCTTTCTCTCAAGAATATGTCTGAAGGGGGTGCCTGGGTGGCTGAGTTGGCTAAGCATTGACTTTGGCTCAGGTCATGATCTCACAGCTGTGAGTTCAAGTCCCGCCTCAGGTTCTGCACTGACAGCTTGAGATTCTCTCTCTCCCTCTCTCTCTCTCAGTCCCTCCACACTCGCTCAAGCTCTCTGCCTCAAAATAAATAAATTATTATTTTTTTAAATGTCGAAGAAGAAACCATACCAGTAAAATGCCTGTGTCAGGCCCAGAGAGGAGAAGGATCTTGCCAAGACCAAATAGTTATTAGTGACAAGTGGGTATGAGACCTTAGATCTCCTGGGTTCCAACCCAGTACCGAGTCATTTCTAGTTATTATAGTCTTGAAACCAAATCCCACCTGCCTCCTGTCCCACTCTCCAGGACTCCACCTTTCCACTGGCCCTACCTGTTAACCTACGGGAAGCAGCACGGGTTCTGTGAACTCTAGTGTCTTTTCTCCTTAGTCTTCCTTTCTTTCCTGCTTCCCACTCCTGCCTTGAAAGCCAAATATGCCATCACTCCTTCTCGGAGATCCTCCCTCCACGCATGTGTGCATGCACACACACACAGCACTAAACTCTCTCAAGGACTACTATCACAGTGTCTCCACCCAAATGACCTTTCAGGGTGACCCTTTAGACCCCTAGCCTCTCTCTCATATGCCCACCAACATCCTCTTCCACCCATCAGGCTCAAAATTTGCCCATCCCATGTCCCCATTACTTTGAGTCCTTTTTGCTAACTGATATAATGAGTAACAACTCCACCTTGCACTGGTAATGGGATGTTTGTTTTACAATCATTGCTCTGGGTGAAAAGCATATGGGTCAGGCTTTTCAAGCTGTTTCCTTTCAGATCCACTGAGCACAGGTGCTAGGGCACTCCCTACTATACCACCACTGTCCTCCAAGGCTCCCAGAATAGGAGGTCTCTAGACCTATGCTAGTTTTATGCTCCCCATTCTATTCATTCTTATCCTAATAATAAACTAAGAAATCAGTGGATTAACCCTGCCCCAGCCCATAAATATGAGCATGTGAACCAGAGACTTTGGGAGCCACTAACAAGAATGACTAATTATGGAAATGACAGTCACTTGGCAGGCAGACAGGAGGGTTTTTTTCTGGGTCAGGCTTTCACCTAACTCCAAGGATATCAAATATCTCTCTACCCTTCCTGGGGTGTTGCTGGCTAGAGGGGTCTTGGGATTTAGCTAAGCTTTTGTACTCTGGGAGCCTTCTTGGATAGACTCTATCTTGTTCAAGCGTGGACAACCCTTTGATCCCATGACACCGTGTACTTTGACCTCATTGACACCATGAAGAAAAGTTGCATGGATAGACCTGGGGGCAGGCAAGTAAGAAGCCACAGACCTCAAGGTGGAAATAACTCCCTGTGTGCTCACAGCAGCTTGGGCTCTGGGCTCTACCGCCTCCTTCCTTTGTTCAGTGCTTTGTACAGGGTGGGTCACCAAGTAACACAGGCGAATATACATAACTAAAGGCTTTATTGATAATGCACCACGATACGTTCAGTGACCTCCCATGACATGTTGAGCAATGCACAGCTCATGTGCATATGTTCATGTGCATATGAGCAATGCATAGCTCCCATTAGCAATGCATAGCTCAATGTGCTGTGCAAAATCACAACCAACACAGTGCTCTAATGCAACATTTCCACCCATCCTTCACAATGTGTTTGTGATATATTGCCTCAGATAATTTGTATCTGATATTCCCTGAATAAATCTGTGGCGGTAGCATACCCCAAAAGAGGTAATCTCAAGAGGGCTCAATCTGGAAAAATGAATACATGAAGGAACAAATGAATAAATAGCATTATCTACATTTTTAAACTTTATGGCCCCTTTCTAGTTTGTGAAGCACTTTTACAATTGTTACCTGTTAGTCCTGGTGTTCCTCTTCTATCAGCTATAGCCTGGGAAGAGAACCTAAGAGTCACCATAGAGAGTGCCCCAAATACAACAGCCCGAAGGGGGGCTCTGTCCAGAAAGAGTAGAAACCACGTAGGTGTTGCTTCTTCCTTCTCTGTACAAAGCCGTGCCCATCCTCCACCCTGAACTTGAGGCTGTTCTGATCACCAACCAGCCCCATCTCCCCAAGCGAGATGACCCTACAGAGCAGGGAAGGCTGGTGGAACAGTGGGCAAGACTAAGGAGAGGGGCAAGGGGTGGTGACAGGAGGAAAACTCAGCTGATCCTCCTTCCTTCCCATGAAAACAGGAGCCACATCCCCCCAGATGGTGGTAAAGGGGCTGAGCAGAGCCAGGAAGCTTCTAGCTCAAATCCCTGGTCTGCCACTTAAAACCAGCTGACTTTGGGGGAGTTGCTCAACCTGGTTGAGCCTCTATTTCTGCACAGCTCCATAGGGGCACAAAAGAGAAGACCGCCTCTGACCTCATGGCACATAGGAAATGTGACTTGAGTAAAAGTTCTTAAATTAACGGATCTAGTCTATTATTTTCCAATGAGAGATGCCCTTCAATGTAGAGAAAGGCAATGCGGTGTCAGGATTGAGGGCTTAAGCTCTGCCTTCAAAAAATCCTGGACTCAAATCCCTACTCTAGCACTTACCAGCTGAGTGGCCCTGGGCAAGACACTTGATCTGTGTGTGACTCAGTTTCCCCATCAGTGAAATGGGAACATTACTAGGAGTGTTGTAGGGATTCAGGGAAATGATGTATGTAAAGCCCTTAGTATAGTATAGTGCTTAGTAGTATAGTATAGTGCCTGGAACAGTGGTTACACCCAAGGCTATCTCCATATCTCAGTGAACCTTGATTTGTTTGAAATATTTCTGGACTTCTAAGAATTGATACCAGAATCAATTGACAAACCACAAGGAAAACCAGTTTCATTGCTTCAGTGCCACTTTTACTGCTAACAGTAAACAGCACCTTCTATGGGAATCAACCCAGTGATTTATAGCTATTTCCAACAGTCTGCCCACTGACCCACATGACGAAAGGAGTCAAAGGCGGTGCTCATGGAAGAGTCTCGGTAATGCTTCTGGCACCTCTGTGGGAGACGGTCTGTGGGGTGAAGTTCTGCACGACTATGAACATAGGCAGTCTACTCTCCCTAGTTGGCCCCAGATCCCCACCTTTGCCTTTATCCAGTTCCCTAAAGCATATGGTAGATGTCAGTTGGTCATAAAGGGATGTCACAGCTTTCCAGGTCAGAGGCCGGCAGGATCAGTGGGGGTGGGAGTGGTGTTGTATCATCCCTCCAGTCTGGAAACTGAACTGGGCAGAGGTTGAGGAAACCCGCAGGGGGCTGCACATGAGACTAGCAGGTATAGATATGTGCACTCATGAAGAACAGCCCGCCCCTGGCCCCCCTTCCCAGGGAGCTAAAGAGGACCCAGAAGCAGAAAGATAATGAAGCACTCTTGTGTCTGTGCCAGGTCTCCCAGACTCCTCTTCCCTCCAGGTCAGAGCTCAAGAACAGGGCAGTGACTCCCATCTTTTAAGAGCTTTGTTGGATGGCATCCAATGTTCAGCCTTGTCTGGGCTGTAATTCTCTTTAAATCTTCTGAGGTTTCCCCATTACCAAGCACTTCCCTGGCCCTCTCCTGGCCTGATGATTAAACATTGAGAGGGATGTTATTTTTTTCCCCGCCACATACCTGTTATTTGGGTGGAGATTTCTTCTTAATTCTTCAACCCAAGAGAACAAGCTACCTACTTCCTTTTGACTCAAGGTCTGAGATACACTTGAACATGGAGAGGAGTGGCCTTGCTGCAGAAAACCTTTCAAAGAGAAGACTGAGTGTAATTTAAATGTGTAATAGAGTTCTATCCCATTTGCCAAAAGCCATCCTAAAGAGGGCTGATACAGTCTGTTAAGTGCTGCTAATTATATAGTGGAAACACATACCCTTGCAGACATGAAGTCAGAGGGCTCCTGTCATCCCGGCCACCCGGACCAGTTCATCTGAGCAAAGTCACAGAGGAGCCACTGGAAAATACTATAGTCAGGTAATCAGCGTGTGTGGGATGGCTTCTTATCCTAGAAAGAAGGTGCCTGGCCCAGGAATACGAGGAACCAAGAAAATTCCAAAGTGCATATACATAAAAAGAAACAAAGTGGCCACCTTTCAAGCCATGTCCCTGTTCATTCCAGAACCTCTTGGGCTTTCTTCTTTTCCACTCCTCCCTCTTCTCTACCACTCACCCCTGCACCCACCTCCCTCCATGGCTCACATCCCCACCGTGCCTCTGCTGTGTTCTCAAGGTCAAATGCTACACCCTCTCTGCCTACGGCAGTCCACCTTCATTACTCCTGCTGAGACCCTATGGCACTTTGTGCCCCAGCCTGTGCTTTCGATCTTCTGATTCCACACTGCTTTATAACCTGTACTGGCTACATCCACGACGGCATTTCAAGACCCTCCCTAGCAGGTAGTGCCTTTCTCCCGGAGGACCCAGAGTGCTAGGCACAAAATCAGTGTTTTGAAAAGACAAGTTTACCCACCAACATATTTGATTTCGAAATGTACATAAAATAACCCCATGGATCAGCAATAGCAGCCATGGCTGAACCGTGAGACTCTCGCACCATCATCCGCGCTCAGAACTGTCTTCCTTGCACGTGAGTCGGGGGATGCGAATCACGGCTTTCTCATGCCCAAACAACTTCTGCGCCTGCCTCGTTCTCTGAAGACAGTAATTACTGACTCAGAGGTTTTTCCTTCGGAATGAGCACTACCATCCCCCAAGGATTGGAGCACCGAGGGGTGTTCGTCAGGACCCCTCGGCAGTAC
Organism: Prionailurus viverrinus; assembly: GCF_022837055.1. Taxonomy (NCBI): domain Eukaryota; kingdom Metazoa; phylum Chordata; class Mammalia; order Carnivora; family Felidae; genus Prionailurus; species Prionailurus viverrinus. The sequence continues at coordinate 69,101,927 of NC_062572.1, forward strand.
CCACAGCTTCAGCTGAGACCTGTCTAACCTCTAGTCCCCAGGCCCAAATGTACGATAAAGAAGGTAAGAACTACTTGCTGTCTAGCTGGTTTTTGGGGACAGGGTGACAACCACAGAGCCGATGGCCTCCCCCATCAGGCAGCCTACACGGCTGTGAAAGAAACTATCTCTGAAATTCACAGACACGCTTCTGCGCCCTTCAGGGACCACTTCACTTGTACGAGCTAAAATGGGTTGGTCTCCAGTCCTGTCTCTCTACACCGCTCCCACCCCAAATGCACATTTGAAGGCTTGCCAAAACCTGTGATCACAAAAGAGAAAATGAGAACAGCTCATCAGGACGGGATCCCGCGGAAGGCAAAAAAAAAAAAAAAAAAAGTGGGGTTGGGGGAAGCATACCAACATTTCGAGGAAAACAACTTAAAAATTAATGGGCTCTCAGGAAAGGAAGGCATCACAAGAAAATCAATCGGGCTAGGTTTTCTGAGCACCTGTCAGTTGATCAAAAATATTCACTGCCTGCCTGTTATGCATAAGGCACTGCTGGAAATGCTGGAATGGACGCGAAGATGTAGCATATATAAAAAAAGAAACGTTTGGGGAAAACCGATTTTAGCCTCTGCTCTTACGGAGCTTTAACGTAAGAGGTACAATCGAATCTAAACCACTCTTCCTAAAGGCCCCCTGTACATGCATACTCACCGCCAAGTTTCCTTTCTTAGGTGCCCCTGACAGTGTCCCCCAGGACCCCCAGCTGGGTCTTGAAGAACGGATAAATTTGGAAGGCCAGAGAGCTTTCCAAGGCAGAAAGGAGCTCACGATTTAGTTAAATGTCAGGCACGTACAGGCCTACTTAGAATATGATGAAGGCTCTCTCACTGGTATAAACAAATTCTGAAGAGAGTGCTCACAAGGGGCAACAGAGTGAGGGAAGAAAGGGGAAAGGTCTGTGGTGGGGGTGGTATCTGAAGCAGGCTTTGCAGAACGACTAGGGTTACAGCCAGCCGTCAACAGAAGGCTGTTCAAGGCTCTAAGGAAGAACGGAACAGGCAAGCACTGAAGTTCGAAAGAGCAGGTCCAGGGCGAGCATGTCTCTGTTGGGCCAATACTTTGAGAACCTTACAGACCCCGTTTTCCTTGTGGCTGTCTCCCCCATCTGTAGTCTTTCCACTAAAGCTAGGCCATGAAGGTTAACAATGGCAGGAAAGGAAAGGATGTGTACTCGGGCAGTTAACAGTTACTATTTCGCTGTGACCCTTAGGGTCTTGTATGGTTTTGTTCTTCTCTGGCATCTCTAGAAAGATGATAAGGAGTCTCGAAAGTCAGGGTTTATGGAGGATGAAAGGGGAGTGTCAAATTCTAAGGGCCCCATTCCCATACTAAAGGTAAAGTTTGGACGACTCTACGGGCAATTTTACTCTAAGCCACAGACAGGAGGAACTTAGCCCCTATGAGATCTAAGGAGAGCCCCTTTGTTAGGGACAAAGTAGAATGACTCCTAAGGCAGGGAGAGAGATTCAGAAAGGAAGAGTAGGTTGCAAGGAAGTTAAGAACACGTGTGACTGTGCCTTCATTCCTGGGGTCAAACCCCATGTGCGTGCGGGGCAGAGCGGTAGGGATGGAGGGGAGACGGAAGCTACATGGTGGCCTCATGGGCTGCTCTTCCAGGCACAGCCTGGGCAAGGCGGCCAGCACTCAAGAGAAGCGCTGCTTGTGCCTGAGACACATCCAAGCAGCACAGAGGCACTGGCTCACCAATGGTAGAGGGAGCTGTCTAGCTAGTCGGAGAAAATGCTGCCGGCTTCCCAAAGCTTAAGCAGGATGTTCAGGATATCCCCAAGTTCCCACCTCCTCCCCCATCCCCCACCCCCAAAGGCCACGCCGATAAACAGTCTTAGTGTTGGAAAATGGAGACCGTTGAAGGTGAAGACCGTGAGACCAGAGGTGATGACAGAGCTGTGGTCAACAGCAGGACAACGCCAACATGTATGTGAGCAAAAGCCAGGGAGTCACATCACCCAGCACTTTCAGCACTAACAGAGGCCAATGACAGAGACCGCAGCAAGACTGTCCAAGGACCTGCGCGCAAGCCTTGGAGGACCCACTTTCATAACCTCTCCTCTCCCATCTGTTAGATGCCGTCTCGGGGAGGAAAAGAGAAGGGAGGCTCGGCGAAGCTGAGCGTTTATTCTAAGGAGGCAGTCTGAAGCCGGAGACAGACTAAGAGAAGGAGTTATCTCTGATTTGCAAGTTTAAGGCCATCCACCTCTTCCCACCCCCTCCCAAGGCTTGATGGGGCTCCTGAGAGATTTTAAATTAGTGGTATGGAATGAAGAAACTACAGCTTTGTTTGCACAGTCTGAGTCTGAACGTGTGGGAGGTGGGAAAGGAGCAAGGTCTGAAAGCCCACAGGGAACGTGGTCTAACGCAGTGGTTTGCCGGCTGACAATCGCTTCGGGCTTTCTAAAAATGCAGATCCCAGTGTTTCAATTCCAGGCCTACACAGTCAGAATCCTTGGGGAGAGGGGAGGGGTGCGGGGCAAGGAAGCTGCATTTTAACAGCTTTCCTTGTGACTCCAATATGGGAAGCACAAGCACTGATGCGAGCATCAGCCCGGGACAAGATATCCCTTCCTCTGGGTCTGAGGGAAAAGACCAGGGCAGTACCCGAGGGCAACCACGGCAAGTGCAGGTGAGTGCAGTGGGGAGCTGGGACAGGAACCGGAGCTGGCTGGGATCCGCTAGTCTCAATCCACTTGACTACACACAGATGAGACAGGAAGTAGTCATGCAGGTTGCAAGGGAACTTTGTCTTCATTTTCCTGTTGTCTTTTAAAGTGGAGGCTGTGGGCAAAGGGGCACCTGGAATGAAAATCTGAGAAGGAATGTCTGATTGGGAGCACTCTAGACAAGCCGTGCAGAACTAACTAGGTCTCAGAGCACAGGGCTGAGCCCTCCCATAAGACACCTTTTCCTCTGAGCAGGACGCGGTGGTGAGGAGAAAGGCTTTGGAGAGTCACGGTGGGAATCACAGGGGGTCACCTAAGAGATGGTAAAGACACGGTGGGGCTTCTCAGAACCTGGAGACAAGTTCAGCTTCCTTTGAAAATTTTAGCTTCCATTCCACATTTAGTAAAGACCCAAAATACCAAAATACCAAAAATTCTTCAGGGAAGGCAGTAGAGATGGGCTGGAATGGAAGGAAATATAATTTTTTTCAACTGTACCTATGTATTGTTCAGCAGTTGTGGTTTTTTTTAATGAAAAAAATGTTCTTATATAACCATGTAGCTTAAAAAAAAAATACCCAAAGCATCTCACCATCTTTTCAGATTATATGTGAAATGTATAGTATTTCTGAACACACTTATAAGTTGGAAAAAAGACAGATCTTGACTTAACAATTGCCTAAGCAATTTATCAAAACATTAACAAGTAATCGCAAATGTTTTAATGTAACGCTACTGATTCACTTGACATCTTGAATAATCTGTAGGTCCAATACACTTTCTATACTCATTATAATTGAATGCTTAGGGGCGCCTGGGTGGCTCAGTCGGTTAAGCGTCTGACTTCGGCTCAGGTCATGATCTCACAGTTCGTGAGTTCGAGCCCCGCGTTGGGCTCTGTGCGGACAGCTCAGAGCCTGGAGCCTGTTTCGGATTCTGTGTCTCCCTCTCTCTGACCCTCCCCCGTTCATGCTCTGTCTCTGTCTCAAAAATAAATAAATGTTTAAAAAAAAATAAAAAAAAATAATCGAATGCTTAATGATAGCTGATCACTAAAATTCTTTGGTTCCACTGCGCAATTTTAGGATATTTAAGATAAAGGGATATTTGCTGCCAAAAATCCACTAATCAAAGTAGAAGCTCAATTTAGATACATAAAAAAAAAAAAAAAAATCATGCATGAAAAGGATGTCCAAAATGTTTGTATTTAATTTCAAAGCCCAAGTTTTAAGTAAACCAACACAGATCTTTTGTGTTCCTCAAAGCAAGTAAAAAGAAATTATATTAAACGTCCACTATGGCTTGCTGAATGGGTTGATGTATTTTAAGATTTTTCTCAACGACTTTCAATAGCTCTAACTATGCTGTTAGAGAAGCTCCAAACATTTCCTGTTAAATATATATACACATCCAAAGTAAAGAATGGAAAAAAATATACACCAGTGTTTTTCTCGGATTGTTATGATCTGAGTGAGGTTTTTGTTAGGCGGTTCTGTATTTCATAAAAATGGGTATATTAGAGACAACAAAGATGTTAAAAAGTCCCATTCACCGGGTTGCCAGTAAGACTACAAAAAACTTTGGTGTATTTACATGAACGTGGTAATCAAAGGGAGTTGTGTGACCATTAAATGAGTGTGGGGAAGGGGCGCCCATTTAAATATATATTCAAGGAGAAATGTACTCAGTGCTCTGAGAAACCGTGGTAAATAAATGCTGGACACACAAAAGCTGAAGGCTGAGGTCAACTTTACTTTCGAGGGCTACCCAGCACAGCTGTCCCACCAAACAGAAGCTCACTTCCTAACTTCCTGCATCGCAGGGACTCAGCCTCCCCAGACAATGTTTGATACTTGCAATATAGAAACAGGCCACAGATGATTGCAGTGTTTCCTTTTTAAAGATTTGTGTCGGTTACAACATACCGCGATCAGTCAAGCAGATCTTTGCTAAAGCATTAGTCTTGGTGAAGCTCCCCGGAAGCACTCCATGCTTCCAAAACGGCCACCGTGCAGTACGTACAGCAGGGGTGCAGACTGCATCACCACATTTAAGTCCCACAAATGTCTTGGAAGTGGCACTAATGAATGTAAATGTTTATCATTAACATTTCTTCTGAAGGGAATGCTTCCTGTTACCTCATTTGTGAGGTGGATTCTTCTAGCTCTGCACAAGCAAGGCTCAGAGTTGAGCGGGTGTGAATTCCAGTCATGTGATAACGGCGGGAGCAGCGGCGACGATGAACCTACAAGAGCGGACAGAGAACACATTCCTTTGGTTTTAACTCCCCTTCATGGTGTACGTGAGAACAGGCGTCTACTGCATGCTCTGGGAATGAAAACACCCTTGAACCAAACAGACCCCGGCTTGGGATCTCTTCAGCTTCTCCACGTGTTCCAGTCCTCACTGGCAAACAAACAGACCCGTCCGACAACACGAAGCATGGGTGTGGTGGAGTGTGCATTTAGGGCCCCAGTTCTTCATCCTTCCTTGCCCCCCCCCCCCAACCCCCCTCCCCCCAACCCCTTGCCATTTCACTCCGTGGTGACTTTCTGCTCTGAGCTCAGCCCTGTGGCTTGCTTCTGGGGAATGCTGGTCAGCATAAAGGAGGCAGACCTGAAAGGGGCTTTGTGGCCTTGGGTGCTGGTGCTGCCCTCGGCCACCTCCACACAAACATGCTTGGGCCGGCTGATGGAGGAGGACAGGAACATAGAAGGGCTGAGTTGCCCCAGGCAGGGCCGACTTGCCTTGAGGTGAGCCAGGCAAGACCAGAAGTGCCCAGATGCCCGGCCCCGAATCACTGATCAAACTCCTAAACTAAATAAATGTTTACTGTTGCATGTCACTGGACTTTTGGGGTTGTTACACATCACTTGGGTGGCAAGAGAGAATTGCCTCGCTTGACACCTCGGAGTGTGACATGTCTCCCAACTTTTCCGAGAGAAGGAGGATCCGGGAGTAGAGACCTCACAGTTACCCTCCCCTCTCCTGCACACCATGAAGATTCAGTCATCTATCACCGAGCACCCACTTTGGGCTAATCCCCATAGGCACTCTGAAAAGTCACTTCCTCACTTCAGGGAATCTGAGGAAACGAGGAATGCGAGGCAGTCTGATGACATGACGTATCTAACGTCACCATAAATTGGCAGAGTCAGGGCCCAAACCCAAGACCTAGTGCCATTTCCCATTACATCAGAAATGATCACCAAGGCTTCAAACTAGCAGAATGGTACTCTGTCCAAAGTCATCAAAGACAGAAAAAGTTTGTTTAAAGAACACAAGTGAGTTTTTATTCCATCATCCAAGATAACTGAAGTATTTGACCATGACAGCAGTTCACCCTTACTCAGCATTCTTGTTGCCTCAATGGCCCTTAGGATAATGCTATTCCCAGCTGAGAAACACCCAGACGACCTGAGACTAAATCATATAGATGCCCTATTTCCCAGTTTTATCTTAAAGGATTTTACGTTCAACCTCCCTCTTCTTCAGCCAATCACTAAATATGTAAATTGTATATATGAAGATCAGCTGTTGCTTGGTGGGAATACTAATTAGGGAAAAATACCCCGCGTAAATATAAATTAGGGAATAGCGGAAACATAACATATGCACCAATTCTCAAAGGCAGTCTCTTAAAGAATGTAGTAACAGGCCAGATCCTAGGACATCACCCCTGTTTGTGATTTCAGGCCTTACAAAATATGCAAACAAATCCATTACATATTGTAAGATAAGGCAGTTTTCTGGGGGCTTACGTGCAGGTTTTAGGGGCAGAACGGGAAAGGGGGGGGGGGGACAGGACACAGAGGAGAAAGAAGCTGACATTGGCAGATGAGGATTGCACCACGAGGGAAATTGTACAGACATTGCTAGAAACTCCAAATTTAGTTTGCCAAATCTAGCTTGACTTTATTAGCATATTTGATTTCATATGTATGTAAAATTTAAGCACCTGGATACTGAAATGGTAAGAGATGCTTTAGTTTAAAGGTAGTTAAGCTTTTAGAGTGTAACATTTTGTCAGTGGTTGTCATTTGAGTTTAAAGACTGAATTTCCTCTGCTGCGTACTTCCTTTATACAAGAATCTTGCAGTGGAAAAGTCCCCTTTGACAACTTCAGAGCATAGGAAGAAACCACAGTGGTTTGCAGGCCGCTAATTCCGTTACAGATGAAAGCATTCAATTATCTCTATAAAACTCAATTCCTTAGAAAATGTGTTTGTGATCAACGCAGTACGTTTTCAAAATGTGGTGCTACCACATGCTATTATTCAAGATTTCGATTTAAAAGTTGGAACGATGTAGTTTGTGGTTCTTGGGTAAAACGAAGACACCTCATCTGTTTTTTCAATATGAAAGTAGTCTCAATATAAAAAGGCAACCTAGAATACTTTTATTCCAGATGTTAAGCTAGGCTTGTTTAAATCTTTGTTTTTAGCCACCGCAGCCCAAACATAGTTAAAAACTGCAATCATTTAGAAGGTCATCATTAGCATTAAAATCTTATTTACATGGCATGTATATTTGAAAGTGTGATCAAATATAGTCTAGAGATAAGGTAGCTCATGAATAAAACTTGAACAAGACTTAAAATCAGAGTAAACTCTAGCTTAAGTTCAAGACAGGGGATCTCAATGGAGAATTCCTGTTGGGCAGTGGTTAAGGCCTCTCTGATGATTGCTACTTTTTGTCAGAAAAACCTACATACACACAACATTCCGCATAAAATCCCAGAGGGTTCTCTAGATTAATAATCTCCAGCTGTACGTTGAGCAAAAAGTTGTTTCGGTTAACACACACACACACACACACACACACACACACACACACACACACACGAATGTGTTTCAACTCCCCATGCCCAAACAAGCAGCCCATACTTGGCCAGGGTTATGTTGGGTATTCTCCTATCCTTTGCGACGTCCCGCTTTCGTGCACAAAGTCACAGGCAAGAGTTTGGCTCCAAGACCTCATTTCGAACAGCTTCTCAAGTCCTCTCCATCCGTCCACATCCAGCGCATCCTTGAATATTGTGTTTAGACGGTATTTTGTCCATTCTCTTACCGCACATCATTCAGAAGCAACTTCTTCCTCCTCCGGGGTCATCTTTCCTAAATTACTTTCAAAACTTTTTAAGCAATCTTATTACTGGATAGCATTAAGGTAGGTGAAGAGGCAGCCAACAAAACTATCGAAGACAGAACACAGAAGCGGTGGCCAATCCCTATCTCAAACTCCATTTATCCCATAACCAACCGTAAGGTCACGTAGCTTGCATTGGAGCACAGAAACACAAGGTTTGTTTGCAGCTTCCTAAAGGCAGGCTTAGTCTGTGGTTGGTTATCACTGAACTTGTTACGCATTAAGTCTGATTCAACGTTCTTGCCTTCTAGTAATGTGGTTGATTTTGGAAATGTCTTCCTATGTGCAAGCCAACATGACATTCGCTTTTACACAAAATAACCATCAGCTAAACCGATTCTACACGTTTCCATACCTATTTTATCAGAGCAGAAAGTAGCTTTTATATATGCCTTTGTTCTTTGGGATTCCTACATTGGTGAACTATTCATTTTCAGGTCGGGCTCATCTTTATATTGTGATGAAGAGGAGGAAAGGAAGCTGGACAACTGCACGGGACAAGTATGTTCTTGAGTAGCAGATGAACACGGTCTTCACCCTTGGATGTATCAGGTGCTTAAAATGACAGCACTCGAATACATCATTTTGATAGTAAAAGATCTGCTTCCCAAACTAAGGGGCTTTCAATCTATTTTGAAGCAAGGGCGGGGGGGAGGGGAAAGGATTTGTCAAATGGTGATAAAGCCCAAACATACAACATACTCCTCCCCTACTCTTCAGCCCTTTGGTGAGCATGTGCAATTATGGAGACTAGGGTAATTATGGAAATCTCCCAGTGCAGACAACCAGTGTCACTAACAGGTTAATGAGCCAGGAACGTTCCCAGGGTGAGGTGACAATGGAAAATGATCTTCTCCTGCCGTCTGTCTAGTGCAGTGATGTAGTTAATGCTGGAAGATTCCTTTCACGTGGTTTATAAAGTTCCATGGAGTAGCAATTTAAGTAGGATTTGTTTAAATAGGTTTCTACTAATTCAAGATTGTTGATGGAACCATGCTAGTTCCTAGACTGTTCAATGCCAAGCAGAGTAGCACGTACTTCCGCTTGTGAAATCCCTTTTGTTACATCCTAAAGCGCGTCTGTCTTAAATGATTTGAAGAAAGCAGTCTGCTAACCAGAAGTATTGATTCATCCTAGGAGCTGAGCTCTTGCAAGGCACAGAGGAATTGGCTCATCTAAAAAGTTTTTAGCATTTTCAATTATTTTGTGACACTATAGCTAATTATGAGTAAGCTGTGGCTCTTTTTTCAATGGAATCTTGCTTAAAAGGGTTTTGTTGTTGTTGTTGCTAGGAGTACATTTTGAGAGTAAATGTGAATTTCCCCTTCTAGTCTGTTTTATTTACAGCAGTTGATACATATTGGAGATCATTAGTTTGGCATAAGCAGGCTCTGAAAGAAACTAAACCGTGTAACTTACCGGCACTGGGGGGTATGTGTTATGGGTGTGCTGTGGGGTGTAATATCAAGCAGTATGTATCTGTCTGCCAGGGGAGTAGAATAAACTTTTTATATAGCACAAAACTTAAAGAAAAAGATGAACTCTTCGTATCATACTGCCATTATGTGAAACACACAATTTTTTTTTTTGTTTCCATATAATTTAGGGCATGGACAGCAAAATATAATCCCAAGAAAGATCAGTTTAAGTTAAAATCAACTAAAACAATTAAGAATTAGTCCCATAATAACATGGTAAACAACTCAAATGGCTTTTTTTCTTTAATGCTAGGAAAAATGTTCACCTTTCAATGGTGAAAGTACTGTTAACACAGGTAGAGAGCAAACAAGGTAAAAAGTGAGAGCACATACAGACACACACAAATATATATAAAAATTGACCAGAAATCACAGGACATTTAAGCAATGTTTTCTTAAGTAGAACTATTTTTTTTTTTTGTACTTTAAATAGACTAAAATATTTGGTGTGGGCGAGGGGAAGGAAATCAGTATTTCACAATTTTAACTTGAAAACCAGCTGCAATAAAGCCTCAGCTCATCGTTTAAAAAAGAAAAAAATGGAACCACATCATACTTTTGACAACCATAGGATTAAAGCTTACAAAGAACACACCTACCATCTACATCACAGTGCACAGAGGACGCAGGCTCCGAGGACTACCACAGGGAAACGACGACAGACTGCATCCCTCATATGTTGCATTACAAAATTAATGCTGTATTAGAAAAATCTCACCTCCCGTGCTTGGCGTTCTAGCTGGTAAACACCTGAGGGGTAGGGGGCTACCAAAACTGAGGGCACCGCTCAGTCTGGATCCGGACACCCACTTTCTTCCCCTGCCATTGGCCGATGCGATGCATTTAGTAATCTCAATACAACAGTCACTGAGAATCAACACTACGTCCTGGCCTCTTGAGCAGGACAGTCTGCAGAATGTAGCAGAGGCTAGAGCATCCAAGGCCGTATTTTCTCTCAAGCGAGAAGAAATCCACAATACCACTCAGTTTTCTCTTACTGTGAACCATGTAAATTTCAGATTCGCTTTAACCCCATAAAGACATGATTTGTACTTCCATATACACACAGGTTCTGAGGAACTTAGCTATCTAGTTGCCTCTTCTGTTTCATTAGCCCCCTGGTTACCTTCCCTGGATTACTAAGTGTGAAGTGTCACCACCACGTTGGTGCCATTTGCTGTTCTTTGTTATGAATCTCACATTCCGTCCACAGTAGTAAGTGACTGGAGGACACACATCCAAGTATCAGCAATGTTGACAAGCCCTAAGGCAGCTGAACTTAACTGTAACCATCACAATGTTTTAGGGAGTGAGGGTTAGTCGTAAGAACACCTAGGGTGACAGTTCTTCCCGGTGCACCCAGGACTTTCCCAGGTTTGGAACGGAAAGTCCTGCATGCAGGGAACACCTCAGTCCCAAGTGTCCCAGGGCCGTCGGTCACACTGAGAACACCACTCACTCTTCCCCTTGTATCCCTACGTAAAAGGTAAGAATTTTCAAGATCATAAAGCTACCTATGAGGACGTCAGCTCAAAAAACACTTTTAGGGCATTGCTAATGGCAAGCTCCTAGAAGTCCATGGATTCTTTATTTAATGGCGTCCATTATAAGAACAGTTGGTGGTACCTAAGCAAATTAGTGGTCAGTGTACAAAAGTTCATTCTTGAAACCTGTTTTCAGACAAATCCTCTAAAGCTTCTTCTCGTTTGGTCCAGTTATATAGTATTTCACTGAATCTTTCTGAGATTTTCAGAGCTAAATGAATAATTCAGTTTTATATGTCTTTTCATTTTCTTTTTTTAGGTGAAAACACTCTTTGCCAACTATTTCCCACATTCTTGCTTCATATATTGAAAAGACTGCCAACTGGAGATACTCCCCTCAGATTACAAAGGCCCGGAATTGTTACTTTTTACAGCGTTCTGCCAGAAGGTCTGGCCTTGGGAAGTGATGGCAAAGAGTATTCTCAGATATGAACATTTTTATTTTGCCTACAACGCTGTGATCTAGTTCAACAACTGCACATCTGCTTTCGGCGTAATCTCTAGTTTTTCTTGTTTTGCCCTCTTGTGCAAAAATGGTTCGTGTCACAGCTTCACTATCGCTAATAAAAAGATATAAATATTTATGCCTTAAATGTCAGGGTCAGAGAAGCAACAATGAAGCCTGAGGTAAAGTTGGTCTAAAAAGTGACCAATTTGGGTTCTGCGTCTTGCCAAGAAACAGGATTTTTAAAATTAAATCTATGCAGATTACCTACTTGCTACATGTGATGATTTCCCCCAATTTAAATTAATCTGTGTGTATGGTAGTTACACAAACCAACAAATGACTACATTCTTAAAGCAGGTACATACATTCACCAGAAAAGCACCCTATTCTCACCAATGTACTCTTTTGTTTGAACAATCCAAGAACGTGAATAATAAGACCGACATATTTCTTAAGGGACTTACTGAAAAAAGGAAAATGAAAATCTCTTTGGAAGAGACTTTTAGTAAGACTTCTATCCCTACAGACAGATGCTGAGAATCAACTTTCTGCTACGGCATTGTAAAGGGTAGAACTTAATATAGAACCAGAAATATGGCAAGTTATCTAGTGACTAACAGTGTAAAATAGCCAAAAGCTTTAAAGCCACAGAGAGAAAGAAGAAAAATGGAGTGTGAAACGCAAAATACATAATGAAGTATTTTTTGAGGTCTAAGACTTCACTTTTGTTCTTATATCAGTATATTATGGATTTCATGGTTCAATGAATGATCATCTTTAATTAGAAATAGGAAGTAAATCCTTAACTTCTCACTGAACATTCTGGAGAAACAAAGAGCTTTCTTTCTTTTTTTTTTTGAAGGGTAGGAGAAGATGATTTTGCAGGATTTTTTTTGGAGAAAAATCTATACGTCCTTTGTGTGGTGCTAACGAATCCTTCTCGCTCCCATCAACAGCAGCATTATTCTTCCAAGGGCCCTTCTGTCTCCACCAGTGCTTGAAATGTGTGGTCTATTACAGATCTCATGGCAGCAAACCAATGGACACTGAAGTTAACTTAGGCTAACACACTCTGGTCAGGAGTCTGTGAATCAGAGAGGACCCAAAGAACTTTGGAAAATCCATTTCTGTTGAGCACAGCTAAGAAAGTCAGGTCTGAACCACCTTCAGGCTGCCCTTAACTACAGGAGAACTTAACTTGGTAGTGCTACCTCCCAGGTATCTTAAGCAGCTCAGCAATCTTAAGCTAAGATGAAAACAGGGGATGGCAATCTGACACTTAAAAAAAAAAGTTAACCCTACTCTAGTACCTTCCAGAGACCACTGGACGTATAATAATTTAATCAATGGGTGTCTATTGTAGTTTTACTTGATGTTAAAGAATTCCAGTTATGATTCTTCATTATCAAGCTGCCTAAAAATGGCATACTAACCGAACCGCCAATCAGGACTCTGGCAGAATAAATAAATTACTCCGAAGGTCTGAAAAGAAAATGTCTGCAAGCAAATTAAGGAACTCTCAGTGAGATCTGAGATTTAAACAACAGAATTACTCTGTGATGCTAAAATGTAAGCAGATAAATGACCCCTACTGTTAAGGTTTTCCTAGGAGTGTGTATGTATCTATAAATCCATACACACACACAATAGAATTTATTTCCTACTAAAAAGATTTAAGGCAGTTATGCTATATATAAAGTTAGCTATAATATCCAAGATAAAACCGTTCCTATTCAAAAAATTACAAGAAATTATTCAAGAAATTAGACAAGTTCTTACCATAAAGGCTATCATGAGGCTGTCTATATCTAGTATAGCTGACGTTTCCTGGTTGAGGCTCCAAACACAGGAATTCCACTCCAAGAGATGATTTGTCCCTCAATCCCCACACATAAAAGGTAGTCTGAACACATAAAATATTCATGAAAGCTTGAAAAGACATAAAAGGAACTCAACAGTAGGATTCTGACCACCTCTAGAGACCACTCACTATCGTCATTACTCTTGATCGTACTAACAACAACCCAATACGCTCCAAGGTGGAAATGGGCTGGTATTAGAGGAAAATCATTGGCTGCAACTGCTGGAAAAGTTCCTAATCCTAAACATAATTTAAAATAGAATCTGTAATTCATGCTATTTACTAGTCACAGAGACATTTAACTGGAGAGAATTTCTCAGCCATCTGTTAAGATTTAAGTGATTGACCAACTGGAACAACATCAACCTTCATGGTGAATTAGGACCCTGGGTATGAAAAGCACCATCGTTTTTGGTCTTTAGTAAAGGTCAATGGAGAGAAACATTCTGATGTCTGCAGATAAAACATGGTTGGCAAGAGGGCAGCCAGCAAGACCACTAGGGATACGTTCTGTCATGAGAAAGGGAGGAAGGATACAATTCAGTTGATGAATTATCAAGAATTTAGCAGAGTAAAGCTCATGAAGGAAAGAAACTGGCCAAAAATTTGTCACGTCTGAATGCTGGTGAGTTGGATCAGAGTAAGAGAAAAGATCACATGTTGCTTACGTCCACAGACTACCTAGTTATCTACAGAGACAGAGGAGATGGTGTGGAAGGGGGTAGTCTGTGAAATTATCATGTACAGCCATGAAAGCAAGTGGACATAAAGGCAAATTTTAAGCAAAGTGAACATTCTCTTGTGTTACTTTATAACTCACCATCAACCAGACTGGGGAGGGTGCTGATTACTGAATAAATGCTCAAAAGCATTTTTGCGGGGGGGGGGTGGGGGGGGGCGTGGGGGGGGGGCGGGAAGACAGATCTTAAAGGTGTATTTGGACATCTTTTGGAAGAGGTAGAGAAACCAACTGGGTATATATAATCCTTTCCTTGATTTCAATTAGCAAGAGACCAGACTGATTGTTCTTCACCTTCAGTGTCTTAGTCTTCATTAAAACTGACCTAAAAGGCACAAATAAACTGAAATTAAAGTAATTTTAACAAAGGAGAAAATCGGACACATTTAAAGGCAGAAGAATCAAGCAAAGTTGGATATGGTTTAAAGTTAAACAAACAAACTAGGTATTAAACAATTTGCAATTATATACTTGGGATACAGAATTAAGAGTACAGAATACGAATATTTAGCTTTTGAGAAAAATTAGGCAGTTTTCCTTCTGGCAAAGTGGCAGGTCCTGAGAGAAGGAGTAACTCCACAGCTTGAGGGCCAGGACTAAATCCCAGTCATCTTTTCATTACTGAGCACCTTCCACCGTGGCTGGATAAAGAGCAGACATCAGTAAATGTTCACAGAATGAATGGATAGCATACTGTATAATTAGTATAACTGGCGTAGCTCAAACCAAATCAGGAAGGTTCCCTGAAGTAGGAGAAAAGAACACAGGCAGGGTTGTTCCAAAAAAGTGGGCCGAAGTCCAGTCATGTGTTCTAATCCTAAACAGTGCTTACACAGACTTTTCAACTTTTTTTTTTTAAAGCGGTGAAACTCTTTTTTAAAAAGAAATCTATAATAGAACTCCATTATAGGATAAAAATGAAGCTGCCACTGGTTAAACCAAAGTCAGTGGGAACATCACCAGCCTCTGATTCCCTACGACGTCTCTCTATGGACTCTGCTGTGCAAACCACCATTCATCTTAGAAATGTGACAGAAAATATGTTCACTCAGTTCTCATGTGAAACAGAGAAAATTACCGGCGCTGTGGAGGGGGAATTCTAAATAATGTTGCTAACTTAAATAAAGACAAAATTCAACAGACAGGAGAACTTATCACTCAGAAGAATGAAAACAACCCCAATGAGGGGGGGGGGGGGGGGCAGGGAACCAACAAAAATTAGGCCGCAGCAGACAAAACAGAATGTAAACACAGCATCTCCTTAAAAAGCACGTAAAGTCATCGCACACCAACAGAGTCAACTGCCCGACAGGTGCAAGGTCCCAGTACTACAGGTATTTCCAAAGAGCTGAGTCTCAGTTTCATGTTGCAGAGAAGAATCCCAACACGGTTGTAGAGATGCCATCACTCCTGAGACGCTAGAGCTGGCACTGCTCCACTTGAAACATCGGCGCAAGAGTAGCTGATTACCAGGACCTTCTACCACTTTCAAGGTTGTTCTCTGTCCCTGGAACTGCTCCCCAACATCACCCCAAGCTCTCAAGTAAGCTCAACTCTTCCAAAGGGGCAGAGGCTGGTCTGGGTTATCTCCAGCCGGCCTGACAGTGGTCACACCTGAACACACGAAGCCATCTATCACAAAGTAAGGCCACCCTCCACTCTTAGAAATTACAGAACCCTTCTGATCCTCGAGTTTGGATCTGTGCAGAGACTTCTACATAAGCATTAATACTTAATAGTGAGTTTCCTTCAAAATGAGCCTTTGCATTTGACGTCGTTCTCTTGGCCAGGAAGGCCGATCTCCCTGGCTCCCCGCCATGGCTTACTCCCTTCTCACATCAAATGTCAGCTCGAGCATCACTTCCTTAGAGAAGCCTTCCCTGCCATGCTCTACCACAGTACCCTGTTTATCTCCTTCATAGACACATAAGCTCATTAAGCGTCACAGTAACTGATGTCTCAGCCAAGGCAGGGACCAGATTTGTCTTGTCCACCTTTACCCAAGGCAAAGAAAGTTCCTGGCACACGTAACAGGTGAACAGTAAGTATTCGTTGAAAGAATAAAAAATTACCATACCAGGTTTACATGAACACATACATGTACGCACAAATACAGGAAAATGGGGGAATATCTAATAGAAACCAATCAAATACTGAGAGCCCTGAAAAGGATACCTACAGAGACAGCTAAATATGCTTTCAAAGAACAAGTACCAAAGGTGTCTATCTTCAAAAATATGAAAATTTACTAGAAGGGGGTCAGGAGTGGCTGTTTCCCACTTCTAAAGAGATGCAAACAAGAACTGTTTAAACTGCAGACTTAACATTAGACATAAGGATTATCTGCTGCTGCATGGACTACAAACAGAGCGTCTGGAACCTCCTCTCATGGCAGAGCATAAAACGTCAGCGGGTATAATAGTCAACCACATTTTCAGGATTAGTTAAGAACACCTCCGACTGTAGGTAATTATAAGCTAAAAAAGCTTGCTAAACTGCTTCTCCCCCAATTTTTAAAATTCTCAATTCACAATTAGGTAAAATAACACTTTATAAATTTAATACAACATACTTTAAAAACAAATGGCCCTTATCTGCTGATCATACCTCAGCATCACTTTTGTGGGTATTGTGCAGAAGCAATTACATTTACAAAAAGGTCCATTTCATAATACAACCTGGTAACTAAATCACACGAAACTCAAAGAGCCCTAGGTCCGCTATTGAAGTATTTTAAAATAGCTTTTAAAAAAGAGTGTTTGTATCTAGAGACTGGCTTTAAAAAAAAAAAAAAAAAAAAAAAGGATAAATACAGTGAAATAATTGTAGCATATCCCTGAAAACAATTATACTGCCATTTGCGTTTTTATGAGGTGCAAGGATAAATCACCAGACTGCTTGGTTACGCAAGTCAATTACTATCTGTTGAAATTCGCTGCAAGACGGAGGGGTTTATTCCATATGAATTCGCACTGTGCCCCAGAATTAACTGGTGCTGGCAGTATCAGTGCCACCATTTTAGTGATGGATGTCATGCTACACAGTTTTGGTATCAGGGCAAAAGCGGGAACGGAGAAGAGGTCTGGAAAGATTTTCTGCAAAGTTTCGTTACAGTGAGATTTAGCAGTAAGTAACACAAAAAAAATGACTGTTTAAGACCCACTGAACACATTAAGGTCAAGGATTTCAAAAGTTAATCCACTTTTCTTCCCCCAAGAGTTTATTTTTGGTAAAAGGCAGAAAAATTAGTTTTTCTACAAGGGAAATCTGCTTCTAAATGATAATTTGAAAATCTTGATATATATTATATATTAAAAAAGACACACAAAAATAACGGAGAAGTGGGAATAACAGATTAGGTACTGTAACTTTATAAAGGCTTGCCTAAATCAAGAAGCAGCACACACACACCTAATTTCTGCAAACTAAAAATGTATATAAACAGCACAATACTGTGATACTGGATCATGATACATTACCTGTACACATAACTACTACTGTTATTAATAAACCTTTGGGACACTCAGTTTTATGCCCAACAAGACATCAGTCAAGTCTTTAAAATCTTCTCTTTCTCCTTTATGGGCGGGTATTTCTAGACACTAATTTTCCCATCTAATATTCGAATATAGGAAACCGATTCCACAAGGTGCTTTAATTGACGAGGCCTCAAGTGCTGTTTTCTCTCTGGAATTTTTGGACAGTAAACAGTCCGTGGGGACCACACACAAATACTATGACAGAAGAGTTGTTACATTAAGTCTTTTGATGGCGCTTGACTGGTGCCGAAGCTTTAGGACATGCTTGAACAACGCACTGAAGGGGATCCCATCTGAGTTAACACTTTGTCCAACCACTGCAGAGGCCCATTCAGATGAAGTTCGATCCAGCAAGGAGTGCTTGTTACCGTCTGCCTTCTATTTAAGAGAATACAAGAAAATAATTATGAAGTGAAAAGAACATGGCTATGTTTAGTTAGCTACATGCATTAAGAATTCAGATAAATTAAAAGGCTGTATATACTAAAACCTACATCCTTTTGAACAAGCATTCAGTCTGGATAGCGATTACTTTGAAAACGATTTAATCCTCAAAGTCTAACAAAATACTTCTAACGACTTTTTATTTTTTTATTTTTGCTTTTAAAGAGATGAACAAAAACATCCTTTTCTCTTCAGATTAAAATTAGGAGGGTGACCTATTTACCATCCAAAATGAGACACCTTTAAGAGGAAATCAGGGGTGCTTGGGTGGCTCAGTTGGTCAAGCATCCAACTTCCGCTCAGGTCATGATCTCACAGTGGGTTCGAGCCCTGCGTCGGGCTCTGCACTGACAGCTCAGAGCCTGGAGCCTGCTTCAGATTCTGTTTCCCTCTCTCTCTCTGCCCCTCCCCCGCTTGCGCGCGCGTGCACTCTCTCTCTCTCTCTCTCTCTAACTCTAAAAAATAAATAAATATTAAAAAAAAAAAGTGAATGTAGTCACTATTAATAACCATGCTAGGACAAGAGACTCCAACCAGAGTGCCCCCAAGCAAACCAGAATATACCTTACTTACTATTCAACCATAGAACACAGGATATTCAAATACCAAAGAAAGTCTAAATGGAACAGGGCTCAAATTTCAAGTATACCAACACAAAACAGAATTCTGACCTAAGCTTATCACAGAATGTTAAGAGTTGGAGTTCAGCTTTTCCCTGACAAAGCCAAAGAAAAACATCCCTGTTAGAAACATCATGTAGGCTTTTAATAAGAAACACCTCTAGTACTTCAACATAATGGGAGACTCTGGGAATTACAAATTGTTCAATGACATCCTGTCACTTGCACATACTGATTTTAGTTCTTATTTATTATACACAGTAAGTTGGTGAGTCTGCTTGCTTCTTAGCAGGACAGCCCTTCAAACATGGGAAAAGGTCATTATCAACTCTTCATCTCCAAGCGACACATGCTCAATGAATTTAAAACTGTATTTCAAAGGATGTGGTTTTCTGTAGCAGATGGTGTCAGTGCCCCACTAGCACCTTTGGATTTTTCAGTGTTCTCTAGCCAACTTCCAATTGCATGTATCTGAATTTCGGTGCCTGAGAACTTCTCTGCTCTGGCCACACGTGTATCAGACCACAAGTGCTAGGAAACTAACCTCCCTGGAGCAGCCCTCAACCAATGACAGGGGGGTTGGCATTTAAATGTCCAGTTTCCTTTCCTTCTGGGTCAGATAATTCTGTACGTTCGTTACTATTTCCCAAGTTTCCCTGGCGGAAAAAGCTCTAATGACCCACCCAACATAGTAGATGGCTTAATAATGGTATTGGCCGCCTTCCCTCCCCTACCTCACTTCCCTACTTCCTCCTTCCTTACCAGTGTTTCCTCCATTTCCTGAACAAACTCCTTGCATTTGAATCCTTGTCTCAGGGTCTGAGACGTACACTAAGACATGTTGATATGTGATCATTCCTAAAACATGACACACGGAACACAATACAACAGTCTCAAATCTGATCTGCACAGACTCAGTGTCTTATTTTGACTTAGATACTACATTTTGGTCGATGCAGCCTAAAACTGCACTGGCACATTTCACAAGTTCACTCACGTTATCCAGGAGGCAGAGGCAGGACTGACCCTTCTTCATTTTCCCCTCTGTTCTCTGTTGTTCTTCACATAAAGCTTCCCCTGCCTTCTATCTCTCCCTCAGATCAGGCATTCTGCAGGGTTTTGCCAGGATCCCTTTTAATTTTGATCCCGTCATTTGTGGACTTCTGGGTATTTCTCAGTTTGTTTTGAATCAGATCATTCATTACTAGATTAGTTTAACCTTAGGGAATAATTCTTAATCCAGGTCACCGAATGGGAAGTAAGTAGGTTTAAGAAGGTTGTCACTATACGTATTTGGGCACAGAAATGCACCCAAGAACTTCTTTATCCCCCTATTTACTCACTTCAGTATCAATCCACTGAGCTCAGGTATATTTCTCAATTAAGTATCAATTCTTTGCACATCTGTATTTCCTGTTCACAATACTTCCTGATTTTTTTTTTTTTTTTAATGTTGGCAAACATGCTGGCATTTTAAGAAACTGAAAAGTAGTTTTAGAAATGTAACCATTAGCTCTACCTCCTCAGCTCCACTGTCAATAAGGATAAAAGGTTCCTGGTAACTGCCAATAGTTCACAGATAGGAGTATTTGACATTATTGTTAAAGGAAATGTTAAAGGAAACTACTTTATTACCCAAGGTAGATCTATCGGACTTTATACAAATAAAAACATACTGTGTGTTACTGCTTCTCATAATTACAGATTTTCAATTCTCTCTGAGTTAATGAACGGCAGAGTCCGTCATGCATGAAGGGCAGTACCTCTCTCCACCAATTAAAGCTGTGGTTAGCAGGAGACCTACGGACATATGTGGAATTCTCCCTGAGCTCTACAGTTCACATTGAATTCCGCTAAATTTCTGCTCCCATGTTCTGTAATATTCTAATCTTTTGAAGAAAAAAATGTGTGACCTAAAAGCCTGGTATCAGATAGTAACCATTTAAATTTGAATTTTAATATCAACTCAGGTCAATTTAAGTCCAAGGCAAAAAGGAACTCGGCATTCTTTAAAGGCATCATATGTCAAAAGGGAAATGATTAAAATAAAAGAGAAAAGTCACAAAATTATTTATTCTACCAATAGAACTTGGACAAAATAATGACAAGTCTTCATTCTAGGATATAAACATATAACACACTATATATTTCTTATAAAAGCATTTGACCAGCCGACCTCAAGTCTCATGATCCCAAGAGGCACACACCTCCCAAAATTTGTTCAAGATACAAAATCAGGTCCAAATGAAATGAAATACATTCTGAAGAAGGGCTCAAACTACTGGACGAAACAGGAATACTATTACTACACTATATGAGTATTTTCATACGCAGGCGTTCAGAGAGTGAGGAGTATGAGCGGCAGAAAGGCTAAGTATTTTACTTAAAATTCTAGCCTTAACTATGCTGAGGAAGTCTTTGCTTTCTCTGATGTGGAATTCAATCCACTGTTTAATTTGGTAATAACTTAATCTATCTTATCCCCTGCTGACACATTAGCCTTTGTAAAACTCAATTACGTGACTGTTACTACTACCTTCGGAGAGGGGGCTAAAAGTCAAGGAGAGCTTTCGTCAGGTCCCCCGTCTCCGCCACTTACAGTGCATCCCTGGGCAAATTATCAAATCTTTTCTAAGCCTATTTCCAAATAAGCATTCGTTTGAACCGCTTTTTGCAAACTTATTTAAAAAAAAAAAGGGAACAGAAACAGTTAATTCTTAGCCATGCTGAAATGAGTGAGATATTGCATTTAAAACAGAGGACAAGACCATGGGGAAGGGGAAAAATATTTATATAAATATAAATATAAATATAAATAATACAGTTACAAACAGGGAGGGAGCCAAACCATAAGAGACGTTTAAATACAGAGAACAAACTGAGGATCAAGGGAGTGGCGGGGGTCGGGGAGCGGGTGTGTGTGGAGATGGGCATCGAGGGGGGCATTTGTTGGGATGAGCACTGGGTGTTTTATAAAGTAAGTGATGAATCACGGGAATCTACTCCTGAAGCTAAGAGCACACCGTATACACTAGGTGTTAGCTAACCTGACAATAAATTATATAATAAACAAACAAACAAATAAATAAAATTAAAAAACAAAAACAAAAACAAAAACCACAGCACAGTGCCTGGCCCCTAACAAGTACCCCCTTCTATTACTGAATAAAGTTCTACCTCTTAACCTTATATTCAACTGGTCAACTTGTCTGTCCAGCCGCCTTCTCCTTTACCTTCCATACTCCAGTGACACGGAACTGGATTCTGTTGCCAGGATCACTGTGGCCCAACCCTTCAACCCCTAACTGAAATCCTACGCATCTTTCAGAATCCAGACCATGTGGCATCTCTATCAGAAGAAGCCTTCCCAGAGCCTCAGTGAAAGCGCCTCTCCTTCCACGAACTGACATAGCCTTCAAATATACCCCTTTTATGGTATTTAACACCCTGCATGACGTTACAGCGCATGTCTGCACAGGTTCTAATTCTGTCTTCTACACTGCCGGCATAGGAACTGGCAGTAGTTTTGAACGTAGAGACCTCCAACTCCCTTTTGTGATTTTGCATATGCTCTGCTGACTCCATAACCTTAAGGAAAATAGATCCGTGTGAACTCCAGAAGATACAAAGAATGGGGGAGAAAAGAATCAAACATTGTGGAAACTGAAGAACTGAATATGTATTTCATACCGGTATTCTGCTCCCCACCCTTTCACAAAACTCATTCTTATGGTGCACATTCTAGTTAGTTGATACACGGCTTCAAAACCCTGATTGACAGACTGAGCCAGAAGAGCAGCAAATTCCTGGTTGTTGAAGATCTTCAGATTACAGCCTACGATTGAAAAAAGTAAAAAAAAAGAAAAAAAAGAAAAAAAAATTGTGTGAAAAGAATATCATGATCAAGAAAATAATTTTAAAGGGGCTACAGATCTTAAAATGCAAGGATGCCAATCATCTCCTGATTCCTAAAATTAATAGCAACTAGAGAAGCTCAGCGCGCTGACACAACAGGTCTGCTGACACAGATGCATCCATACCTGGTGGGATTTTACACACTGTTGCCGGGTGCCAGCCGTATCTCTGATTACAGTTGGGGCTCTGCACAAAGATTGCACTATCGCTTAGGCACTCTGCAAAAACTTCTCCACCTATGTAATATAAGCGTACTCCTCTTCCTAAAACAAAATACATATGGGATTAGTTTCATAACATCTCCTGTTTCAGTATGACTTTGGGAGAGTCTTCTTGGAGGAGGATTAAAATGATAGAAGGTATTTTGATAACCTTTTCCATAGCAATGTTTTTCTGAGGTCTAACATTGAAACATACCACTCTGTATTTTTCCAAGGATTTTTTAACAATGATTTTATTGATTTGAAAAAATACACGCTTGTCAAAAGTACGTAAACGATGTAAAAAAGTACATGTAAAGAATTCCATACAAATTATATATTATTTTAAAACACGTAAAATAAATGGAGTTAAGTCTAAAGGAATTAAGTGTTTGGATAAATACACCTTCGTTATAATAGACAGTATTTCCTTAAAGATGCCACTAAGGTTAAGAAAAAAGTGAATAAAATCATCAAGAAGTTAGTGTCATTTGCCATTTTTACAATTATATTAAGGTGACCACCAAATCCCTAGGTAGATAAGCAGAACTAGGGGAGAAAAAATTATGCTGGAAGATTTTAATATACTTTTTTCAGAATCGGACAAATACACACAAAATATTAGAGATAGAAGGATTTAAAAAACCAACTGTGAAAGGTAGAGATCTCAGACAGCACCTAAGGTTCTCACTCCTGGTGTGCAGACATCTTTTCTATTATTCAGTCAAACACGAATCTAGGTGCTGCCGTTAAGGAATTTTTCGGATGTAATTAAGGCCTCAAATCTGCTGACCTCAAGAAAGGGAGGTCCTCTTTTGGCAGGCCTGACTTAATCAGGTGCTAGCCCTTAAAAAGGACGGGGCTGTCCCTGGTGAAAGTGATTCAAAGTGTGAGCGAGAGGGTTCAACACCAGAGATTCTCGGCTGCTGACCGTGAAGACAGAGGGCCCGCGAGGCAAGGAATGGAGGGGACACCCACTTGTTGAGAACAGCTTCTAGCTGTCAGTCTGCAGGAAATGAAGACCTCGCCGCTGTAACTTGAAGGAAGTGAACCCTGTGACAATCATGTGAGCTTGGAAGAGGCCCTCCAAGCTCCAGAGGAGGACACGACAAAGTCAATGCCATGATTTCCCCTCGTGAGATCCTGAGGAGACTCCTAACCCATGCCTGGACTCCTGACCTGCAGACACTGTGAGATCATAAATCCGTGTTGTTTCAGGCCGGCAAGCGTGTGGTAACATGTTACACAGCAAATGAAAACTAAGAAAACATTTAATACATAAACACAGAACCTGATGCCCTGCTCGTGTGACCACAGAATATTTGTAAAACAACCAAACATACACTTGACCACCAGGAAAAGATTAAATCCAAAAAGCAGAGATTTTCCAAGCTATAGTCTCTCATCAAAACCACCCAATAAGTTAGAAATTGAAAGTAAAAAGATCCAATAATTACGGCAACCTAAAATTATGTAGAGAAGTAAATACGGTAGAGGGAACCTGTTGAATTTTTATGCAGAACCCCAATTAAAACACAGGCAAAACCAGAATTATTTTAGTTAATGTAGGGTGGGTACTCAGAAGCCTTCCTTACCCACAAGACACCTAAGATTACACAAAATTTAAACATCAAGCAAGATTTGAGAAATTCCACACAAAGCAACATGAACAGACCTCTTTAAGTTACAGCACGTTTGCGGAATGATACTCGCTCTTTAGTGACCAGCATTATTTCTCACAAGAGGTCAGAGTTAATTCATTAGAAACTGAAGCAAACTATTGTTAAAAGAGGTTACTTTAAGGAAATGAGAACTATGTTCAGTTATATTAGTCAAACTTTTTCTACCTCATTGCCAAAAAAAATACTGGAGACTCAAAGAGTTGCTGTTTATGTGGATTGCATCTATGGAAACTTAGCACATTAGATATTAAAACTGAGATTCAAAAAAATTTATAATTCATTTAAAGTTCTAAATAATACATCTATTAAATACTAATATAAATAACGTTTATGAAAAATAACTATTTCCCCTCCCCACCCCCACCCCAAATTGGTGAGAACAGCAATGTTTTACATTTTTGCAAATCTCTCTAATGTCTGGCTTAAGAGAAGAAAGTTGGATTCTTATCAGATTCTACATGTAATCTCTTGCAAAATCACATGCCTTGTAGCTTCTGGAGTATTTCACTGTACATTCATGAGTGAATGAGAGTGAAAAAAAGGCAAATAGCATCTTAGTACCATTATGAAAGAAGTTTTGACCTCACGAACTTGCTGAAAGGGTGTCTGGGACTACCACATTTTGAGAACCTCTGAACTATTTTTTGACCTACGTACTAAATAGTAGTTTTTATTTATAATATCCTGCTTCGGGGGCACCTGGGTGGCTCAGTCGGTTGAGCGTCCAACTTCAGCTCAGGTCATGATTTCAAGGTTCATGGGTTCGAGCCCCCACTGGGCTCTGTGCTGACAGCTCAGAGCCTGGAACCTGCTTTGGTTTCTGTGTCTCCCTCTCTCTCTTCCCTCCCCCACCCCCACTCGCACTCTCTCTTTCAAAAATAAACACTAAAAAATTTTTTTAATAATAAAATAAAGTATCTTGCTTTAGATTAAGGGTGAGCAGATTTAATTATTTAGTATATTAATTCCCTGAAGGGGGAAATACTAGGGGACTGGAAAAAAGTCATGGTTTGTTAAAATTGTAATTCGAAAATCTGAACAGGACACTTTTATGGCTGGCAGAGGTGCAGCAAAGTAATTTTAACATGCATTTATCGAAGGACTTCCCGGAACCAAGGGTGCCAAATAAAGAGAAGCCAAAGGTCAGAGTCTGCAGATCTATTAAAGCAGCGAAGCTGTGCACTCACACTGACAAGAGACAAGGCAGGCGTTTCTGCACACAATCTTCTGATGTGGCAAACTGCACGATGCTCACATTATGAGTATATGGCACTGGTTCTTGACACAAGGTAAAAACACATACCTATATGTCTTCTTGTCATTTCTACGGTGGCATTTCGGTTGACGTTGGAGAGCAACCCTAGGCAGAACCTCTCTGAATTGGATGGATCTGTGAAACCGTCTACAGTGAGTGAGGGCTGTGATGCGTGGAAGGTCTCTCCAACCCTCTGGTTTAATTCATAATATGCTATTGAACACCAAAATGCAGGTTCTGAGTAAGTAACTGGCTGCAAATCTGGGGAAAAAAACCAAACCCATAAAAGCAAGAAATGTTGTGTGAACAGTTCAAGCCAAGAAAAGATTGAATATCATCAGATATCTGTACGTGCTCTATGCCAGCCTAAACTGGCTGCAGCTCAGGAAGCAGACTTAACATCTACACCACAGACTCCAGTCTCCATTAGATCATACCAGATTTTCAATGTTTCAAATTTCCCCCATCTCATTCGGTCATCTAATCTTCAAACATCTTTTTTAGACTTTCTGGGGGGTCATGTTCTACTAGTAGTTTTATCCTAGTTCCTGTTCAAATATAAAACCATCACGGGTAAAGTAAATCAACTTACATAATAAAACTAATTTTTCGTAGGATAATGTGGAATAAAGCTGGAGCAAGGACTGAGTCAAACGCCACAAGAAGAAAAATTCTATCATAATCATAGAACACAAAATACGACGTATTTTTGACATTGTCTATTTTAACATGAGATTCTCGGTGAGTTACCCTAGTTACACAAATAGAAAACCCATGCATATACAAGAAACAGAAAGTAATAAAACACAAAAGGCATGTAAGTAGAAACAGAATATGGAATCAAAAGAATCTACGTATTTCATGGACCACATGAATTTAACTTCTGTAATTTTGATTAAAAGACCCAAGGAGTATCATGAACATTTTGTAGAATAAACTCCTCATGTGTAGAAACTGCAGAGAAATTGGGAAATACTGAGGTAAAACGAAGGCCAAGGATAAACTACACGATGTACACACGCACGCAATCTTCCATACCCCATGCAGATTTGTGACTGTGTGTCTGTGTATATATACAGACACACACCTTTTTATATTAGTAATTGCTATTACAAAATATCGTAAAATAAACATACCCATATAAATCTAGCCATAATATATCATAAAACTTTCCATAAAGAATATGATTTCCATGGATAGAAAGATTTATTCGGCTTGATACAGTTTTAATAGTATTGATGTTTTAATAGTATTGAGTTTTAATAGTATTAAGGCAAATTATCGTTTTTAAAAAGCACTAATTTGAACAATCATTTGATTATTCATTGAGATCTGTTTCTCATGTATAGGAAAAATAATTTTCAGAGAAGACATCTGATTAACGGATATATTATAAAATGTGGGGGGGGGGAGGCGTGGGGGGGAGAGG
This sequence comes from Prionailurus viverrinus, assembly GCF_022837055.1. Taxonomy (NCBI): domain Eukaryota; kingdom Metazoa; phylum Chordata; class Mammalia; order Carnivora; family Felidae; genus Prionailurus; species Prionailurus viverrinus. The sequence continues at coordinate 69,128,958 of NC_062572.1, forward strand.
AAGTATTTGCCACTTACCCAAACTATGATTAACAGGGGAAAGAGTAGTAGGAGACAGTTCTGCTGGAGATCCTGAAACAAAAGGAGTCAAATTTTGTAACAGATCTGCAAGTACTCCCAGAACTTCTGACCAAATAACTATAAAACTGGTTGCATCTGGTTGTAACTACCACAAATAATACAGATAGTTTACATCCTAACAATTCAAAATAGGCAACTGCGATATGTGAATTTAATTTTGGAGGCTTCAATATATAAAAGGTACGAGCGTATGAGCAGCCCTAGCTTCTAGCCGCCCAGTTCTCCTTCCCAAAGGCATCCAGTGTTGCCAGTTCTTTGTGCACCTTTCCAGAAACAGTCTATGAGCCACACAAGCAAATATATACTGTTTTGTGCCCTTCCACCCTGATTTTTATACACAAATGGTAACCATTCTGAACTTTGCTTTTTCACTACCGAACTTTATCAAGGAGGTCGATGTTTCCTTATTTATCGCTCTCCCTTCCTCCTTCTCTCTCTCTCAACATAAGCTGCATAATCTTACATTATGGTGTATTATGATCCCATATTGATGGATACTCAGACTATTTTCGATCTTCTGATTTATGAACCAAGACTGCAATGACTAATCTTGTACGTCTTGCATACTTCCAATCATATCATTCTCTTAAGAGAATCCGCCAGGTCAAAGGGTTATACATCCACAATTTTGATAGACTTTGCCAAAACTGTCATCTATAGAGGTGGTACCAGTTTACACTCCCGGTGGCAACATAAATGGTGAGAGGAGGATGCTGATGTGTTATCACTGACAGGTGAAAACATGGTTTTAACAAGTAGAGTTCTAATTTGTGTTTCTCTTATAAGTGGCATGGAACAGCTTTATTAAACTTTTTTATATTGCATTTCCTTTCTGTGAACAGTCTCTTCTTTTGCTCATGTTTCTACAGTGGTGTTGATCACCCTCACTGATTTATACAAGGGTCTTTATGTACTAGGGATATTAGTCCTTTTATGATATGGGTTGTAAATATTTGGTCATCTGTCTTAAGACTGACTCTTCCTAATTTTGATTAAGCAGAATTTTTAAAAACGATCATGTGTTTTAATTCGTGAATCATTTTGGGATATGTCACACTTCGATAAAACAGGTGTGACAGTTGGATATTCCTGACTTACTCTTAACCTTCAGGGGATACTTCTAATATTTTCCCATTAAGTAGGACGCTGATTTGGGGATGAGAGATAAAATTCCTTATTTAGCATTTTTGCATCAATAATCTCAAACAATACTGGTCTGTGGATTTACATTCTAACTGCAATGTTATACTGCCTCATGGAGACAATCTAGAAGCTTTATGTCTTTTTTAAGCTCTGTAACAGTTTACATAGCATTGTAATAAAGCATTTTTAATAGCTGTGTAAAATATAGAATGCCTGTGTAAAATTGTCTGTAGCTAACAATTTTCTAGGGTTTACCCTAAGACATTTCTCTTTTCCTTCCATGAAAGTTCACTGTTAAGATAGCTCTATTTTCTCAAGTCAGTTTTGGTAAATTACATTTTCTTAGAAAATGATCCATTTCTTCCTGTTTTAGGCAAACAGGTTAAACCTAATCAAGACAATAAGGAGAGGGGGCACAGATACATAAAATACACAAACACAGAAGAAAAAAACCAGAATCTTTCAGAGACTACTTCACCCAATTCCATGCAATTACATTTTAAAGCGCATTTGTCGTAAACGCTGTTAAGCAATCTTATAATTACAGAATACGTTGTGTTTTCTGGTCATCTTCTCTTCACGTTTGGGGAAAGTTATGCTAAAAAGCACGACCCACAGCCCCCACACTTCAAACAACACAGCAACAGTGCAGATGCAGAATAAGACAGGTGAGACCCCAGCCTCGCGCAGGTCTCCCCTCCCCCACGCCATTATAACCAGGACAAAATACCAGGCGGCAACAGGTGAGATGGCAACCCCCAAAGAAACCGATGAACCAAAAATAGAGAACAGGTGACAATTATTTTTCTGAAGACAGAACCGTCTTCCCAAACAAAAAATTAAGTTCTTGAGTTCTTTTTTTGTTCTTCAGTTTGAAAAATCTGCTGGCCAAGTCACAACAGGTCCAACTAAGAAAGGTCAAAATATATTTAGAACAATGAACTAAAACTCACCGTTTCCTGAAGCTGGTATAAAATAAACAAAGCTACCATGAGAAATGGAAGAAACTGCCCAAGTATTCTTATCTTTCAGCTATTGATTCCTCTATTAAGTACTTGTCACTTATCAAAAGCGACCAGATCTAGAAAGAATGGCTCGCTGTAATCACTCGTAAAATGTGTAAATGTTAACATAGGCTAACGATTTATTAGAAACTTTTTTTAAAGATGCAGATTAACGGGTAATTAACCAATTAGCTACTCATATATTCACACTGCCACTAAAGTCTGCGACTTCCAGTAACGAGAGTAAGTATCTTCAGTATTCAGGCAGTGGTTTCTAGTAGTACTGGAAGCCGAAGCATCTAGAGGAATACCTGTGTATCTCTGCATACAAGTTTGCCTGTAGTTGTAGGATACATTTTTCAATGATGAAATTTTAGATCAAAAAGAACGCGTGTTACATTTTTACAAGTGCCCAAGTACCTCCCCAAACGATTGGTCCCACAAGTTACGAGCTAGCGTATCTTCATTCTGCGCCTCTACCTTCTGACGCCTGCCTATTTGACAGGGTTAAAGAGGCTACTCTATTTTCTTTTCATTTTCGTTTTTGTTAGAAATAGCACGTTCGTGTACTTTTGTCCATTTTCCTATTACCTACGATCTTTTTCTTCTTGATTTATAAGTGGTTTTAAATTTCAAAATCAGGGGCACCTGGGTGGCTCAGTCGGCTTAAGCATCTGACTCCTGATTTGGGTTCAGATCATAATTTCCCAATTTGTGCCATCAAGCCCTGCGTCGGGCTCTGCACAGAGAGGAGCCTGCTTGGGATTCTCTCTCTCCCTCTCTCTCTCTGTACTCCCCCAGCCCCCACGTGCGTGCACTCTAAGTAAATAAACTTTAGAAAAAAATAAATGAATTTTGAAGTCAGTTATTAAGACTGGTCATTCATTTGCAACTATTTCCCCACATTTCTGGTTTCTTTTGACATAGCTTGCAAGGTAACATTAATTCTTTAAGTCAGACATTACTTTTTTAGAGCAGTAGGTTCACAGCAAAAGTGAGTACAATGAAGTACAAAGAACTCCCATATACCCATGTACACACACACGGACAAACTCCTCTGCAACGAGCACCTCGCACAATGGCTCATTCGTTGCCATCAAAGAAACGACGCCGACACACCGTTATCACCCAAAGCGCACAGTTTACACTAGGGTTTCATTGTTGGAGTTGTACATTCTATGGGTTTTAACAAGAATATAACATATATTCACCATGTAATCATCTAAAAAATAAAAATCCCCTGTGCTCTGTCTATTCATCTCTTCTTCCCCACGAGCCCCTGAGATATCACATATCTTTTTCTTGTCTCTACAGTTCTCCCTTTTCCAGAACGTCATGGAGTTGCAATCATAAAGTATGTAGCCCTTACACTTTGGATTCTTTCACTTGCATTGCGAATTTAAGGTTCCTCTACGTCTTTTCATGACTTGGTAGCCCATTACTTTTTAGCGCTGTGTAATACTCCTTTCTCTGGATGTACCACAGTCTGTTTATCCATTCACCTACTGAAGAACCTCTTAGTTGTTTCCAAGTTCTGGCAATTGTGAATAAAGCTGCTATACACATCCATATGCGTGTTTCTGTGTGTCCATACATTTTGAACTCTTTTGGGAAACACCATGGAGCGGGACTGCTGGATCATAAGGTAAGAGTATGTTTAGCTTTGTAAGAAGCTGCCACAATGTGTCTTCCAAAGGGATTGTCCCATTTTGCATTCCCACCAGCCGTGCATGAGAGTTCCTGGTGCTCCACACTGTCACCAGCGCTTGGCGTCACCAGTGTCTGGATTCTGGCCATTCTCATAGGTGTGTGGTAGTAACATTTTAAATTTTATTTATTTAAACTTGTCGATATTGTCTCTGATGGTTTTAAACCTTGTGTATTTCTCGTTCAGATTATTTAGGAAATTCCTCAGTGTCATGTACTAAAACTTAGAGGGTTTCATCTTTAACATTTAAGTGCTCCAAATGGAGTTCATTTGGTATGAGATGAATTACCTGTTCAGGGTTATCTTGCAATTTCTTTTGAGGAGTATTAGTTTGGATTTCTTGAGCAAAATTAATGGCTGAGGCTATATTAGTAAGTTCAAGTGTATTAGTCAACCCTAAATGAACAGATCTCAAATGAAACAACAAAAATAGAATTAGTCTTTCAAAAGGCATACACAAAAGGACAGTTAAAGGTCTTAAGGCCATTTCACCTGAATGTCTTTGCTTTTATATTACAGTGAAAACCATGAAGAACTAAAATTATCTACTCTTTTGTTTTTATACCACACCTGCTGAAAAGCAAGCTTTAAAAGGACCTAATTTACTGAATACAGACTAATCACTTTCACAAACCTTTCAGGAAACTGGGAATCATGTCGGGGTAACTCCTTCAACCTTAGCTCTACACCTCATTACCAAGCAAGTCGTACCTCAGCCATTAATCTCATTTCTCCCTATGTCATGAAACCAGCCCAGAGAAGTCTAGTGCAGCAGTCAAGAATGAGGTGTCTAGAATCTGACATCCTAGGTGCGTATTTCTCTCACTTTTTAGCTCTTTTTCTATGACGTTCACTGCAATGTTGTTTTATTTTTATTCTTTGTAAACACTGAACCTTTTAAAATTAAGAGAATAATTATTGCTGGATGATGTAAATTACATGGAATGTCTGTATTTTCTTTTTTTTAACCTATCTTTAATTTTTTATAATGAACACCCGCTTGCAGAATTCAAAATGTTGCAGCATAAGTTCATCTGTAAAATATTCTCCTGTATTTGACACAAAATGGTAGAGACATTAGATAAGGCAAAAAGAGAAAAAAGACACTTGTAATATGTCAATTCCAGCTCAAAAATGTGCTTATTATGTTATATGCATTTTCAAATTTTCAATGAGAATGAATTCTGTTTATGATGAGAATAAAGGTGCTTTTCTTTTGTTTTATTAATAACTTCTACAGGGTTTCCCTTATAATTAGAATGTAGAAGATGGAGAAAAACCCTGGATCCTAAATTAACCAGAAGAAAATACTGGAAACACACAAAAAACCGTATTTTTCTTTAGAGCTACCAAAAAGCTGGAGATCTATTTATGAAGCCTAAGTGAACTAGTTTACAGAGGCGGATGAAGTCTTCCTATGTAAGCAGAGAGTAGGAACCATTTTCATCACTGAGAGCATCCGCCAAGTCGGGACACAGACACACACAGGACTGGGCTTGCCAAAGGAAAAACCAAGTAACATTTTAATGGCCACGCACAGGCAAATGGAATCTGAAAGACCAAGCACGGACGTAGTCCTCTTCGCCAGTCAGTGTTAACCCACAGGTCTTTAGCTGAGGACAGGGTAGCAGGGGGAGTTGTGGGCGGGGCTGGAAAGCAGTGAGAGGTCCTGCAGTCTTGCCACACTCCTATCTGAAAACCTGCCGAGGGAGGAGGCTGCCCCTACTTTCAAGCCTGTGGTGATCTGATCTGATTAAAACATTAAATCATCATGCATCCAACTCAACTCCTAATCGTGTGGAAGAGATTAGCTCCTCAACTTAGCAACCAGAGAGAGAAAAGGGGAATGCTTTCCAAGGGAGAATGTGATCTACGGGACTCTCTAGTATTATTTCAGCATCCAATTAAAAGAACACATGAGACATACAAGGTAGCAGGAAAGACTGACCCTTAATGAAAAGATAAAAGACAACAGAAGCAGACCTACATGTGAAGCAGATACTGGAATTACCAGATCAAGACTTTAAACTGGAAACTGTAAAGCTGAAAAATAGATGATCTGAAATGAATTCACTGAATTGGCTTAACAGCAGACCAAAAGTTAGACCCTCTTATACACCACTTGACTCCCAACAAAGGTGCCAAGGTGAATCAACAGGAGAAAGAAATGTCTCTTCAACAAATGGCACCAGAATGCCTGGACAAGTGTCCAGGGAAATGGAAGGGTGGGCAGAGATGGTAAATATGTAGGTAAACACAAAAAGTTACTTTTTAACCCTTTAAAGAAACCACCACCTCAAAGTCTAAAGCAAAAATAACACCCCTCAGGGATTATACACACGTGTAAGTAAAATAAAGGATGACAGAAGCACAAATAACAGAGGTAGGTGAATGGAATTAGTGTTGTAAAATGCTTACACTGCACAGGAAGCTGTAAAATATTACAACTTAACAATCTAAGGAGAAGGTGACCAAACTGGCACTGTAATCACTAGAACACCGAGAGAATACTACTAAGTGCTACTGTTAACAAGTCAAGAGAGTGAATAGAATGGATTCAAACATAAACATATTTGACGAATTTGAAAGAAGGCAGGCAAATTATAAACAGAGGAAAAAAAACAGATGGGACAAATAGAAAAGAAACAGCAAACTGGTAACCCAAACCCAATGATAGTACTAATTACATGAAATAAAAAGAGAGTAAATGTTCCAATTAAAAGACGAAGACTGACACAGTAGGACATACAATGCTGTCCACAAGGGACACATTTTAAACACAACGATACAAACAAACTCAAAGGATGAAAAATCCACCATACAACCAATGAAATAAATAAGAAATGGTGATGTTAACAGGAGACACATTTTATAATGAGGGTCGAATTCATCAGAAGGACATAATAATTTTAAACGTGCACCTGTCAATGACTGAGATTCAAAATACACGAAGCAAAAACTGACAGGCCTACAGGAAGAGAAGGGCAAATCCAATATCTGAGTTGGAGACATTAACGCTCCTCTCCATTACTGACAGTACAAGTAGAGAACAATGAGAGGGGATTAGGAAGATCTAAACACCACCACTGAGCATGCCCGAAATGACGTAGAGAACATCACATGTGCAGAACAGACCTTCTTTTCAATTATACATGAAACTCTTATCTCTACAAATGAGCCACGCTGTGGCATAAAACAACTTTAGTAAATTTCCAAAGACTGAAATCGTGCATGTTCTTTTGGGCCGTAACAGAATTAAGTTAGAAATCTAGGAAGTATCTAGAAAACTCCCACAATTCTAAAAAACCAGAGTTTAAAGAGAGTTCAATTTTGCTCTAAATTGGGGTCCTGCGCCAGTCAGAACTCACTACAGTGCTGAGAGAGGAGTAGATAGCGGGTAGAAGCCTGGTGGTTGAACCAACTTTTAACACCTCGTGAATCAAGTACGTACACTGTCATTACGAGAAATAACTTACATGTATCATTTGGAAAAAGTACCATCTCCCCACTGTAACGGAATTAGAAATACTAGCCTCGGTTCAAAGCAAGACCCCGAAACACTGAATCCGTTGTAGTTGATTTCACTTCTTCTCTCCTTCTCAAACTGGACCTTTATCATAACCAATGATTATCTGCACCTCATCACTCCTCCCCTGTGTCAGCCCTATGATCAAATAGGGATTCATGCACTCACTGGAATCCTTGTGACCTTCTGTGTCTGGCTTCTTTCACTTAATATAACGCTTCCAAGGTTCATCTTCGTTGTACCATGGATCAGTACATCATTCTTTTATACGGTTGAATAATATTTCACCATACAGACACACCTCATTTAATTTATCCATTCATCATTTGATGGACAATTGGGTGGCCTCCGCTTTTGCACTACTACGGGTAATACCTAAGTGAACATTTGTGCACAAGTTTAGTGTGGACGTGTTTTCAATTTTCTTGGGTATATACCTAGGAGTGAAATTGCTGGGTCACATTGTTATTCTACATTTAACTTTTTAAAGAACAACAAACTTTTCCAAAGCAACCAAACCACTTTACATTCTCACCAGCAACAAATGAAGACGCCCGACTTGTCCGAATCCTCACCAACACTTGTTATTGTCTCTTTCTGATTTAGCCAATGTAATGGTGTGAAGTGGGATGGTACCGTGCTGTTGATTTGCATGTCCCTGATGACTAATGATGTTGAGCATCTTTTCCTGGCATTCACTTTTAAATGTCACAGTGGCAGTTGTCCATCATGGGGCAAAAAGGAACACGACCGGTTCAAGAATACAGATCTTTGGCATACAGGCGTGACAGGAAGATGTGTTTGGAAAGCCATATGATGTGTGCAGTAAGACAGTGTGCATTAAGATGCACTGTTATTTCCAGTGGTCATTAGATTATCTACATTTCTTGGTTATCTATTACTCTGAACAGTTACAAGTATGATCTGCTACAGGAGAAGCTTCTTCATCTGGGAGTCTAAATAATGGAAAGATGTGAACAACAGAATCATTGTGAAAGCCAGTCCCCAGCCCCCCACTCCCGTCAATGCTAATTCATGTAAAAATAACTTAGATTATCATAACTACAGAATGCTTTAGTATAAACTGTGTAGAAAAACTGATGGTGTAATTTGACAGGCTGTGATACTAAAGTATCCAATCCTTAAGACTGCAGACAGGGAGAAACAGAGGAAATCAGACAATTACCATGTCACCACAACTACCTCACTGGCAACCTAATTAGTTCTGATGGATTATACATGTTATTGCAGAAGAACTGTTTTAAGGCTTTGACACGTAATATTTATTACATGCTGAAACTTTTTCTCCACTGCATCTGGAGCGGAGAGCTAAAGATTAAGAATTAACTGAATCTGGTCAGGTACAAGGTGTTTTGTGTAAACAACCTACTATCATTCAGAACTCACTATTAAGTTAAAGGAGCACAATGGGGCACCTGGGTGGCTCAGTCGGGTAAGTGTCCAACTTCGGCTCAGGTCACAGTCTCACAGTTCATGAGTTTGAGCCCCACTTCGGGCTCTGTGCTGACAGCTCAGACCTTGGAGCCTGCTTCGGACTCTGTCTCCCTCGCTCTGCCCCTCCCCCACTCATGCTCACTCGCTCTCAAAAATAAACATTTTAAAAACTTTAAAAAAAAAATGGAGTACTGAAAAGCTGATCCTCATCCCCCATCTGCAAATTCCTCAGAAAATCTGTTACTGGGTTCATTATGGTTTTTCATCACAAACACGTTTTTTCATCGGGTAACTAAAACTTTAAACAGAAGTACAGAATACTTAAGAAGAAAAGTATTTGAGAGTTTCTAAATTTTCATTCAATCTAAGGAGAGAAACCGGTAACAATTATTCTGCACAGCAGCATGTGTTAATTTTTCATTGACAAGAGGGCCCTCCCTTCAATGGTTCAAATATGATTATATCAATATAGAAGGTTCTTTTTTTGATGCATATCCCCACTTCTCTAAATTTAAGAGTTATAAATAAGGGGCACCTGGGTGGCTCAGTTGGTGAAGCATCCAACTTCGGCTCAGGTTGGGATCTCACTATTCATGAGTTCAAGCCCCTCATCGGGCTCTGTGCTGATGGCTCAGAGCCTGAAGCCTGCTTCAAATTCTGTGTCTCCCTTTTTCTCTGCCCCTCCCCCACCTGTGCTGTTTCTCTCTCAAAAGTAAACATTAAAAAAAAAAAAAGAGCTGTAAATAATTCTTGTGGATTCCAAACAGGACAAAAACATATTATCTCATTGTTGAGGAATTTTGAAAGGTAAGTTTTACCTGTATCCATACTTTGGTTCAACTGTTGATCACTCGTTTCTCCATCCTCACTGATATATCCAGGAGGTGGCGTTTCTACAAAAGTTCAGAACAAATCAAGCACAGTTGCAATTTCATCTCACCACCTTTGTCCTACTACCAAAGATAACTAAAGAATCACTCTGAATATTATATAACATTATTATAAAAAGCAATATTTGGGACTAAGGGCTTAAAATTCAGGTTTTGATCCAAATCTTATAGGTGAATCCTTAAAGCCTACTTGTAATATGATCAAGCTCTCTAGGCATATTTTCTTAGCTATTATTTACATATCTGGCTCATTCCCATATGTATATTTTCTGGGGCAAGAGCCAAAAATAGAACTTCAAAGATGCCTCAGTACTGAATCAGTATGCTTCAAAGACATTAGTACCTACAATTTTTTTTTTTTTTAAACTAATGGCCATCATCGATGGGTTACACCTAAGAGGTGATTAAAGGACACACCACACGTATGAAATTTCAGATTACAAAGTACTACGGGCTCACATTAGGTTCTATGGGTAAAATAGGGTAATATGGTTCAGGCCTGGTCTCGCTTGAGTTTCACCTACAAAGTATACTTACTTCTCCAGGGATTTCTAACCAGTAAATCCTGAGTGTTTGAAGCAGAAATTTAAATCCAAACAGACTACTGCACAAACCTGAGGTAAAATACTCCCTGAAGGTAAGAAAAGTAAGATTCTAATGTGCCATTTCCAAGATGCTTTATGAACAAGATGTTTACATTCAGGAGGCATCTGAATAGCTGAATAGGCTTCGTGTAAAATAAATACATTTCTATAATTTTACCAACTATAATTTCAAGGAGGAAAACTAAGTTTAAGGGATTATCAACAGTTTAACATTTAGATGGCTGGATAGTTTTAAGCAATTCAAGATAATGTAATTATCAAAAAGGAGAGGGAGAAAATGTGGGTTAAAGGGCTTCTTTGTTTAACCCTTTACACTCTCCCTTCAACACGCTAACTGCAAATCTGAAGTTTCAAACTCTTCATTAAGTGTCAATACCTTAAAAGTATTACTGATGAAATTCTCAGAATAAAATACCTTCAAATGCTCAAGCAATAAAGAACACAAAAATAAGACTAATGCACATCCTTATGTGCATATGCACTACCTTAAAGGTTAAAGCTAATAAAATTAAACAGAGCTATGCTTTGCCAGTTTAACCATCCATGTCTCAAAGGTCTAAACAGGAAGAAATACAGAACTTTTAAATACTTTATCCTGTTTTGCTTTTCTCCATTATTATGTATAAAATAATAAATAATAAAGCTATTATCATTTTGGAGAAAATACTAAAATTTCCTTTGAAGTGGAACAAAAAGCGAACCCTTAACTTTCACTGTCAGCTGGAGCTGGGTAAAGCCCCATTGTTCAGAAAGGCAAATAGGTGTGATCCACTTTTGATTTGCTACTTTGTAAAATAAACCAAATCTAAACAAAGAAAGAAAGGAAAATAAACCCAAGCATCTCCACAAGGAAAAACCACTAACCGTTTTGATTAACAGCCTTCCAAATAATTACCGGGTAGGTGTCTTACAAGACTGTATGCTTACGTCTCGGTTTCCTAGTATTGTTGAATAATACAAATTCCCACATCAAAGACTTAAAATGTGCCCCCCACACCACACACAACCATGTCCGGCCAAGTCTTCCCCGGCGAGTGACCTGTTTCAGTCCTGCCCTCCCCTGCTGGTCCTCGCATTCCACCCGGCTCTAGGCCCTGCCCTCTTAACTTCTCAAAAAGTGTGTTTCCCAGCAACCTAAAAGGCAGTCTTAAGCTCTCTTTTGGAACAAAATAATTGTAAAAAAAAAAAAAAAAATTATGCACATTAAAACAATCAGGAAACACTTTCTACCTTAAATTTAGCTATTTTTAAAAATCCTTTTTATGTCTTTAAATTGTCAACGAACAAGCATTTCTTCCATGAGACATATTAAAGAGATCTTTTTTTAAATGTACTGGAAACTAACTTCCTTATGTATTTTCTGTTGTATACTGAAAATAAGAGTGGAATGGAGACGCTGTTACAAAAGGAGAAAAAAAATGAGACACTAAAATATCCAATGGGTAGCTTCATCCCCATTTGAATATGGTACCTTTAATTTCTGCTGGGGGGGGGGACCCCAAAAAACAAAAAAGGGAAACACAAAGTAAGAAAGTAAGAAAATATTAGTTGTTCTCCTAAAAGAACAGTGAAAACTAAAAGTGCGTTGTGGTGTATTACTAGATCACCTACTACAATAATCTGAGCAGGATTTGAGAACCATGTAGTTAAATTCATTCACTTCCCAGCAGAGGTGACTGGGGCCCAGATGAAAAAGAACTGAATTAGAGGATTTATGATTTTCAGTACAGCAGTGTTGCTCCATCTGTAGGAACTCAAATATTTTATCTTCTATAGGCATAGTACTTTTCTCTTTAACATTATCGAGCTATCTATGAAAATGATTATTTGGGTGGTTTTTAGTTACACTTGCTTCAGGAATACCTTTTTCCTGAACAAGTTATTTTGCTTACATTCTGCATCTCTCTTAGCTTCAACAACTAAGACAAACTTACTAAGATCTTTTCTTTTCTGCTTCTCACAGTACTTTGATTAAAGCCACTGCAAAAGAAAATGAAATATAAAGTAAAACTTTTCTCCAGACAAACGTGTTTAAAGTACGAGGCTTATACATTTCACAAAATAACCAACAAAGCAGATTTTTCTATTCAAAATCCAGAAGCATTTTTTTTTAAGTCAAATCACATCTTACTAGCATGTGAATATTTATGAACAAAATCTGTTTATCTATCCCAATTTTCAGGAGATTCAGAAGGTGAAAATACCTGGGATGTAATTACTCTGTGGCTCAATTCCCGCTGGGAAATTAGTGTTTTCTGGAATGGAGTGGGTGTAATCATCCAGGGGAGGCAGTTCGGTCAGGATCTCGGTGTGCCGTGGCACCAATACCGGAGGCAAAACTGAAAGAGTAAAAGGAACCCAGGTTAATGGCAAAGAGCACAGGATGGGCACCAGGGAAGGGGGACAGACCAGACCTTTATTAAAAAAGTTCACACACACACAAAAGGAAGTAGCCTGCTTCATTTTTAAAATTTAGGGTCCATCCATTTGGCCTTATATCAGTTCCTAAGAAATTGACAAATCTGACTGGTCTTAATTTGCCATGGAGTCCAGAATCTAAATTTTCAAGTTTCAATTTATCCTGTACTTTGAGGAACAAGGACATTCTGGTAATACTATAATATTACCGTAAGAGTTCATATATCCCCATTGGAAAAGTTGCAGGAAGATCTGTGAAGTCGGACTTAGGCCATTTCTAGAAACATAGCTGTACTGAAATTGAAAATTTAAAAATTTTCAAGTATGCCGCCAACTAAGTAAACTAAAAGTCTTGCTGTGGATTTCACAATCTGCTTAGATACAGATGATACCATTAAAGTGCTTCAAAGAAAATACTAAAGAATAAAATGACTGAAAACAGCTCAGGCAGCAGACAGGTACAGAGGTGTATCAGTTTAGTTCCAGCCAGACTGTGAATCCGGAGATTAGAACTTCCTGAATAGGGGCTCCTGGGTGGCTCAGTCGGTTAAGCATCAGACTTCAGCTCAGGTCATGATCTCACAGTTCGTGGGTTCGAGGCCTGCGTCAGGCTCTGTGCTGACAACTCAGAGCCTGGAGCCTGCTTCAGATTCTGTGTCTCCCTCTCTCTCTCTGCCCCTCCCTCCCTCATAATCCCATGCACGTGCACTCTCTCTCTCTCAAAAAAAATAAACATTACAAAAAAAAAAAAAAGAATTTTCTGGATATGTAATTTTGAGGTCAAATAGTATGCTATCCCAAGAAACTGACATCTCTTATCCTCTCAAGTTTATTTTCCCATATTTAAAACGTTTTAAAAGTAGTTTTAATTATTACCAAATAATACACTAAATTTCAGGTAATTTATTGCAATTTTACACCAAGATTTCCCAGGGGCAATTACATAGCAGTGCCTCATTTACTTAAGTTCAAGCATTTAATTTAAAACAAGGAAACAAATCTAATTTTTCTACCTGGTGTTTCAACTCTCTGGTAGTGGTAAGGATTTACACATACTTCATCCTTTTTAAGATTGAAAGCATATTCGCAGTTTTCAATGGCTTTGAGTTCATGGTGACTGTGAAGGTCAGGCCAACGCCACAATCGGCAATATATCACATGTGGCAGTCCTTTTCGATGAGACACTTGCAGACGGCCATCCAGAGACCTGTCGAGAAGCAAGGGGAAAGAAACGTGGGAACTTTAAAAAAAAAAAAAAAACAGGCGCAGCTGACTGGGCTAAATTAATACAGTACGAGCATAAAGAAAGGAATGACAGACATTTAGTTAGTTTTAGTGAGTACAAGGAAGAAAAATGTACTATTTAATGGGTCGGATATAAAAGCAAGCAGCACCACGCTACAGATGTTTCTCATAAATAGGCTACGTAAATGACTCAGATGTCAATGAATGGCTAACCACTTGGGAAGAAATTGAGTTTTTTAAAAAAAAGATCATAGAGTCTGCTCGAAAAACTTTTTGTCAACTTCTATCTTGAGTAAATCAAACTCTTATTTAGGGATACTTTGAAGGGCATTGATATTGTAGGTGACTGAGTTATCAAAAAAAAGGAACTAGTGTGAGGAATGGGAAGTACCAACAATGATGTAAAGTAACTTACTCAATCTAATGTAACTCATTACCCAGTTGTGACTGTTTTGAGGACCGAGGTATATTCCTACAGCTCACACATAAATGCAGATGGTGATGAGTATGATGAGATGAAATGGACATATACCAAAATGCTCAAAAAGAGAATAAGGTGACTTTAAAAAAAAGAGAACATAAAAATGAGTTAGCCTAGCGTGAATTGTGATAGGAGGGGCTTGGTAAATAACTACGTACTTATTAGTATAAAGAAGATGAGTTTAGATGATAGCAAGAAATTTAGCAAAAACTGGTTAGGTATCTACTTGAAAATTAGGCCAACAACAGATTATAATCTAGTCTCAAAATCAAATGAGAATAGAGTTATTATCGAAGTTCCTATTCTTTAGGGGATGCAGTAATTTAAAGAAGATTCAAAAGTAGAATTTCATTGATCAAAACAGCAGCTGACACATTTAATATATCATTAATACTGGCAAGCAGGTATTTTAAATGCCATGCCTTATTTACATTAAGGAAACATCCTAGGCAAAATGATACTGAGCAACCCCTTACAGGTCTTCCAAAACAGCCCCCCCGCCCCAAGATTGCTAGGATTCCATAGAGGGCAGAATATTCACCTGGTTTGTTCAGAGAAGCTGTAAAGGCCTGCTGTATCCCACTGATCTATCGTATTTGGTGTACTCAGTCCCCAAATTTCAGAGCAAGTGCTGTGCATAAATTGAAAAACAAAAAATTGATGTGAACATGGAAGCATGGTTATTCAAAATACCATGATGTAAAACATGGAAAATGTACAGAATACTTCCTTCACCCAGAAAATATATACACATTGCTTCACTTTTGCACGGGCTTTTAGTGCTGGTTTCTATATTTTCTATATGAAGGAAGCCAATAAAATGGAACATGTGACTCCAGATAAGTTATGATTATGTTTTAAAAATGTGAACACCAATGCTCTCTAGCTTAATGAAATCATACCTATAATGCCCCTTCCAATTTCCACTACTCACAGCAAAAGATCTAACACCTATGCCATCAGCCTTACTAACAGTGCGTCGTTTTATAATCTAGTTTAAAAACTTAGCTAAAAATGGATGTCGACTGGTCTTTTTAATACAGGAAAAATTTCACTTAAATTAGATACATACCCAAAGTTAATATTTTCACATTATTTGTTTGAGAAACTCACACGTTCAGTTCTACTGGAAGTTATTACTGCTCTCTTATTGCTACGATGGAGAAGGAAGTGCATTTTGAAGTCATTCTAACAAAGCATAACCACCTTAAAAGTTCTGAGAAACTGCTGTGAGGATATGTCAAAGTACCAAATTCTAAAATGGCAGGATGAATATAAAAGATGTGCTGTGTCTCGTTTTCAAAAATCAATGCACCTGAAAGACACAGACCAGAAAGGTCTCAAACTTTTTCTTCCACATCTCCTTCCAGAACATCGGCATGCCCAGAGATAATTCTCCCTATTTTCCCTGCCACAATTTCAAAGTAACTTCTTATCTGTGGGAGGAGGGAAGGAGACCTTCAAAGGCAGTCTGCAATGGGAACTTGTGCCTGTCAACGTGTCTCAAGTCAGAAGCTGTACTTTTACAATCAGAGTCAAAAGGTAATTTCTGAAACAAACTCAAACTCCATTTCTCTCATATTACAAAATCATCAAAATTTCAAAGAGGAGGAAGAACCGTTTCAAAACAATATTTGAAAATAAAATCAAACAACTGATTAAACTCCAGGTGCACACACTGCTAAAGAGCTAACTGAATCAACATTTCAAAGGACAATGGTGAGAAGTGCTGTCTTCCTGTGGCCC
The DNA here is from genome assembly GCF_022837055.1 of Prionailurus viverrinus. Lineage (NCBI taxonomy): Eukaryota > Metazoa > Chordata > Mammalia > Carnivora > Felidae > Prionailurus > Prionailurus viverrinus. The sequence goes on from NC_062572.1 coordinate 69,145,259, forward strand.
GAAAACACACATCGCGGCTGCTGGGCTCTAGGGCTCCAGGGCCTCTCCCAGGGCCTCCAGACACTTTTCAGGCCATGCCTTGGGGGCCACAGCAACTATACTGGTTGGCTTTTACAAATGCATTTTTTGATACTCCCCAGCACCCTTTTAAGATACTTAACAGATTCTCTTGCTTTTCAGGCTTCAGAAATCGATCTTTCATTTTCCAAAAGACAAAAGTCAGAAAAAGCCAAGAAACTGGAAAATAATTTAATCTTTTTCCCCCAAAGACATACTGACTATAAATAAAACCCATGACCACACATGGTTCTTCTAAGATATTTATCAAGTGTCTACTGAGAACATATACCACCATGTAGCTTAAATCACGAACAAAATCACCTACATTCTAGAGTGTTACGAATCTGAATTTAAACCTCAGAAGGAAAGGTATACAGCTTACTCTTCAGCCTTTGAAAATAATCCAAGGAAAATTATTAACAAGAGATTAGATTCAGAGGCAACTCTGCTCCTATGAGAGTAGAATGAAGATTTCACTAAAGTAATTCTGACACTGACACAGAACCAGAATCTAAAAGAGAGAAAAGCTTAAGTTGTGCTTTTATTCAAGCCTTGAAATAAATCAGAAAATAATCAACATTATGTTCAGAACATGCAATCAATCAACAGGCAGGCCAACCTAGATCCCAAGCCTAACTCTGCCACTTTCCAACTTGCATATTAAGGTATATTTAAGCCTCAGTTCTACTGTTTATGGTAACATCTCTCTCCACGATTGGAAGGTTTACTTAAAAATAATAAATCTCCTTCTAGCTAGCAAAATTTTTGCTTGCTTATATAAGAAAAAGTATTTTTTAAAAGCATCAATTTATAACAAAACACAAAAGCACCTGGAATAAATGTAAGTACAAATGTGGCAAAACTATACAAAGAAACATTTTCATTATTACTGAAGAACACAAAGGAAACTAAGCAAAGAGAAAAACGCATTATCTTCCTATTCAGGAAGACAACATCATAGTGACATCAATTCTGCCGAATTTATTATTTGATACAATCTCAGTAAAAAGCTCAGACAAAATTACTCCAAATATAACATACCAAAATAAGTAAGAATGATCAGGAAACCTTTAACAAAGAAGAGTAGAGAACTCTGAAACACAATATAAATTCTCAATGGAAACTGTACACAATTAGCAAAAGAGTACACGAATAAAACAAAATAGAGGTTCTGTCTGTAGAGTAGCCTTAATTAGGCAAACCCTCCTTCAGACAATGACGACAGCCTCTGAACAAAATATAATAAAATCAACCATTTGAAAATGGTAGAGAGGGACCAAAAGGACAACATCAAAGGGAAGTCAAACCTTTGCGAGAGGGGAAAGTGAATGAGATGCATTTATGTGGCCCTGTATCCAAGGATAGCCCCACAGTCTAAGCTAGGCAGGGCAACTAGACCTTAAGCAGAAAACCACAGTTTTACTGACTTGCACAAATAATCAGAGAATGGATCTGGGGCTGCCAGAGAGGCTGAAAAAAGAAGAGGAAAAATCCTATAAAGAAGGAGTCATGCGGGGGAGGGGGGGGGGATCAAAATATGAATGTGAACTCTGCCCAAATCCTCGACTGATTTGTCAACTATATACATGGGGGAGACTATGTGGCCTGCCGAAAACCTGCATTTGGAAGTCCGGAAACACCAAGTGCTAAAATCTCAACTGTTGCTTTTACATCAGAGGCAGACAGTCTGGACTATGAGGCCGACCAAAACTATCTGCTAGAACAAAAATCAAAACTCTTCAGAGGAAGATAACAAAATTTAGTCTCTACAGTATTTCATCCCAAATATCCAGTATAAAAAGCACAAATTACTAAACATATGAAGAAATAGGAAAATGTTACCCCTAGTCAAGAGAAAGAATAGCCAATAGAAATAGATCCTCAAAATCCTAAAAGACCAGGATTTTAAAGTAACTACTGTGAACATGTTCACAGACTTAATGAACAGACAGGAATCTCGCTTGGTGATGAAAACTATCAAAATGAATCAAAAGGCCATTCTAGAACTGAAAACTACAAAATCAAAAATAAAAAATGAACCTGATGGTTGGAGAAGACACAACAGTCAGTCAATTTGAAGATGAGTCAATAGAAATTGTCAAAGCAGAAGAACCAAAATAAAAAAGACTGAATAACAAAAAGGATAGTCTCAATAACATGTGCAGTTCTGAGAGGAAACAAGAAAAACCGGAAAAAAATACCTGAAATGATAATGCCTAAAACATCTTCAACTTCAGTGAAAAATTAAACTGATACTTCTAAGAAATTCAGTGAATAACAAGCAGTTTAACTACAAAGAAAATCACACTTGGGCACATCACTGTCAAAATACTTAAAAGATAAAAAGAAAATCTTCAAAGTGGTAAGAATTACAAAACTCTTGGCACAAGGACTCCATCTAAACTCCTGCACTAAGACACTTAACTAAGCTCTAGCATGGCTTCTAGGAGCCTAAGGCCAAGTCCCTCATAGGACCCAGACCCTTTTGAGCTCCTGTTTGGAAAAGGTCAAGGTGGCCAAAAGAAGTTACCATTTGTTCCAACCAACACTTGTCCATAGGCCCCTGACTTCCTTTCCTTAGAGCATTTATTTTGAAAACTTGCACTTGTCAATCCTTTTCCTGTCTCTTTGAGATGTATTATGTGTCTCCTACAACTCAGGAGTGTCTTTCTCAAGGACCTGAAATCCATTCCTTTGAAATGTAATCAGTCACCAGAAAGGACAAGGCCTCTGTATCCCAGGCTACCCTCAGAGAGAGGGTAGAAGCCTAACTTGAGAAATGCCATTTAGCAGACACAGATGGCCACACTGACACTGACCAACCAACCCACTAACCCATTTTTTTTTTTTTGGTGACTTTTCAGTTCCCTAACTCCGTTCAAGCCTCTATTCATTCCCGCTGCCTACTCTCCTATTCTCCCAGTCACCTCTGTGCAAATCAAAACTGAGCTCAGCTCTTCTCCTACTATTGTGATTACTGAATAAAATCTGTTTTTACCACCTTGAAACAGTACCTGGCTTTAACTCTGACAGCAGCTGGAGTAGAACAATCCACATACACAGAGCCATGAGCACATGAGTAACAATTTCTCATCAGAAACAGAAGCCAAAAGACAATGGGACATCTTTAAAGAGCTGAACGGAAAAACAAACTCAACCTAAAATCTATACCCCACAAAAATATTCTTCATATAGTAAGCCAAAACAAAAATATGTTCAGGTAAACAAAAATTGAGAACTCATTTGTAGCAGACTTTGCCCAAAGAAATGCTAAAGGAAAGTTCTTCAGGATAAAGAGAAACAGCAACAGATGAAAACTCTCAATCACTGAGAAAAATTAAGAGAACTAGAAAGTATTAAGTATGCAGGAAAATGTAAAAGACGATTATTTTTCTCTTAATTTCTACAAAAAGGAGATGACTGGTTACAGCAAAAATTGTAACTCTAAAAGTATGTGGATGCAATTTGTAGGACAACAGCAACAGAAACAAAAGGACGTGTTAGAAACAGCTATACTGTCACAAAGCTAAGGATTCATACTGTCATTGGGAAAGCAACCCTTGCCCCTGAAAAGGGGAAGAGACAGAGAAAAAATGCATATAGAAAATTAAAATGAAACACTAAAAAATAATTAACCTCAAAGGAAGGAAGGAAGAAAAGACGACCAGATGATAATAGAAAACAAAGAATAAAGTGTAATGGGTAAAAGGGTAAATCCAACCACATCAGTAACAATAGATAAATACACCACACATTCCAATAAGCAGCAGACACTTGTCAGAATGAATACAAGATATAAAACATCTACAAAAAAGATGTATACCGATAAGCTGAAAATATCAGAATGGAAATACACAATTCATGCAAGCAATAAGCTTAATAAAACAGAATATCAGAAATATAAGACTTTAACACTAAGAATATTATCAGAGATAACAACAAATTTCATAATAAGGTCAATTCATAAGAAGACATTAACAATCCTATGTGCATCTAAGAATACAGTGTTAGGGGCGCCTGGGTGGCTCAGTCAGTTAAGTGTCCGACTTGGTTTTGGCTCAGGTCATGATCTCATGGCTTCATGGGTTTGAGCCCCAGATTGGGCTCTGCACTGGCAGAGTGGAGCCTGCTTGGTATTCTCTCTCTCTCTCCTCTCTCTCTGCCCCTCCTCCACTTGTGCCCTCTCTAAATAAATATAAATACAAATACAAATATAAATACAGTTTTAAAATGCATGAAGCAAAAACTAACAGACCTAAAGGAAGAAATGAACACATCGACAATCAGAAATTTCAGTAACTCTTTGGATAGGCTGCCAAAAAGAAAAAAAAAAAAACCATATATCACAGAAGAGCTGCACAATCCTATCAACCAACCATTTGATCTAAATGACATGTACAGAATCCTTTTCAAGTGTACAGGGAACAATAAGAAAAAGAGATTGTATGCTAGGGCCATAAAAAAAGGTCAATTAGGGGCACGGAGGTGGCTTAGTCAGTTAAGCAGCTGACTCTTGACTTTGGCTCAGGTGGTGATCTCAGTCATGAGATTGAGTCCCAAGTTGGGCTCCATGCTGGGTGTGGAGCCTGTGTAAAATTCTCTCCCTTCTCTCCCTCTGCCCCTCCCCTGCTTGCTGCACACTCGCTCTTTCAAAAAAATTTTTGAAGGGTCAATTAATTTGGAAATTAACAACATACTTCTAAATAACCCATGGGTCAAAGAAGAAATCACAAAATAAATTAGAAAATACATGACAATGAATCTACAGTATAAGAAATTGGAGAGGGGGTGCTAAATCTAAAGTAATGATTAAAGGGAAACTTACTGCTTAAAAACTATGTTATAAGGAAGAAATACTTTAATGACGTAATCAACAATGATATAGTTCTAATCAGCACTGTACTGGAGGTCTTAGCCAGTGCAATACGGCAAGAAAAAGTAAAAACAAAATACTGGAAGGGAAGAAATAAAACCACTTTTTTTTAAAGCCAAATTCAAAGAAACAGAGAGCAGAATGTTGGTTACCAGGGGCTGGAGAGTGGGAAAAATGGAGATATGCTGGTCAAAGGATACAAACTTTCAGCTATAAGATGAATAAATTCTGCAGATCTAATGTACAGCATGGTGACTATACTTAACAATACTGTACTATATATTGGAAAACTGTTAAGAGAACAGATCTTACAAAGTTCTCTCTCCCTCCACAAAAAAAGGTAATGTGAGGGGATGGAAGTGTTAGCTAACTTTATTGAGGTAATCATTTTGCAGTAAATGTGCATCAAACTATCACACTGTAAACCTTAAACTTACATGTTATATGGCAATAATCTCAAGAAAGTTGGAACAGAAACCCTGCTTTTGTGGACAATAATATAATTATTTATATGGAAAATCTCTGAAGCAACTTCTAGAACTCATTAGTAAATTTAGCAATGCTACAGAATATAAGGGCAACTCATAAAAATCCATTATATTTCTATATGCTAGCAATAAACAATTTGAAAATTAAAAAATTTAATTCCATTTATTATAGTGTCAAAACCAAAATATTTAGACAAAAGGTTTAATGCAAGATATATAAGGCCTGTACACTAACATCTAAAAACTTTAAAGAAACCTAAGTATACAAAGACCTACCCTGTCTCTAAAGATCAAATGACCCAATATTAAGATGTCTATTTTCCCTAATTCCCTGATAATATTGGTCTATGTTTTTTCAAATCCATCCCAATCACGATTTCAGCAAGATACTTTTATAACAATTGACAAGCTGATCAGAAGTGCAAAGGATCTCGAATAGCAAAACAATCCTGAAAAAGAATTACTGATACAACATGGATGAGATTTATTTATCTCGGGAAGACTTAGTTGGCTGAAAGAAGATGAACATAAAAGACTAGACACTGAATGATTCCATTCACATGAAGTTCTAGAAGGGGGGAAAAAACCAAACTGAAAGTAAAAAAAAAAAAAAAAAAAAAAATCAAATAGTGGTTGCCTCAGAAAAAGCAATGGGAAAGATTATGAAAGAATGTTCTGGGTGATGAAAATATTCTTTATCTTGATACCCTGTACATGCATTTGTCAAATCTAATCTTATTTAGCACTTATGATTTATGTACTTTGCCATTCGAAAACTGAACCTACAAAAACAACAACAAACCAAAGAAAAATCCCAAAAGAACTCAATGAAACTCAAAATGGAAAGTAACAACACACAAATATTCATACAGTAATTTAGTATATGATAAAGCTCCCTATGAACTGACAGGGAAAACTCACTAAAATATCATACATATTAAGTGCAAAAAAGCAAATACAGTATGTATAGTAAGGTACCTGTTAAAAAAAAAAAAAGAAAAGGACAAATAGAAATATCTATAAGTATTTGTGTACACATACAGGAAACACACACACACACACACACACACACACACGAACAGAGGTTATCTGAGGTGAGAAGGAAGGCTTTTCAATGTTTGCTGTTTGTAGGTATGCATGCATGTATGTGTATGTATAAATGTATACGAATTTTTAAACCACTGAATATACTGCCTTTTATGATGAAACAAATGAAACAAAAGAAAATACTGCCACAGAATTAAATGCAAGTCAAGTCATCTTGACATTTCTATAAAAAGATCTGCTTCTAACCTTAGTTAACTAAGCGTAAGTACAGATTGTTATTTCCTATTCTGTGTCATTTCAGCTCACTTTGGGCATCGCTGCAGGAGACGATAAAGTGCCAGCTGGAGCCCTGTTGATTCTCTTCTGGCACAATGTCTTCTCTCTCTAACATGGACCTTTGGAACCCATTTTCTTCTACATGCATTTATATCAACAGCCCCTTCCTAGCCTCCTTTTGACTTCACTATTAATTCTTTCGGTTTGCCTACCAAACCAGGTCAATTTTTAAGACCAACCGGAGTCTAGGGGATTTAAGTCAGGCAAGTTTTAATCACCCCCTTTCCTTAAACATTGGTTCTTTATAACCACATGTTATTTTTGCCCATAAGACCCTGAGCTCCCAAAGATCTCTGCATACCTACCAGCTAGTAACAAGGTACTGGTGACTAAATTAGTATTTTTATAGCATAAAAACTGGATCACAGGGGTGCCTGGGTGGCTCAGTCTGAGTATCAGACTTCGGCTCAGGTCATGATCTCATGGTTTGTGAGTTTGAGCCCCGCTCTGACAGCTCAGAGCCTGGAGCTGCTTTGGATTGTGTGTCTCCCTCTCTCTCTGTCCCTCCCCTGCTCACGCTCTGTCTCTCTCTCAAAAATAAAAAAAAACATTAAAAAAACAAAAAAATTAAAAACTGGATCACCAAACTCCTAATCATACTAAAACATCTATTTTAAGTAACAGTGCAGAAAAATGGCTCTCTCAGATTTTCAGTTTGTTAATAAGGAGTGGCAACTTGTAATTGCAAGTATTGACAGTTCCTATAAAAATGTGAAAAGAAACAAATGCAGGAAAAATGTTAAAGAAATAGCACTGACGGTAACAACTACATAAAAGATCTTTTACACATTCCCTATTTCAATAAATCTAGAATGTCACCTATTTAAAATACATTATTTTGTGTTCCGTGAAAAAGAAAAAACTCTTCTAATTTTACTTACAAGATCCATCCCAAGGTGAAAACATGGTCATCTTGGAATCCATGAAATATGGACTAACAATTACCTTCCTGAGTTAGCTACTGCATGTCAGGTACAGGTAAGACTTTTAGTATTATGGACCTTATAATAACCTGCAAGCTATGTATTGCCATTTCATTTTAAATTAAAAAAAAAAAAAAAAAACTCAGCCTCAGAGGGAAAATAAAATAACAAGGTCATACACCTAACAAGAGACAGGGCCAGGATTCTAGTCCACATCTTACCAAACAACGCTCTCACTCTACCAAGAGCTTTCTAAGCTTTTATTTAATACCAACTTACATCAGCATTTCTAGGACTAAAGCCTACGGATACCGGGGCATCTCAACTACAGTACTTGCAAGGGTGTGTCTGGTTCCCACAGTAACTTTTTAAGTTACATTTTTATTCTGAGATAATAGTAACTTCCATATCCACATACCCTGGGATATGGGTCACCAGGATAAGCCCCAGTCTTTATTGCTTTATCACCGCAACGTCTGGGTTTGGATCTGTTACAAGCACCTCAGCACCAAGGGTAAATAGATCGACTTAACGTGCAAATGATGACGTCACACCAGAAAGGCCAAATGGTATCAGGGTGTGTGCTACTTAAATTATGTTTCACAGCAGTTGTAGAGAAAAGAAGTAGGAGAATGTAGCAACACTGGGCACGTGGCAGTACACTGACCTCCTGAGAACTTTAGTCACGGGTGGCGTGCGGCACCACAACCACAATGGAAACAGAAAACCAGTATCAACAGAAAAACAGCATCATTCATTGAACCGACATCAGAATTTTCTTGGTTACAGAGCTCGGTATACGTAAGCCTTCTTTGATAGGCTTAAGTTTACACTACATTCTGTTTCTATATATTTAAACAATATTAAGGGAAGCCACAAGAAATGTCTGTACAGTACCTGAATGTGAAAAGCATCTACTGGCACAACATTAAACTATTTAGGAGTAATAATAATACAGGATAGATCCGAGAATGCTAAACTAATAAACCGACTTGAAGTCATATACCCCAAAAAAGTATAGACTTTTATTATTATCATTATGACAGCACTATCCCAGACACATCCCCTCAACATTTCCTTAATTTATTTGACCATCTGACTTCAAGACACTCTAAAAACTCTTAAGTATTAAAAAATACCAAGCTAAGTGGCTAAAAACATGAACATCTCAGATAAATTCTGCCTGACCAAAGTTTGATATTGTTCACTAAAGCAATTAACATAGACTGTTGCAAACTATGTTGAAATTGGATGTAATAGACCGTAAATCATCTACAATGCTGTCCCTGCATCAATACACAGACAGATGAGCAAGCATGCCCATGTAAGAATCTCATGCAAGTCCTGCAGTCCTTTGTATGCAACACAATTTCTTAAAGGCAGATTATCCCCTATCACCTGTGTGAACTTCCCGCTTCTACAGATTGAATTAAAAAAAAATAAGTTGGAAAAGTTATTAAAATCATTAGGACGCTAAAGTGCCAAAAAAGTCGTGTGACATACAATGTATCAATGATCACAGAACAGCCAGATTAGCTAGGTTTACTTGTTAGTAAACACGGCAGAAATTCCCAGAATTTCCCTAGTAAACTTTTACCGTAAATATCAGTAAAATTAACACACTGAAGCTTTTCTTCACCTAAGAATAAACCAGCCTTTGAAAACTGAAGTTAAAAATTGAAATCTAGTGTACAATTTACCAACTATATACATGCAGAAGTATTTTAGGTGCACATCTCTGTTAACAATTTACCACTTTGGTTCCAAAAGACATTAGGTTTGTTAATTAACTTACTGTATTAAGGACATGTATATTTATTGATTCATATACCATGAAGTATTACTGTTCTTGCCTTATTTGCATGATTTACTGATGCAGCTCAACTACCACTGTCAAAAGCAATAAACCTCACTGTTTTACCAATTTATTATTTTTCATTACCTTCTTGCCTAAAGAGTGTATTTCTTCTACAAATCAAGAGGAAGAATCCAGGTTGTCATAGTGGAAAGACTACAAGGCATGCTGAACACACTGAGTGACATTAAAGGGGGTAACAAATTAGGCGTATGATATCAACAAAAGAAACTTCACTCGAGGCTCCAGCTCTTGTTTACAGATGTACTCATGACATACGGACTTCCACGGAAAAATCAGAAACTACCCATCCATAATTATTTCTACTTACAACACAACACCCCTTCCATTTCATATAGGACTAGCGAAGACTAAAGTGTGTGTTTTAAATAGCTCAGGAATCAAGAACTGATCATTGTAACAAAAAAAATAAATAAATAAAGTCTTGGGGCGCCTGGGTGGCTCAATCAGCTCAGGTCATGATCTTGCATCCAGTCTGTGTGTTCGAGCCCCGCGTCGGGTTTTGTGCTGATGGCTCAGAGTCCGGAGCCTGCTTCGGAGTCTGCGTTTCCCTCTCTCTGCCCCTCCCCAACTCATGCTCTCTCTCTAAAATAAACTAAAAAAGTTAAAAAAAAATTTTTTTTAAATAAAGTGTCTATAATTACACATGCTATACCTCTCTGTGTACGTCATCATCACTATACAGTGAAGAGCTGAGAAACAGAAAAAAAGAAAATGCCTACCTCCAGATAGGTCTTTTGCCTTCCTTCTATCACCAAGAAAGGAGCATTAGGAACACTCTTGTCCTTAACAAATCAGCGAAAGGTCCAAGTAAACAATTAAGAAATTTTCATTGGCTACAGAAAACTTAAGACATTACCAACACTTATTTTAAGTACTTACTATGTACCTGGCATATTCAAAGAACTTTACATATACTATCTGATTTATACTCCTATCAACCCTATAAAGTTAACAGCACCATTATTTTTCAAATAAAAAATTGTGAACAGTTAAATAAGCCAAAAGGTCACAGAGCTATTGAAATAAGAACCAGGACTTACATCCATCCCTGGCTGGCTTAAGAGCCTAAATTTTTCATGGTACACATTTCTGCACGATGATGGTATAAATGAACAACCTCAGTCTTTTAGAGGACTATGTATTGACTGTATTTTCTTATTTTCTGTATCAATACCCTGGCATTGGGGGCCTTGATGGGGAAGCTGCTAATTACACAGCTAACTCTTAGAGGTAACAAGAGACTCTCTAGTGAGTGCACCTCTCTTACATAAAAACTAACCATTCCAGGGACCATACCCATTAACTGTTCTTTCAAACTCTCACACATCATGCCAATATTCCTCCTGCCCTAAATCACCCTAGGGCTAGGTACTGGACAGCTAGGAATGAGCCCTACAGTCCAGAGCCTGCCAAAACTATTCAAACTATCCAATCCTAATCTCACTCAGCATACCTACCTGGCATTGCTCATTACTTCCCTGGAAAACTCCAACAACAGTTCTGGGCTGTCCTCAGTCCTTGCCCCTCTATTTATCAACCCATCTTATTTTTTGATATATTAAAAATTAAGTTGCAGATATTTCAAATCTAGACACTTAAACATGCATACGTTAACTAGAATTCATTGCTCCCCTGTGGGCTTTTTTGAGGTAATATTTATGGAACGTGAAACTCATCTTAAGAGTGCCATCTTGTTTTATCAATTGTATAAATGGGTTAACCCTCAACCCTGTCAAGAACATCCATCCAGAATGTTCCTCAGGCTCTTTTATCAGTCATTCCCTGCCATCCCCTTTAGCATCCTCAGAGGCAATCATGGATCTGTGGATATTTTTTGCCATAGCTTTAATCTCTTCCAGAACTTTTATATATGGAATCATACAGTATATTCTCCTTTGGATCTGGCTTTTCTGACTCAGCATTAACGATTTTGAGATTCACCCATGTGACAGCAGTCTACTCTTTTGGTGCTGAGTTTTTCATTACATAATCAATTTTTTAAGTCATTTTTTACTGATGGTTCGGACTTGCTGCCAGATCCGGGATATTATGAATAAAGTTGCTATGAACATTCAAGAAGTATGTGCTTTTTTGTGGACATGTGCTTTGTCTTGAGTAAATACCTAGAAGTGAAATTCTTAGAGGTCACTGGGTAGATGTGTGTTTAGTTTTAGAAGAAACTACCAGACCTTTCCTCCCAAGTGGGTAGTACCATTTTATATTCCCTCCTTCGATCTAGGAGTTTCTGGTTGTTCCACAGCCTCACCAACATTTGGTGTGGCCAGTTGACTTAATTACTACCATTCTGGTGGTTCTGCAGTGGTATTTCAGAATGTTTCAATTTTCACTTTCCTGATGATTAACAATATTGCACTTTCCACTGGTTTACTGGCCCTTTGTATATCTTCTTTGGTGAAGTAGCTGAATCTTTTGCCCATTTTCAAAATTAGGTTTTTATCTTTTTCTTTTTTTTTTTTTAACTGTTGAGTTACAGAAATTCTTTATAAATCCTGGATACAATCCTGTCAGAAATGTTTCTCAAATATTTTGTTCTACTTTGTGATTTGCTTATTCATTTAACAGTGTTTTTTTTTTTTTGAGGAGATCCCTTTAGTACCGAAGACTAATTTATCAAATTCCTCCCACAGCTTTCTATACCCTTAAAAAAAAAAAAAAAAATCACACTAACCTTTGCCTATCCCCAACTCAAATATATTTTTCCAGTAGAAGCTTTTAGATGAGAACTATGATCCATCTAGAATTGATTTTTTGAATGGTGTATGGGTGGGGTCAAAGTTCATTCTTCCATATGGATATCCAGTTCTTCCAGCATTATACGTTGGCATAGAATGCTGTGGCATTTTGCAAAAATCAAATAACCATGTTTCTCTTTGGAGTTATCTATGCTATCCCATTTATCTACGTTTTTATGCCAGAACCACCCTGTACTGATTACTGTGGCTTCATGGAAAGTCTTGAAGTAAGAGAATTTAAGTCCTCTAACTTGGTTTTTCTTTTTCATGATTGCTTTGAATATTCTAGGCCCTGTGCATTTCTATGTAAACGTTAGGGTAAGTTTCTACATTTCCACAAAAACAAAAACACCTTTTTTAGGAGATGAATTTGAATCACACTAAATTGGAAGAAACTGACGATGTTACTGAGTGTTCCAACTCATAAATATGTCTGTCAATTCCAACATGTAGGTCATCTCAGAGCTGGTCTCCACCGGTTTCCTGTTGAAACAACATCACATTTTCTTTGTTCTTCATATGTTGAGTAATTTGGGACCGTATGCTGGACACTGTTATTGGTGTGATAAAGATGCTAGATTCTGTTTTATTTCTCCAGTAAGTCTTACCTGGTTTTGTTCCAGCAGGCAGTGATTTGTTGGCACTCAAACTGCAAATTATGTCTTTGAAGAAGTCAAATCAGTTTTTTACCATTAGCTAGGCTGCACTAAGTCTACCCCACATATGTGAGGGTTTAAGGGTCAGCCTAGTGATTCTGGTGAAGTTCTTAAGCAGAATCTGGGATTCTTGCTCTGTTCCGTAGCTTTCTCCTTGCTAGGATTCTCCCCTTACTCTTCAGTCATTGTGGTTGTTCCAAACTCTGACCTCTGGTTTTTCAGGACAAAAAAACAAAAAACAAACCCACAGCGGGTTTTCGATTGACATTTTGGCTATCCTGCACATTCTGCATGGATATAAAAAGCTTATTAAAAACAGAAAATTCACCCGTTCTTATAACAGTCAAATCCCCTCCAAAATATGTGTTTTTGTTTACTTTCTAGTGCCTTATGTTTTTCTTTTTATCTTGTGCAGTTTGTAATTGTTATCTGAGGGAGTGTCATTCTGGTAAAAGTATACCTGCCTATACAAGAATTCTCAATTTGTCTTTAATTTCCCTCAGGGTTTTGAAATTTCAGTGTAGAGATCTTGTGTCTTTTAAAAAAAGTGTATTTTAATTTTTAATGATACTACTTTTAAGTCTGCAACTATTCATAGCATTGTTTTAATATCACTTCCATTTGTTTGCTATTAATATTTACGAAAAAGATTGATTTTTATACATGGGACCTGTAAAGTGCAGCCTTGCTAAATTTACTCATCTGCTTCAGTAGCTGTTTTTTAAACAGATTCCTTTTAAAAGGTTTCTTACATAATCATGTCATCTACAAAATGCAAGAGTTTTGACCCAATCTTTCAGATCTTTATGCCTTTTCCATTTCATATTCCACTGGCTAGGTCCTCCACTAAAATAATGAAATGAAATGAAGACACAAGAGTGGACATCCTTGTCCTGTTTCTGATCTTGGGAAAAAACTCTACTTTATGATTAAGTGTATTCTTAGCTGTCAGTTTTTCTTCAATGACCTTTATCAGACTGAGGAAAACTCTTTACATTTTAGTTTGGTGGGGGTGTTTATCATGAATGGATGAATTCTGTCAATTACTTTTTACCAAGTGAGGTGATAGGTTTTTGATCCTTTGTTAGTGCAGTGAATTACACTAATTTTTGAAATTTAGAAATCAACTTTGCATTTTGGGGATACATCTCACCCATGATGTATTCTTTTTGTGTATTGCTGGAGTGTATTTTGTGGTTTTTTCCCATCTAAGTTCCTGACAAATATTAATCTATCAATTTTCTTCTTTCTTAATTATGGTGGCACCATATCTGTCAGGTTTTGGCACCAGGGTTATGATGGCCTCATAAAATAACTTTTTTTCTGAGTTCCTGTAAGACTGAGGTTATTTCTTGCTCCAGTGTTTGAAATTACCAGTAAAACCACCCATACCAGGAGTTTTCTTTGTGATAAAGATTTCAATTACGAATTCAGTTTCTTTAATTGCTATAAGGCTCCCCAAATTTTCCACTTCTTCTTCCATCAGCTGGGGTAACATTTTTTAAGGAAGTTGACCATACAAATTTAATAGCATAAAGTTATTTACTAAAGTGTATGCATATTGTGCTTTTAAAAATGTCTGTAGGAAGTAGCAGAAAGATACCCCTCTCATTTCCAACAGGTCATTTATGTTCATGGCCTCTCCCATCTTTCTCGTCATTAGTCAAAGAGGGGGTTGCCAACTTTTGATCTTTCTACAGAACCAGCTTTTGGTGTTGATAATTAATTCTGTCCCTTTTCTAGTCACCAATTTCTTATTTTTATTATCTTCCCCTTCTACTTACTCTCCACGTTCTTTGACCTTTTTTTATACTTTCTTAGATAAAGTCTTAGGTAACTTTTCTAGTAGTTATTTAAAGCTAGAAATTTCCCTTTAAGCACTGTTTCAGCTGCATCCCACATAACAGATATGCTGTAATTTCATTATCATTTAATTTGAATTATATTCTAACTTCTCTCAGGGTTTTCTTCTAAATAACCCATCGGTCAAAGAACTGTGTTGTTTAATCTCCATACTTTAATAGATGTTTTATCAGTATTGATTTCTAATTTCATTCTGTTGTTGGCAGAGAATATATTCTGTCGATTTCAATCTTTCAAAATTTACTGAGACTTGTGCCCTGCAAATAGTCTTTCTGGTGAGGTTACCATGAGCACTTGAGAAGATGGTGCATCACACCGATATTAGATTCAGTAGTCTACAAATATCAAGTCAGTAGTTAATAGTGTAACTTAGATCTTCTGTGTCTTTACTGTTTTTTTTTTTTTTTTTTTTTTTTTTTGGCCTAACTGAACTCTCCACTATAAGTGCGGATTTGTGATTCTGATCCATTAATTCTATCAAGTTTTACTACGTGTATCACGAAGCTTTTTTATTAGACAGCTACACGTTTACATTTATGGCTTCTTGATGTCAGCACTTCAGAGATGTCATTTTACAATGTACATATCAGCATGAAGACCTGACACATATATCACTTAAGCTTCCAACAACCCACGAATTAGGCCCTGTTAACCCCGCTGGACAAAGGAGGCAACAGAAGCACCAAGAAAAAGGAACATGTCAGACAGCCAGTTGTATTCTTAATTATCGACGCTAGTCTGCTTCTTATATAGTTATTAAAAAGAAGTAATAAAAACATAGCAAGACAAAACTAAAATAATAACAACTTTGGTACAGTATCCCAGAGAAGGAAAACATTCGTAGATTATCCGTAATTATAAAAACTAGACATTTCGTGCCAAGAGTTACTTTCTCAAGAGAAAAGAATTCTTTAGACAAGTAAACTGGCACAGCCACTCACAAATCAACATAGAAGGAGACAAAAGAATCCCTAGAATCAAAGTTGATACTCTTCTTCTTCTCTGGTTTTGGTAGCGCTCTTCTTAGAAGAAGGACCAGGTAAGGATTGGAAAATTACTTCACCTTTACCTCTAAATGCTATGTTTAGAACACTACTTTGAGACTCTGCCACATGTTTCAACTGCCTTTGAACACCGTCTCCCACACAAAGAAAACAGTCCCCACCACAGAAGTCCCTACAAATGATTTAAATATCAATTCTAAAAATAGTCGCTCACATATTTCAAGTTCATCCAAAAACAAACTTTTCACTTAAAAAAAAAAAACTAACGATAAAGTGGGCTCGGAAGTATTCATTTAAATAATGTAGCTGATGGATTTTCTAAATTCATTTTAATATATATGTTGCTTTTAACAATTTAAAAAAGTATCATAAATGACCAAAAAAAAAAAAAATCCCAACAGAAGATGTAAGTAACATACCATTCCAATCTTTTAAAAGATTAAATGCATAAAACGAGGATTGCAATACAGAATAGAATTCTGTAAAAACTCAACTTTCTAAGTCATACATTTTTGTGATGCTTGTATTCGGGTGTAAAGAAAGCTTTTTTAATTTGACAATTACAAAAATTAGCATTCTACAAAATAAAAATCAAGTCACATTTGTATCACACTTTGAAGTTGACAATATGCTTTTACATGTAGAAGTTAAAATGCGTAGGTAATAAAGATAAATGTATCATTTATAAGTGTTAATGCAAATTATACAAGCCATCACATAAAAACTATGAGGAAAAAGTTCTTTCTAGTTACTTAAATTATTTTGCCTCAGAAATTTCTGTTCGGTATCTACTTCTGAACTTTCACATTGTCCTGAACGCAAATATAGCCTCCCTTCACCCCCTCTGGCACTGGCCTGGCAAACTTGGGAGTAAATCAAATCAGGGAGAAATTATATCCTCTTACAGCCATATAAAGCCATTACAAATAAACCAAATTCAGAAAAGAAAAAGGTACAGGGTGAGGGGGCTAGTCAAAAGTCTTACATACTTCTGTTCTAATGTAAGCATTATTCAGGATCTCAATTTTCGAAGAGCCTGAAGACCACCACTGCACAGGGCTTCCCATAACCACCCAAAAGCAGAGCTAAAGTTGGATTCTGAAAGACTAATCTAACTGTTTGGGGAGGGGGGCAGATGGTGAAAGAAGAAAATTTGAATCATAATAACACAGTCTCTTTGGAAATAAAGCCTCATTGGATAAGCTGACTGGTATCATGGTCAAATATTCTGTGTTTGGAAAAGACGTTTTATGTGTTGTGCAAATGGCATACAATGCCCCTCCATTCTCCTCATACATTCTACCCATCGCCAGCACCACTAAACTTGTATTCCCCAGTGTTCACCACAAGAACATAGAGCGCTTGCCTGACAAGCCAGACTAGGTGGACTCCGCCCTCTCTCACATCGTTTCACCCCCAACAAGCCGTCATCCATCTGCTCTCCCGGCTCCTGCATGACAGTTCAGAAAGAACCCGGGGCTGTTGTAGTCATACCCAGATATATGGAGTAACAACAGATCTCTTTTCATAAACTAACGTTTTACCTCGATCTAAGTGAAAACTTCATCCTACCAATTTTGCTAACTCCACCTCCTCCGGGACTCCCCAGCTGTCGTTAAGGGCCCCGTAACAGCAGGAAGAGGAAATTTTTGAGGAAAAGGGAACAGTCTCATGGGGCTGATCAGACTGAAATCTGATGTGATGGTAACGTGGTGGTCAGGTCCCTTGAAGGTCAGAAACCCAGGGCTGCCTCTTACCTGCGGCTAGTTCCTAGTGCAGGCACTTCCCCGGCCCATCTGCCCGGGTCACTCTGACTCTCCAGGCTGGGCCTCTTGATCACTTCCAGACAACTTCCACTACCTTAGTAAAGTCTACCTGGACCCTGGGAAAACTCACGCATCTCTGATCCATCAAACCCTGAACATGCAGGCCGTTTTCACCGGGCCTACTCTTCATTCTACTGATGCAGAGGCAGCTCCCTCTGGTCTCCCACTTGGTTGGCCATTTTCAGGAGGAAGTCAGGTACCAGTCTATTTCCCAAACCTCAGTAAGTCAAAGGAGTGAGTTGCCCTGAAGTCTCTCAATATGGATGAAAGAAAGGGGGAATGCCACAGCACATACTATTCTCTCCAAAGAAGTTCTCATATGGGATCCCTCTTACAAACTCCTGCATTTTTTGAATATCTCCTAGAGATGAGTGATGGGTTAACTAGAGCAACACCTGTCTCATGGAACCCCTTGTGCAAGTCCTACATCTGAATGGTAGATAGCACCTCAGTTTTGAACGTAGGTTACTTGCAATCTATTGATCTCAGATCGGGAGTCTCTGAAAACATACCAAAGAATTCTCATTTGAACATACTGTTACAATTCTACTTCCAGTTAAGATATAAGCAGGTCACGGAAGGCTAATGTTACTGTTGCAACAACTAGGGGGAAAAAGATAACCACAACCACAAAAAATTGTGCAAAGACATTGGAAAGCTACTGAAGTAATGAGATCGGGAGGAACTAAAGTTGTAAGAAGGAACCCATCTAGGTGAGCTGAGGACTGTGAGCCATCCCTTCCCAGGGCTCATCTGCAGATTCCAGGAATAGGGTAAGGGTCAGGCTCGGTCTGGGAAGAGAAACTCTACTGAATAACAGAACTTTGGACAGTCACAGGATTCTCCTCCCTCAAAGATGTCTGCCAGATTTTAAAGATGCAATCAATAGGAGGCTCATTAGCCAAACTCAAACCACGGAAGAAAGATGTGAATCTCCCGCAGTGTTTGAGGGAGTAGGTGACAGAGACCTGCCAGGCTTTCAATGAAAATCCCAGGAGAGCACTATTCAAAGAAAAGGTACGAGCCAGTGCTAGACTGAATCCAAATAAATGGCAACTGAGCCCCAACCCTGCTCAACCCCGATCAGATTAAAGCGATCAGCCCCTCCATCCACCTGACATAGGAAAGGTCAAATACTTTTTGTGAAAACCATCATTTGCAGCACCTATAACGCCCTGACGTGCAATATATGGCACACGAGCAAAATTACACGGCACGTAAAAGGCCGGAAAATGTAATAATCACAAGAATGAACAGACAATGATGAAAGCAGACCGAGAGATGATCCAGATATTAGAGCTGACAAACAAACTTTAAAATAACTATTCTAAATAATACAGGGGCGCTCGGGTCGCTCAGTTGGTTAAGCATCCGACTTCGGCTCTGGTTATGATCTCATGTGCACTTGCACTGTCTCTCTTTCTCAAAAAAAAAAAAAAAAATTAAGAATTATAAATAATATTAAAGAAGATTAAGGACAACAGAAATGGATGAAGAATTTCAAATGAGAGTTGGGATTTACAATATCAAAGGAACATATAATAAAACAGAAAAATAAGGTATTTTAAATTAAGAACTTATTAAATGTGTTTAACAGCAGACTAAACAGAGCATAAAACAGGATCAGTAAACACAAAGTTAGGTCAACAGAGAGTATCCAAACTGAAAAAGGGAAAACAAAAGAAAACAAAAAGAACGAAAAGAACAGAGCATAAGAAATATGTGGCATCTAGTCGTTTGAGCCCAAGTACCAGCGAGGATTTAAGACAAGATTGCAGGATATCCTAAACTGGCGTTTTACTATTATTTTCCATCTCCACAGTCCATGTGTGGCGCTTTCTATTTCAGGTCCCTTAGATGGTCGTACGTTTTCTTGTGTACCACTAGTGGGGATCACATCAGCCTGGAAACACTCTACCACAGGACAGGAAAGAGAAGGAGTAAACAGTATGGTTAAACATCCCCAATAATTACAATCCTCCCAGAATGTGGTTAGTGACACAGAAATGGTCTGAGCAAAGCTGGAATGGCTCCAGGTACAACTGGAAACAGACCAAGGATGCCGGCAAAACCAAAGGTGGTTGTAATTTCTTAAATGCCTATTATTTTAGCCAGGTTGATAAATGTATTCTTTAAAGCCGAGCCATTACATTAATGGGACAAAAAACAAGTGGAGACAATGCTTATTGCATCAGGTGTTAAATGTTATATTTACAGACGTTAATTAGTCTGGGTGCAACTCAGTGATTTTATGAAGAGACAAAAGTCCCAGAGCAGGTGGCTGTTTTCCCTGATAAGGTAAGTGATAAAAATGTCCATGTGAGAATATATCATGTACACAAAAGAGCTCTGAATACCAGTGTCCCGCAGCAGGAGCTCCCTCAAAAATCCTAACTGTAAACGTAGGTACCGGATAAAGGCAAAGCGTATTTCCAACTGCGTTTCACAGGACCCTGCCCCTCATCAGAAGTGCTTTCACAACTTAGATACAGAACACATGGAAAATGACAAATTGGATGCTGAGGCTGATAAAAGGTAGCTATTACCCATAATTTCCAAGTTCTAATTCGCATCTATGAAAAGCTTCATTATTCTGACTGATTGATTTTACGACTAAATGCTATAGTGTGAATAAACTAAATTATACATAATGCAATGTCACCTGGCAGAAACTTCGTCTAAGTATAGACAATACAAGTTAATGTCTACAACTCAGTGTAAAGTCCTCTTAGAAAAAAATGGAAGGAAAATGAAGACGCGGATTATCTGTGAATATTACAAATAAATCACATTCATGTGGTTACAGTGTTTCACAATTCACAAACCAAACTCACGTTATTTCAAAGGACCCAAAAATCGTACCGAGGGAGTACTCAGGTAGTATCTACCACCCCTTTTCACAGGTGAAGAAACAGTAAAAAGTAAGTCACATGCCTCAGGATCCACATTCATCCAGTACTGAAGCCGACTCAATGGGTTACCAGACTTCAAATTCAGAGTTCTCTCACACATATTATGGCTGATACACACACACACACACACACACACACACACACACACACACACGCTGACAAGCTGCATATATCTTATGTATGAACGAGGAAAAGAGGGTTATTCTTACTCTCTTCTAAAAAATTAAAAGGAACTAGTTTAAGAAGAACCGAAGGACTAGTTTAAGAAGAACCCATTGCTCGGGTTCAAAAGACTTCTCTTTAAAAATTCTTCCTGGGTTATACAGAGAAGTAAAAGGGTAGGAATACGAAGTTAGAAATCAAAGTTGACAATCCACATTTAAAGTACTCTGATGTTTACAACTTTAGAAGATGGAAAACAAAACCAAAAATCAATAACAGCATTAAAAAGAAACACATTATCCTGGAAGGATACAGGAGACCCAGTAATACAATGATTTCTGAAGAGGGAAAGTGGGTGAGGAGATGGGGACACTTGGGTAGGGGAGACCTTTCCCACCCTATCATACAGGGGTGAATTCTGAATCATGTACACCTTATATTTTGTTTTTTAAGAACGTACTTTTTGTTTTTAAGAAATATACTTTTTGAAGGAAAATACAGATATAAATGTATATGTTTCTAAAGACTGTTAACAAAATAAAAATACGATTACCCTTTAACAGAAAAATTGACTTCTAAGGGTTAAAAAAAAGTAAATAGTTTATGTATTGCCCAAAAGTCCTATTTAAACATATCATTGTGCTGGCTATAAAAATAAAACACATTTTTATATATAAACATTAGGAAAAGATTATAGGACATTCCTTTTTTTAGAGTATCCATAAATAATTTGGTATATTCTCTCTAAAGATTCATGGTTAAGTGTTAACACTTTTACAAGTATGCTTTATCAAGTTAAAGAAATTCCTATTTCTAATTTGTTAACTTGCATAAATACAGAATTTGATAAAAATCTCTTTCTAGATCCATCAAGATGATCAGTGTTATTATTTTTTTAAATATTTATTTATTTAGAGAGTGTGCATGTGTGTGAGCGGGGAAAGGCAGAGAGAGAGAGAGAGAGAGAGAGAGAGAGAATGAATGAATGAATGAATCCCAAGCAGGTTCCATGCTGTCAGTGCAGAGCCCAACGCAGGGCTTGATCTCACAAACCATGAGATCATGACCTGAACCAAAACAAAGAGTTGGACACTTAACCAACTGAGCCACCCAGGTGCCTCAGAGTTGTCTTAAAAATGACTGTGGAGTATCTCATATTAATAGGTTTCCTGCAGTTGAATCGTATTTGCCTTCCTGCAATAAACCTTTCCTAGTCATGATTTTGTGATTTTGTTTTTAGTAACCCTATTTTTTTCTTTTAATGTTTACTTATTTTTGAGGTGGGGGCGGGGGGACAGAAAGGGAGAGAGACACAGAATCCCAAGCAGGCTCAGGCTCCGGGCTGTCACCACAGAGCC
Source organism: Prionailurus viverrinus (assembly GCF_022837055.1). Classification (NCBI taxonomy): domain Eukaryota; kingdom Metazoa; phylum Chordata; class Mammalia; order Carnivora; family Felidae; genus Prionailurus; species Prionailurus viverrinus. The sequence continues at coordinate 69,167,399 of NC_062572.1, forward strand.
TGATACGGGGCCGGAACCCACAAACCTCAAGATCATGACCTGAGCCAAAGTTGAACGCTTAACCGAATGAGCCATGCAGGCGTCCCAATAAATCTATTTTCTGATATTTATTTACAATTTTTGCAACTGTTTTTATAAGTAACACTGGTATAATAAACTTTTCTTGTACTATTCATGTTCAATTCTGGTATAAAAATGGGTTGGTAAGTTTCCTTTACAATCAGAGGTAAGAAAATGAAGGATCAGGATTGGGATTTTTCTAATTCTTTGCTATTACCAACAAAACTGAAATGAACACCAGCAACCTCTGACCATATTCCTATTTTCTTAGGATGACAGATCAAAAATGTGATTATATGGTCAAAGCACCACTGTAGGAAAGCCTTATAATGCACGTCTATGAAAATGAATTCTTCATTCCTACACATTTACATATAATGGATATTATAAAATGGCCCTTTTAGACCTCACAGCCCCTTTCCTTCAACTTCAGAGTTCCCAACCCTACAGCAGTTTAGATTTTGCTTTATTGTAGAGAATATGCATTGGAAGCCTTTTTTTTTTTTTCTTCTTCTGATTGACTCATTACCCAAATATCAAATGCCATTTGAATTTTACAACGGAGTTGTCTTCCATTCCTTGGTCTCAAAAGTGTTTGAGATACAAAAACCTCACAAAACTTTACTTTTATACTATTCAGCTCCTTGCAGCTTGGGAAGGTGACGTTCTACCAATCAATCACTTTGTACCACCACCTTCAACAACAGGGAAGAGGCAGTGACATATATACCTAACCACAGCTTCTATCCCTCCAGAGACAAAGCCATGGAGGCAGAGTAATTGCGTGAGGGGTGGGAGGGACATGAAGCCAGGACGGTTTCCGCCCTAACTTTGGTCCACTCTAACGTTAAAAGAAGAGGGGTCGAGGGGGAAAAGTATGAACAGTCAACAAAACAGGTATCTTAACAGAAAACATTTGCTGTTTTTAAAAATTAAGGGGTTTGTTTCCTGTTCATCAGAGGAACTTGTTGGTATTTTTAGGCTTGTAAAACCCTCGTGTTTTTGTTAACAATTTCCTTGCAATTTTAAGTACATCAACTTACACAGTAAAACCATTTTGTGTCGTATTTTCAATAATTCTGCCTAAACTATGGTTTGGTTTTATCCATAATAGAACTTTCTCACTCCTATTCCTCAAACATTACAGTCTAGATAAGTAAAGAGTTGCCTGAACGTTTAAGGACACTTCGTTAAGAAATAGCTAATAATCTGATATAACTGAAGTGTTCTCCTACTAAAAAATGAGGCAAACTCTATAAAATACACGGCATCAAACCACAGTATTAGAAACTTAGACTTCTTGATGACAACAACCGATATTAACAAATCTACATGTCTTCCAAAAGCAAAAACCAAAAGCCACCAAATTAGACACGTCAAATTTGTGAGCTTCAAAGAACTCTGGACAGTAAAAGAGACAGGACAATGAACCACCACCACTCCACTTTCCCTATTCAGGTAAAAGAGTAAAATAAATGTTTTTTTTAATGATGATAAACCCTAGAAGAACCCTAGAAGGATCTTTCAAAGAGGCTATCAAAAGAAGAATGGGAAATAGGAAAAGAATTCCAAGGTGACCTCCACACATTTCAATCACCAGCTCACCATCCACCGTATCTCCTGAAAGGAAGGGACTGCGCGAGCTCTACTCAGGCTCGGCCCTGTCAAGACTGCCCCGCACCGGCCACTTCAGCCTCCAGCGATGGCGCACAAAACCATGGCGCCAGGTCTTCCCGCACACACGCTCCCTTGGAGGAGCAAGAGAACCTACTCACCAGCCTCCCTGCCTCCACTCCTGCCAGTGTCACGAGCATTCTCCTCACCGCAGCCCGATGCTGTGCTAAGACTCTTCAGCGACTCCACCACCCTCACCCACTCAGGTTCAGGTTCACGTTGTGGTTCCTTATTCCTCACACAGCCTCAGCCCAACCACATCCCACCCCCGATCTAGAGCCTCCCAGAACACTCACTAGTTGGCGCAAAATCCTTCAACTAGAGCCCCCTTACCGTCCCTCTCAAGACCACAGCGCCACTCTGGACAAACCGGGCCTCTCTTGACTAAATCCCTCCCTTACACCCATCAAGATTCAACTCTGGCACCGATTCTAGTCCAGAAGGAAACTTCCACAAGCTGCAGAGTAGGCAAAATTCCTCCCCTCCGGACATAACTCCCTGAGCAAACATCTTTCTTAACACCTATGACACCTCATGAGATTATCTTCTTTATTTTGTCAAGTTTATCCCCCTTTCTAGAAACAACTGAAAAGCAAAGACTGAATTTTTACTCCAGTGAGGAAGAGCCTATCACACACGTAGTGGGTTGTTTACTAAATGTTTACTGAACTGAAATACCAGACACCATACGATGAAAAATTAACAAATGTAGCTTGACTTGTCCTAACTGGCTAATTACCCTCAGCCAAGCCAATTCATTACCAAGTCCCTTCAGGTCTACTCCATCCAAATCTGTCCACTTCACGTGTCGGCACAGCCACCATGCCAGTCCAGCCGCCAGCATCTCGAATTTAGACCACTTTACTAGCCTCTTGATCTCCTTCCTTCCAGACCCACTGTCCAATCACACACACACACACACACACACACACACACACACACACACACACACACTTTAAATTAGAAACCAGGCTTCAAAGTCCTCATTTGCTTTCTGTTGTATTTAGACTAAACTCCACACTTCCACAGTGCCTTACAATGCCCTATATAATCTGACCCCTTCTACGTCTTGTACTCATTTTGTATTCCTCCATTTCCACGGGGCTCCTTTTAAATCCTCCAATACAATCAGCGATTTCTCAGCTGGGTGTCTTTACACTGGCTCCTTCCTCTCCCAGAAGACTCTTCCTCCAGCTAGATGCTACTTCTCAAAGCCCGGTTTGAGGCTCACAAGCCAATCAAAAGCAGCTTTTTTATCCCTCAGTCATTGTCTTCTTTGCACTCATTACCGTCTCAAGTTCTACAATTTGTCCACTTGCTTTCTGCGTGGACCTATCCCTCAGAAGAGCAGGAACTTTGTTTTGGTCACACTGTATCGTATCCCCATGGGTCTAGAAACAGTGCCCTGCACTCAGCAGGCACCCAGAAGCATAAACCAAAAGAGTGACTCTTTGGAAGATATACATGAAACAGGTAAAGTAAAAGAAACGGGTAATTAATTAATCGACTAAATAAGGCAGGAAACATCCTACTGTTAGTATCTGCAAGTAGAGAGGCTGGTGTTACTGGGATCTATTATCAACAAGCATTTGACTGCATTTGCCACACACAGCTCACGGGAAACCTGTGAAGTAGAACGAGGTCACGTTATTTATGCTAGCCTACACGTAGGACACTGCCACAAGTCATTTTAGAAAATGCTGTATGCTGCCACTCCCCAAACCCTGCAAGGCATACGAGTGTAGTGCAACACTTAAAAAACACCCTCTCTGTCAAAGACACAGTACTTCTGACAGTGGTACTTATCGAGTAATTAGATTTACGCTAATAAAACTTCACTCTCTTAAGTAACAGGCCCTTCCAGTACGAGAGGCAGGTAGGTCTCTGAGTGAGGTTCGGACTCCCTAGACATCTAAGAAGCTGCCTCCTAGACTGTTCTAAGAAGCCATGCTGCAACTCGAGCAAAAATTATGGAAGTAAAATTCATCACTGTGTTGGCAGCTTCCGTTAACTCTTTATTGACCATATTTTTGACCAAGGGGAGAAAAAACGGTCAGTCACTGCTGCGCCAGTGAGAGAAAAAGCTTTCTGACTCTTTATTCAAACGTCATGCAATCAGACACGAGGCTAAGCTACAGTGAAGCATTTAGGCAATGAACGCAGTGAAGACTGAAACACTACAACTAAGTATTTTATTTTGCTTGGTCAAACCTCATTGTTCAAGAAAAGGATCTGTAAAATAAACCAGTCTTAACTAGTCACACAAAACTGAAACGACAGGTTAAAGATAGCTGTCATCTTTTAATAAAATCACGATTTACAGGGGACTTGAAGGTAACAAAATCTCAGTGACGTTCCTTCGGATTCCTCTAAGCAATTTAACAGTGTGACCATCGAACTTCTGCTCTAACGACACTTACCTTGGTATGGTAACACATTTAGTATTACAATTTTGAGTGGTGATGGCTTTCTCAAGCTCATCTAATCGTCCTGTTTTCTTTAGCTTCTTCACCAAACTTTTAACCGCTTTCTCACACCACTTTTCTTCTTGTCCGTTCTGCTCTCCTCCACCCGCTCCTCCAGAGCCACCGGCCGATTTCTTCCATCCCAGCAGTCTCTTCACGACTGGCGGAGTGAAGGGCAAGATGGACGACATGCTCTTACCAAAGGCCGCAACCCACACTGAGAAAAGACGCTTCTCTATCTAACCTAGAAGAGATACGGAAAGGATGGTTTAGAGGCTAACTTCAAACTCCAGTAATAACTTCAATGTTGTATCTAAAGCGAACGTGAAAAGGAGGCAGGAAATCAAATCAGGAACTTCCGGAAGTGATCTTTTTCTCCTACGAAAAGGTCTTTACTACTTTAAAGGAACGGTAGAAACAAACTTAAAAAACAAAACGTCATAGTATCATAAAGTAAAACCTAAAGTTGTAAGAAGGGAAAAGGCATCAAGTGTGAAGTAAACCAACAAGAATTAGAAAATAAAGGTAAACAAACAGAGTCTGTGAAGACAAGGTCTGGTTCACTTTTACCATCCCCTAAGAAGACTTTCAATTAGGCCTCTTTGTAAAAATATTTTTTCATTTTTGTCTAAGTAACAATATGCATCGTGACTAAAGTCAAATACATTTCCTCTTCTCACACTGAGGTACAATTCCTCAAATCTTTACCCTTTATTCTTGCTATTTATATCTCAAGTAACAGGCTCATGATGGTATCCCCTGAAACATCCAGGGTAGTATTATCTACCGATTACGGAACGTGAGGATTTACACCACAACCACTCACTTTCCTCCAGCCTTAACAATTATCTCCCAAAGGAGTTTAGCACCTGATGAGACCGGTAGTAAACTACTATAGAACCATGTTTCCCTTTTTGTACAACTCTTTCTTATCTCAGTTTGTCATGTGCTTAGTTTTTCTCTGCACCTACCATAAATTCTCCCCACACTCCTCATAAGCCCCATAATTAAATTTTAATGCGGATGACTTTAATCTCAAAATAAGAGACAAGATCATTTACCACTTGAGGACAGAACTGGAGACTTGGGACTTGAGAAGAATGAAGATTTAGAAACGTAGCTCTAAGAAACATCTACAGAAAACCAGCGAGAATGATGGCGGCACACTTGATCAGGTATTTGCCAGGCTACACAGTAAAAAGTATTCCTTCGGAGGAGCCCCACTTCTAATCAGGATGAAGAAATGACAATAGACGATCATTTTCACCTTAACTAGCAAAACAAGCCAGATAAAAGCTATAAAATCATGGTTTTTCTGAACCTGTCAAAGCTCAGGATGCAAAAAAAAAAAAAAAAAAAAAAGTTCCACCTAAGTGGAACTAAATTCCAGAAAGTGTTGAGCCGTGAAAGAGAGCCCTCCCCCCCCCCCCCATGGTTTCCTTCCTGGTGGAGTGGCTAAGGAGGAATCATCCCACCACAGAGGAGGGTAAGGAGAAACCAACTTACCCTTTCATAAATTTTAACAGCAACATGTGTGCTGACAAGATCTAGAAAAATTCCAAGGATTTCACAGAGCAAACCTGTACCACCCAGCCACTCACTCCCACTGGGCCCCACTGCAGGCTTGCCAAATTATGCTGAAGGCTGGGAGACGGGCCTGGAAAGCTGAGAGATACCCTCAAATGCAAGTAATCTGTCCTCTGACAAGGAGGGGGAAAGAATGGACAGAAAGGAGAGAAATCAACCCCAGAGATTTCAGCCGTTCAGCTGCCAAGGGCCGAGGTGAGACAGGAGAGCTAAGACCAAAACTTCCACCCAGATACTCTGGACACTGAACTACCAAGGGAAGGACTGCTAAAAGAAATGGTGTTACTAGCACGGAGATACCTCGCCACGCACAAAAGCCTGGGGCAGGACGAGAGCAAAAAGAACTGCAGAATGACTAAGGGACAGACAATTGGGCTGTAAAGCAGAGAAATCACCCAAGGTTCAAGAAAGCTGAAGGCTCATATATAAAGCACAAAGAGATAACTGAAATCACACTCAGACAACAAATCTTGCAGAAGGTCAAGTCTCAATCTGCTCTCAAAACACTGGAACTAACAAACTAAAGTTGCAAAAAACCCTGAACTAGCCCGACAACACAGCTTATGGATTTAACCTGTCTATTAAACTAACATGAGAAATAACAGGCAGTTTTCTGGAAGTAAAGAGTATTTACTTCAATCCGTACTGTTTTTGCATAAATATTCAGCTTTCAGTAAAAAATTACAAGATACAGGGGTGCCTGGGTGGCCCAGTCGGCTCTTAGCCTCAGTGGCTAAGTGTCCGGCTCTTGACTTCAGCTCAGGTCATGATCTTGCAGCTGTGGTAGGGAGCCCCACATCAGGCTCCACGCTGACAGTGCAGAGTCTGCTTGGGATTCTCTCTCCCCCTCTCCCTCTGCCCCTCCCCTGCTCCCACACACTAGCTCGCTCTCTCTCTCAAAAATAAACTTAAAAAAAAAATTAGAAGATCCAGGGAATAGCAAACCACAGGCAAAAGATGAATTTATTAATATAATCAGATTAGACAGGGCCCAGATGTTAGAATTATCAAACAGACTAAAATGGCTATGACAAAAACACTAAAGAAACGGGGAACTTCATTACAGAACTAAAGCTAGAAAAGAAACAATCACAGGGAAATGTTAGAAATGAAAACTATAGTAACAGAAATTAAATATTCCTTTAGATGAATTTAATAAAAGACAGTAACGAACAGTGAACTTGAAAACAGGCCAAACAGTACCCAAATTGAAAATCAAAAAGGGAAAAAAAAAAAAAAAAAAGCAAAACCCTGAATATCTGAGACCAAATATCTATTAACTGGAGTTTAACTGGAGTCCCAGAAGGAGATGAAAGAGAAAATGGGACAGAAAAAAAATACATGAAGAGATAATGGTCAAGAACTTATTGGAAATGATGGCAGATATCAACCCATAAGTGCAAAGGAAACAGTCACAGTCAATGGGCGGAATGTTAAAGACAGAAGACAAAGGCTGAGTGTCAGCTAGGATGACAGTGAAAACTTCACTGAAGATCCAGACAGAAGGGGAACCTGCACTCATTCATAAGCTTTTCTCCAAGGGCTTCAACTGAGATCTCCTGAAAAAGACTCGCATGGGGCGAAAGATGGGAGAGAGCTCTTCCGCCTTGGCAGCATCTCAAATGAAACAAAAGCCTTCAACTAGGAGGACAGAATCAGGAAAACCTCCCACGCCTAGGGCCCAGGGAAAGAGCGTGCCTCAAGGGGAAGAGCAGAGCAAAAGCCACGTACTACTGGGGGACGGGGCAGAACCTGCTTGCCCACCTGCTACACACACACCAGCCTTTCCCCCTGTAACGATAACCACAGTCTAGTGCTACAAGAAGGCAGGAAACACTGTCACCACCAGTCCCGGACAAGGATACACTGATGCTGAGAAATAAGGAGAAGAAAAAGCTATCGGACACTGGCACAGGAGCAAGAAACTGGCCTGGGACTCAAGAACCTGAACTAACACAAAGCAAAGGTCTGCTGTTCCTAGATGGGAAATCTGTAACAAGTATCAGCAAGTCACGTTCAGTTATACATACAGAAAAGGTAACACATCATTACAATGCAGGGTTTACCGCACGGAGCAAAACTGGCTCAACGGTAAAATAATAAACAAATAAATAAAGCACCTCATTTATCATAATAAAAAAGAAAAACTTTACGATTCTCTTAACTGATGCAGAAAAAAAGAAAGCATTTGGTATGTTAATTTAATATCCATCCGCAATTAAAAAGTTTCAGCAAACTGGAAACAGAAAAGAGGAAGAAGTTCTTTATTCTGAAAAAGGACATCCATGAAAAACCTAGAGTTAGCAACATATGTAATGATGAAACATTAAATCTCTTTTCCTTATGACTGGAAATAAGACAAGGACGTCCACTGTTGCCACTTCTATTTAATAAAGCCCTGGATGTTCTCGCCAGCCAAGTAGGGCAAGAGACAAAAATAAATAAAATAAAATAAAATAAAATAAAATAAAATAAAATAAAATAAAATAAAGTAAAATAAAATAAAATAAAATAAAATAAAATAAAATAAAAGACTGGAAAGAAAGAAGCATATTCTCTGGTGATATGACTGTCTCCATGGAAAACTGCATGGAATCTGCATGGTGGTAAGGTTGCTGTGATAAAGGTATACATTTGCTAAAAAAAAAGAAATATAATTCTCAAAAAAGGACTTTGGATTCTCAAAAGACCATTCTCAAAATGGTCTTCCAACTGAAGACACTTGGGCCTTGGGACAGTTTGCTAGAAAATAACGGTCACAACCTAATAAATAATCCTACTCATTCCCTCAAAGGGGAAGAACAATTAATGAGGTTAAGGTCCCCAGCCCCAATTCAGGACACTGTCCTAAGGGTCTCCCAGAAGAGCCAATACCGTATGCCAAATTTCATAAATTTATCCGGCCAATGGGTACATTTCTTTAGGGACATCTCCTGGAACCATGTAACAGTGCTGTCCTGGCACTCTTGAAAGTCCAGCTGTGGTTTAGACACTAAAAATGTGAAGGGAGCCAATAAGCAGGATTCTGTGACTTTCTTTAGCAATACAGCAGACATGGCGAGAAGGTGAGGTTTGCCCAGAGCTAGGGATTTGTAAGGTAAGTAAAGAACAGCGAGAACTTGAGTAGCACGGTTAAGCTGTCTACAGTGGTTGACTCTATACACTACCCATAAATAAGCACGCCAGTACACAAAACTACAACTTGAAAAATAAAGCAAACACACAAAATTCCATCAAACACATGTAATAATCCACCGAAGCAGATGTTTGGGACTACCGGGCAGCCAAAGGTATACCTGCCTATCTGTGGCTTCTGCTGAATTCCTCCTCTGCCACAAAGCATGCTAAAGGGGAGCCAGCTGTGTAAACCTCAGGACCATGTGACATAGTCTTTTTGGAGCACAGAGAACATGCTGATTAATTCAACCTTCAGAAGGGAGAGGGATCACAAAAGGGACACCAGAGCAGAAGCCTAAGAGGAGAGAGAGAACATTAGGCAGAAAGTTCAGCATGTTTCCAAAGAGTTTCCAGGAGTTACAAAATCCGCAGGTATCGCTACAATATGGGGTAGAAGGAAACAATGTGGTAGGCATGCCGCAGGGGAGGGGAAGGCCAGCCCAGAGCACAGAGCCAAAGAGAGTCTCCTCCTTCAATTATTCCCAAGACAATTCACCACCCCGATGAGGACATTCCCCGGAAAAGGAGGACTCAGACAACTGCCACTAACCAACCAAACTGAAGAGCGTGTAGTGGCACACGAGTGGCTGTCTGGAACCCAGAAAGAGAAGCAAGTCTGAAGGCTACGGTTTACGGGGTCACTACTACACAGGCCTTAGTGTAAGTCACCGTGCCCCCCACGTGACCAGAAGGCAGCACCGAAGACCGCAGAGGCTCAGGAGAGGGTAGTCGGCACACAGACAAGAGTGTGCCCAAGCAAGGCAGACAACCGTCCCTGCTGAAAAAAGCAGATGCAGCCAGTCTCGAGGCTCGGTTTCTGAAGACTCTCCGGGTCCGTCCCAGCCCCACACCCATTTTACCCTTAGAACAAAACTCTGAGTTCCATGAGGGGGTCCCTGTTCCTTGCGAAAAACTGACAGAACAAAGAAAATATAACAAGAATTTGTCTGAAAGGATCTATACCTTTGGTTCAAGGTTAATCCACTTGAACTTGGTTAATCCACTTGTGAGAATTCAGCCTAAGAAAACGAATAAAAATTAAACTGTATCATCAGCAAAACTGAAAGGGATTCTCAGTGGTAGTAACAGGTAGTAACAGAAACCCTTCTGGGAGAAATGTTTCTGAGGTCAGATGTATTCTTGGGAATCTAAAAGTTTTCTGTGAAACCTTTCTAATTTTATTTCTTCATGGGAATAAATACCCGAAAAGTTTAAGCCTATTCTGGGTCATCTGTGAGACCTCATGGCCTAGTAGAACCACACAATCTCCGAGTCCCATGTCTTAGAAAAACAGTTATGAGCACTTTGGAACAATGTAACCACCGAACGTTAACAGCCTTCAGTCGTCATGTCTTTGTAACCAGGGCTGGCTGACACCTGGCTAATTATCTCCAGAGAATTTTTAAAGTATTCGGTAAAATATTTTTCAGGAATGCTGATAATACATTTCAACCGGTTGCACGTTTTAAATAGCTAAGATATATTTAGCCAACAGTCTTGAAATGAAATGTTAATGGACTGAATTTAGGTTTTTACAAGGTATCCATGTCAATATGCTCCAAGTTGAAGACAAAATGGAATAAGAAAACTAGATTTATGATCAAGTTATTGAAAAATGAGTCATTTACGGAATATACAGATTTCCTTCCATAGTGTGGCAGCAAGCTCTGTACTGAAATTAGATTTTTTTTTCAACATCTGCAAGAAGTGAAAAACAAGTTCAGATACTAATTCTGTCCCTAATTCCAGCAATAAATGAGACTTACAAAGCAGGATTCATTACAACAGGAAGGCTTTATCTGTACAGCTCAATAAGAAACCTTATCAAGTGATAGATCAGTAAAACTAGGATTCGAAGATTACTCACTGGAAAGTTTCAGTTAAGTAAAAGGTCTGATTATCCTGAACTCAAAAATAAAGCCTTCAAGTTATTAATCACTGTATAACATAGTTTTACAAATAGGACTCTCTACGTATTTTATTAAACTATAGTTCATTTCTTTGAGCCTTCAACGCTGCTCTTTGCTTATTGTTTTTATTCTGATATAAACCTGATCACTTAATATCGATTTAAAAAAAACCTCCAAATCCTGAGAATGTTTTCTCATCTTCCTATACTGTCTTCTAGAGTACACAAATTTTTACTTTAGACTCTTTTAGGACACACTTTGCTTCTTTCTAAAGAAATTCCTTTCTGCCCCCAAGCACCTAGTGCTTACTCTATGACACAACAGGTTAGTCTCAGAATCAGGTAATTAAGCATTAACTCAATTCTAAGCATCCTACCATTACTCACGAATGAAGAATCTGAGGCGTGAAGGCCCCTGATGTAACGATATCCCTCCCTAGATAATTCTTGTGGATGTTTTAGTACTGCTTTTCACATTTAAGTTTCCAACATACCAAGAATTTGCTTTTGGTTAAGGCGTGAGATAATGACCAAACATCTCCTGTAGGACAGCCTACTTTATCAGGGCCATTAGTTTATCTTTCCTTTAATAATCCACGTGGCTCTTGTCACAAAGCAAATCCCTAGAAACCAACATCTGACTGCAGGCTTTGTATTCTATTTATTGTACTTGTTCACACCTACACCAGAATCCCAATGTTTTACTTCCTACGGCTCTCTAGGAAGCTGATCATCTGCAGGGTGAGTCCCTCTCTCCTCGTTTTTCAAACGTATGTTAGTTATCTTTAAAGTCCCACAGGATTGAGATTACATCACTTTGTGGAGAACCAACAGGTCTATAATATTGAGTATCCCTATTTATGCAAATGAGCTATTTCTATTTATTTTGAACCTATGATCCATCAGTAAGTTGCAGAATTTTCTCCGGAAAGGTCTCACACATCTTGTTTAATTTGTTTATTCTTCCAAGTACTTGGGTTTCATTGTGAATGGGTGTCTTATCTAAAAAATTAGATATTTCAGTCATACCAAAAAAAATATGGAAACACCCTTGGGCCTCCCACCCAGCTCTGTCAACTCTTAGCATTCTGGGGTATTCTGACCAGATAGAAGAAATAAGACATGATAGATGGATAGAGCTCAAATCCCCCTAGCTACCCCTTTCCACTTCCATTCCCCTCCTCCTCGCTTCTCAGAGATCATCGTCATCCTGATTTTCCCCTGTTGTCACTTAAATGGTTTGGGTACATACTGTACCCCTAAATTCTTGCACATTTTATAAATTTCTATGACACGTTAATACCGCTCATGTCACTTTGCTTTTTGCACTATTACTATCCACATTGATACATATATAATCCTGAACTCTAGCTGATTCATTTCAGCTGTCATAGAGCATGCCACTGTGTCACTATTACAGCTCCCTGTCCATTCTCCTTTTGATTCCTATTTAGATCGTTTCCAATTCTCCACTCTTACAAGCTGCCAGGAGTAGTCTGTGTACCTTCTTACACGTATGTGAGAGCTGTTCAGGGGCAGAAACTTTCAAACTTCTTGATCAAAAGAGCACACCTGCAGTGGGAAATACATCAGTCTCTCTCAATTAAAACAGACATTTTACTGTATGTCACCCTCTGCTATTTCTCTAAATTGAGTGTCGTGAACCACTGGTGAACGTGAAATCAATTTGGCTGGTTCTGAAAAATTCCTTTTAAAAAGCAAAAGAAAAAACAGACAAAAATTAAGTATAAAAAGTAGAGACAATAAAATAGAAAACAGTACATTTAATTATTTTTAAATTTTAATTGTTTTTATCACACGTAAGATACATTTTCCAAGAGTGTCTGTGAAAAACATACGAAAGCCACTGCCTTGGGACATATGCCGAGGAGCTGAAAGGCTGCAGAGTAGGCCATGCACACAGACTCTACGAATACTGTCAACATGGTTCTAGCAACTGTCACTCCCACCAGGGAAGTAGGAGTTCCTCTTTAGCCCCACGTCACCAACATTTGACATTATTTAGTCCCTTGGAACTTTTGCCAAAAGGATGGGTGTGACACGGAGGGTTGCTAATGTTTTGCACTTCCCTGACTACTAAGTCGTCTCAGGATATTTTCATGTTTATTGACTTTTCAGGATTCAATTCCTTTGAATCATTTGTTCATACTCACCACCTTTTTCTTAAATCACGGGATTGATTTATAGATTCTGGATAATAACCTTTTGTTAATTACACTTGCCACATCTCTTCACCCAGCAAGTGACTTTTGGTGGCTTTTTACACTAAGATTTCACTTTAATGTGCTCAAATTTAATCAATATTTTAAATATTACATATAAATGGGTATCCTTTTTTTTTTTTAATGAAGTGGCTTTTTTTTTTTTTTTTTTTAACGTTTGAGAGAAAGAGAGAGAGAGAGCACGAAAGCGAGCGAGCAGCAGAGGGACAGAGAGCAAGGGAAACACAGAATCCGAAGCAGGCTCCAGGCTCTGAGCTGTCTGTGAGCAGAGCTCAACGTGGGACTTGAAATCATGAAACACGAGATCATGACCTGAGCTGAAGTCGGATGCTCAACAAACTGAGCCACACAGGTGCCCCTACGTGGGTATCTTCTTAAAAATCCCTCCATATGTTGTCATCTTTTAAAAGTCATAAAGTCTCAAGTTTTGCTTTGTCTATTTTGGTGTATGCTGTGAGGTAGGGATCTTTCCCTCCCCAACAAAGATAACCAAGTATACGAGTACTATATATTGAATCTTCCTTAGCAGTTACAATGCTACTTGTGTTTCTGGGTCCTTTTCTTTTTTTCCCCATTAATCTAGATTTAAGGCAAATACCATCATGTCTTAACTACTAAAGTGAAAGTATATTTCTTGATATTGGAGAAAGTGACTTCTTTCACCTCCTGGGATTTTAATTGGAATGACACCAAATATACGAGAAAGAAAACTGACATATATAATAGTGTCTTCCATTCATAAACACAAGTATATACATCTCCCTATAATTATATGAGCCTTAAAATTTTCTCCATTAAGGTCCCACACATTTTGGCTTTATTTTTTCCTAGGTATTTTACAGTTTGTGTTGCCATTTTAAATGGTGACTTTTAAAAATTTAAATTGTCGCTGGTATACAGAAATGCATGGTACTTATGTATTGGCTTTAAAAATCAACTTTATTGAGGCTTAATTTGCATACAATGAAATGCACAGATGCTAAATGTATAGTTTGAGGAGTTCTGACAAATATATACATCCACATAACCAGCATCCTAATCAAGATATAGAACCATTTCCACCATCTCATCAAGTTTTCTTGTGTCCCTTTTCGATTTACCCTCCTCACCCGTTACTGATCTGATTTCTATCAAAGTAATTGTGCCGGTTCTAGAAATTCATATAATTGGAATCATGTCATATGTACACTTCTGTTGTTTTTTTTTAACCAACACCCTTTGCTCAAATTAAGCAAGTTCTCTTATACTCCTAGTTTTCTAAGAATCAGTACAGAATTTAATCATATGCTATTTTCCCCTTCACCCATCAAGATTATCATTTGGCTTTTTTCCTTTGATGTGATTTCATTTATGGGTTTTCTTACGTTTAATCATCTTTACATTCCTGTGACACACCCTGACTAGCTATGGTTTTTTGTTTTAAGCAAATACTAATATTTTACCTAAAATTTTTATTGCCATGTTCATTAGTGAGATGTGGCCTATTCATTTCCCTTTGCCTAGTACATTCGTCCCATCGGGGGTATCTAGATTGCAGGAGCCTAACAAAATCATGTTTTCTGTTATTTCCTATAACATTTCGTGTAAGACTGAAATCATGGATTCTTCGTATGTTCTATACAACTTGCCCATCTGGGGTTTTCACTTGGGGTTTGGTTTCTTGGTTTTGGGTTTTTATTTAATTTTATTTTGGTGTAGGTAGTTATCTAAGTTTTTAAATTATAATCTAGTCAAGTTTCTTATTCTTAAGCCAATTTTAGTAATTTATTTTACAAGAAATTGTGCATTCTGTTTTCAAATTTAAAGGCAAAAAGCTGTTCACCGTGTTCTCAGCTTTAAAAATCTCAATTTGTCTGTAGTCATATCCCCTTTTGATTTCTAATGCATTTGTGCCTTTTTTTCCTCCTCTATCAATCTTGGCAAACGTAGTCTTTTCAACTTGGCACCTTTGGTTCAGTCGATCCGATTATAACTTTTTTTTTTCATTAATGTTTCTCAACTTTATTTCCTTCCTTTTCCTAACTCATCACATTGTACAGTTAACGCATTAGTCTTTAGTTCTTTAGTAACAAACATTTCCTTGTGAATGTGATTAGTGTCCTTATAAAATAAACCCTAGGGGGGGAAAAAAACAAAAACCCTAGGAATCCCCTTGTTCCCTTCCACCAGATGAGGGTACAGCAAAGACAGCGGTCTAAGAAGTAGGAAGCAGGTCCCCACCAGACACCAAATCTGCTGGTGCCCTGAACTCGGACTTCAAGCCTCCAGATCTGTGAGAAATAAATTTGTTTTTATAAGCCACCCAAGTCTATAGAATTGTTACAGCAGACCAAAATGGATTCAGACATAAATTCTAACGCCTAGTGTATATTTTTTATTCCTTTACTTTGAAACTATGTCATCATACTTTTAGTTGTGTCTACTAATAAAAAGCATTTGAGGTGTTTTTTTTGTTTGTTTGTTTTTTTTAAGTTGCCACTGTCCTTTAACCAGCAAGCTTTATTAAAATACCTGGGCCAATTTTCTATCATCTTATTTTGTGTTTTGTAATTCTTCTGCATCTTCTTTGCTTTTTCCTCCTTTTTTGCCTTCTGTTGGAATGATCAAATTTCTTCATTTCCACTCCCTCATCTTCATTTGGAGTTATACATTCAATTCCAATTCTTTTGGGGGGGGAGAGGTGGGGAGGTACCCTTAAAAATTTTTTTAATGGAAAACTTTCATCAGTAGGTTGCAGGTGAAAACACAGCTTACTACAAAACCATAATAAAGGAATTAGAAAAAGACAATCTCATGCAAACAGAGAAGGGTAAAAAAGAAAGCAAGTAAAATTTTGATAACTGGAAAATGAATGGATGAACAGATCAGAGACTACTAACTCTACTAACTCTAAGCGAGGTATGGGGAAACATCCTGATTTTCACAGCAGAATCCTCAAAGGGTTAAGTAAAAGACAGCACTAGTCACAGCAAAAATTGAGGGCTCTGAGAGGGGAGATGAAAAAGGCAGGATTGGGTGAGAGATATCTGAGAAGCAATTAGATCCTGAGATCTGCTCTCCAACTCTATCTATGTCACTAAGTACCTGTTCCTGTTCCTCTCCCTCTCTAGAAGACTAAATGTTTATTCTCAGCAGAAAGTAAAACAGTCTCACTGGACTAGGAGATGGCCTGGGGATCACCGGGAAAAGAGAGGGAGTAAATGAACGCGAGTACACTGCATGCTGAACGCAGACTCCCAATCCCTTCCTCCACTGGGTTCTGGCTCCCAAAATACTAGCAGCCAGACCTTTACCATTTAGTCAGATCAAGACTCTGGGGTGCCTGACCCAACCGAGGAGAAAAGACGTACAGATACTAATACTGAGAGTTTACCAACAAACAGCCCACACAGATTACTCTACACTGAAACTGAAAGGAGACAAGCCTCACCCACAGGCTCAGTTTTCAATCGGCTTTTTGGACCCCTACCTTCGTAATCAAGGACGACTCTCATTATCTGAGGAAAAAATGGCCCAAACCTGAAAAACGCAACTCAAGAAATTTGAGGCCATACAGAGAGAAGAAATCATTGTAAAAATCATCAACATAGCTAGAGAAATGAGGGAAGACAAGAGCAACCCTGAAGCAAGTGCAGCATGCTTTATAAAACAAACATTAAAAAAATTAAAGAGCTTTGGATAGCTTGAGAGTTCTTGATAGCAGAAAGGGCAGACATCAATAGAAGGGTTGGAAAGGTAGAGGAAATCCAGAAAGTACAACAGTAGGATGAAAAACAGTAGAAAAAGTGAAGAGGACTGAAGGACTTAATTCAGGAGGTCCAATGTCCAAAGAGGACTTCAGAAAGACATTAGAGATAACAGCGGGGCAGGGGTCAATCAAAGAAATCAAGAAATATTCCCTGAACCGAAAGACCTAAAGGGCCAATCAAAACCTCAGGACAATAGAAAAGAACACACCCACATACATCCAGGTTGGTGGCTGTGAAACTTCAGAATGCTAATGACAAAGAAAAGTCTGAAGTCTCCTGGCAGAAACAACAAGTTATTTTAAAAAGAATCACAATAGCTTTGGTTTTTCTCAAGAGTAACAGTGTAAGTGAGATCAACAGAGCAATGCCTTCATAATTCGGGGCAGGGGGACTACTTCCAACCGAGAATTCTATTACCCAACCAGGGTAGAATAAAGGTATTTTCGACATGTAACATCTCCAGATATTTACCCAACACATTCTCTCTCAAGGAAAGTCTTGACAGACATGTTTCATTAAAAGGAAGGAGAGCCAAAAGAATAAGGGATCTAACAAAGAAAAAAGGTGAAGGAACCTCGTAAGATGACCAAGAATGAAGAGGGATCCCAGGATGACTGCTGTGTCCTAGGTATACAGGCAACCAATGCAAACTGGAGCAAGTTCAAAAATATACAGCCAAGAATAATGCCAGGCTTCTCTCCAAAGTGCACAAACATCATAAAAGTCAATGGAAGCGTTGTGATGAGCCCCACAATGGTCATCGTAAATGATTAAGAGTAAATGACACAGTAAAGAACCACCCGATACCTCTCTTTTAACCACCACCTTAGCAAGAGATTTCTGCTCCCACAGACTACAATGCAAAAGAAGAAAAAAACTGCCTGAGAAATTCTCACGTATTCATACATGTCTGTATACACGTGCAATTTCTTTAGACCAGGGCTGCCCAACAGAAGTAGGATGCCATCCACACGTAATTGTAAATTTTCTACCAGCCACATTAAAAAACTAAAGTAAAAATATAAAATTAATCATTTAAATAATTTAATAATTTAATCCCACTATATCCAAAATTACTATTTCAATGCACAATCAGTACTAAAAAATAAAATACTTTACATTCTATTTTTTGTTCTAAATGTTATAAATCTCCTGTGTATTTTCCACTTGCTGCCCATCTCAGTTCTGACTCGCTATATTCCAAGTGCTCGGTGGCCACATGTTGGGACACAGCAGCTCTAGAATGATACACCAGAAAGAAGCTCATAACAGTGGTTCCCTTTCTGGAAAGTAGAACTGGGGAGTAGGAGGCGGGAGTTTTCAGGGAGACTTACTTTTCATTATTTACTATTTTGTTCCTTTTGAATTTTGCACCATATTCATGTACTACCTACTCAAAAACATGAATAAAGTCCATTCCATAGAATAAATACATAAACGTAGGTATCCTCTGACCTGCTTCTAGAAACCTACCTCATGTATGTGTAAAATGATGAATAAACTAAGTTTATTTGTTGCGACACTGTTTTTAATACCCTGAGACTGGAAATAACCTAAATGTCCGTCAACAGAAGACTGGTCAAATACATTACAGCACCCATACAAAATAATACTCTGAAACCAAAGTAAATGGGTACTCATTATGTACTGACATGGAATAATCTATAAGATGATTATATAAAATACGTGACCCTTTGTCCTAAAAAGTAATATATGCACAAAGTTGCTCATATATATGGACAGAATTACTGGAACATTACACAAAAACCTAGTAACGTTACTAGCCTTTGGAAAGGCAACTGGGTGGCAAGGGACAGGCTCGGAAAGAGACTTTTCACCATATATCCTTTTGTACCTTTTGAGTTTTGAACGGTAATAATGTATTACCTATCTTAAAAGCCCCTCATTCTACATCTAGCTGGTATCTTTTTATTTACCATGTTTGGTCTTCATGTGATATGTAAGTTCATCCATAAAGACTAGTGTTTTTCTAGTTTCTTCATAGACAGCTTTGAGGCTTGTTTTTCCCAGAGGCCAGATACTTGAATGATACTGAAGTAGTTTTTATACATACACACACACTTAGCACATAGTTCCCAGAGTCATATCATTACAACTTCATCCCTAGCAACTGGATTCGTTAGTAAAGTCCCCAAAGTCAGCTTTTCCTGAACACTGACTGATTTCCAAGTTTCTGGTACCTGGAAGCATCTCTCTCCCTCTCCTCCCTTCCTTTCCCCCTCCCTCTCTAGATCAACTATATACATAAGAGAAAAAATTTATATAACCAAGGAAAACTCTTACATCTTATTCAACATTTATAGCAGGTGGAATGGGCCTAATCTGTGTCTGCTTTGGCATGCCTGTGTGATTTTAAGAAATCTAAGTAAAGAAGAGTTTAGTCAATAATGACAAACACTGGAAAAAGGAGCATGATAACTAAAAAAGACTGCTAAACTTGGCTGTTTAGAATTCACTGGTAACTTCTGAAAGGGAGGTAGGAAGCGAATATGAAAGAGTGGCAAAAACGTTTCCAAGGTTCAAGTGTAGAACAAAGGAAGTGATTAAATATAGAAAGCAAATGTAGGTTTCAAATATCTTCAAATTACAAATACAAAATATTCCCCAAATACCTATATGAATTTTTATTTCAAAAGAAAGCTAGATTTTTCAACAGAAAATACTTCAAATGTAATAGTGCTGTCTCAAACACCTAAGGTCCTTCCAGAAAGAGTACAAAATCACCATAAGATTTTTGGCAATCCTGTTCAAACATGTGCTACACAGGTAGACAAAAACAAAAAACAACTAATGACCTGAATTTTGACAATGGTTTTAGTCAAAGAAATGAGGATAAAAAAAGTATTAAAAAATACATATAAAGATAGACAACAACTCACTGAAAAACAGATTTCTCGATTCTCACTGTAACTATGCTCTTTTCCAAAGTTGTAAGCCAGAAAGGAAAGACCCTGCCATTGGAAACATAAGGTGGCCCCACTAGAGAACGATGGGTGTCTTTTAAATGAAAGCAAATAGAAAACATTCATGTGTTCAATTTTATGGACTGTTAAAACCTAAAGTGAGAGCATGAATTTAACCCTGAAAGCAGGTCATTGGCTCAGTGAAAGGCCACATTACATACGGACTGCTGTGTAAAGAGACTACCTATTCTTGGAGTTCTATTCCTTTCTCCTTGAAAGAGTTGTATGGAATCTTTATGTCTGTAAGCAGCTTGTAAACATAAAATTACATGCTGGTTTATCATTCCCAGATTAAAAAAAAAAAAAAAAATATATATATATATATATATATACACACACACACACACACACATATATATATATATACACACACACACACACACACATATACCCAACTATTAGGAGACCACACTGGCCCAGACTCAAATCGGCATGACGATTCAGTACTCCAAATGCCCTTCCAACTCCCAGAGTCTTGACCTGCTGAAGCAGCCGCTTACAGTCCTCAGGGTGTGCAAGTGCAATCAAAGCAAAGTCTAGAGTAGGCTTGTTCAACAAAACTTTCTATTAAAATTAAATTTAACATTTATTTCCTCAGTTACTGCAGTCACAGTTCAAGTGCTAAGCAGCCACCTGTGGCTAGTGTCTACCATATTAGTTCGGGTCTACAGCCAAGGTTTTTCTCCGCGATCTGTCAGTCCTCAGGGGGAGCTTCAAAGGTTTCCCACGGGAGAGGACAACTGAGCAGGCAGGACTTCTGCAACCGCCCATCCCCCTTACATTTTGAGATTCTGCATAATGTTTTGTACATTCTGGGTGCTGCTGTGTGCATACAGGGGTGGGTGTGTGGGTGTGTGTGTGTGTGTGTGTGTGCGCACGCGCGTGTGCACGTGTTAAGTCTGAAAACTACTGGCTTAGAGCAGAAATGACGTACAAACCTCAGACCAAAGCTGAACCCTCTGATACTTAAAACAGTTTATAAATAAAAGTTTAAATGGCCAGTTTACATGAACTACTGCCTAACCACCTGTCTGTGAAGTAAAAGGCTGGTCTAAGCATGGAAAATTTGCATTCACTGCCACAGATAGAACATCTCTAGTCAACAAAAAAGTTTCCATAGGTCATTCAAATCAAGGGAGAAAGCTCACGGCCCTGCTTCCATTGTAGCATTTATCAGGAGTTTATTCTGTGAATTTTGCAAATCAGATTCACCGCCCCATATTTTGTAAAGAAGCATGAGATTAAAACAGAGCATTTCCTTAATATTCACAAAAGTTTAACCATTATCTTTTTTTTTTTTTTAACATTTATTTATTTTTGAGAGACAGAGAGAGACAGAGTATGAGCAGAGGAGGGGCAGAGAGAGAGGGAGACACAGAATCTGAAGCAGGCTACAGGCTCCGAGCTGTCAGCACAGAGCCCAACGCGGGGCCCGAACTCACAGACTGCGAGATTATGACCTGAGCCGAAGGAGGACGCTCAACTGACTGAGCCACCCAGGAGCCCCTAACCATTATCTCTTTCTAGAATTTTTGGAAGAGCTGAAGCAGCATACGAAAATGCACTTTACCTTGGACACAGGCAAATTACAAGATCACAGATTTCCCATGTTACTTGCTCAGATGGCATCTTTTTTGAATCAAGGTAACGAACTTGATGGACTTCCAATGGCTCCCCCAAGATTATTCTTCCTTACCAACTGAACACATTAAGCCTGAAACTATGCCCTCCCCCAAAATGGAAGGGAGTTAGGAGGAAGACACCAGATTTAAGGAAATGCAGGTTTTCAGACGCAAACTGGGCACATGTACTGAACAGATAGCAACTAAAGTCTACACTTACTTTCCGCTGCTCTCATCCTCAGGCCAAAGTAATTCCAGATTTTGAAAAATTACAGGACTAAAAAAAAAAAAAAAAAAAAAAAAAAAAGACAAAAAAAAAAGAAAGAAAAAGAAAAATCACAGGACTACCTAGAAGAATTAGTGACCATTTCATATTACAATGAAATAAACTCACAAATTTTAATGGGATTAAAGTCACTCACTAGGATCTCTGTTTTCTTAAGAGCCCATACTAAAGAGATCTAAATTACCAGGCACCAGCCCTACTACTGTGGCTCAGTTACATCTAAGAGGAATGTACACCCTGTGTACTCTAGAATGTAAGTCACAGAATTAGCTTAATATTTCTGGCTATCTGGCCAAATCAAAGGCAGTGTCTAAATCCATCTAGCTTGGCAAAATTATATTCTCCCCACATGAAATTACAGAAACTGAAGCGGAGGGCTATCCTTGACATGACTAGCTAGAATCAGCACTGAAATATGCCCTAATTGAATATATCGTAATTATAACAATCTGGAATAATGATCAAAATTGATCAGAGACAAGCCATAAGCCTCAAACTCATTTTTAAATGAGTAAGATTGAATTACTTGTGTACTACTGGAAAAAAAAAATGGCTAAGGCGATGTGTTACAAGGTCACCAATTAGCATTTAACGGAGTAGATTTAGAAAGTAACTCTTCCTGGGTAGGAAGGAGAATAATCAAAAAAAAAAAAAAAATTATTAAGGCTAAATACTGGGTCAAAGTCACACATAAGAGGCAAGAAGCCCTCAACAGACAGGCTAGCCAACTGTCCATACTTATTCAGTCCTCGAAATCTCCAGCACACTCTATCTTGAAGCCTGCGTGAAATGTTTTAGCTGACACCCCTGCAGACTGACAAGGAATGACCTACTCCAAAAAAAGGGGGTGGCATGGGGTGCTACAGCACTTAGATCACCTTTCTTTACTACTGGCCTAGCATGAAAGGCTTCTCAGTCACGAACAGTGGCGCTCTAAATAGCAAAACAAATGAAAAACATCTTGCTCATAGTAGGTCCTGTGGATCTTTCACAAAACAAGTCGTTCTATATGGCACAATGTTCTACCCCTTTAAGAACATTTGCTAATCACCCCAAATGACAATCTAAAGCATATTATGTAGATTACTGCACTCTTAAAAAGATTTTCCCAAACATGGCTTAAGCTAATTGATGAACATTCATTACTACGCTTTCAGGTCTGGTCCTGCACTGAATGGTCCCAGACATGCTAGTTAGGCTCTGAATATTTGTTTTGTGTCCTGTAGATTATCTCTATTATCCTCACCAGGCTGTTATCTGTTTTTTTTCTTTCGAGACACACAGAGGCTGAAACAGTTCCCCATCCTCCTACCCCACCCACCCCCCTCCACTCCTCTTAACCTCCCACATTACTCACAATCTACTTGTTTCTAATCTACTGTGGGTTTAGAAGCTAGATAACTTTGTTAGAAACACCTGAAATAAATGCCAACAGGTTCCGATTAAGGGTCTCGATGGCTCTCCTATCACTAGAACTTTAGTTTAAAAAGAACTGCTGAAAGCTACAGCCAGAAGACATGGCGCCTGGGTGGCTCAGCTGGTTAAGGGCCCAACTCTTGATCTCGGCTCACTAAGGTCATGATCTCCGGGTTCATGAGTTCAAGTCCCATGTCGGGCTCTGCACTGATAGGGTGGAGCCTGCTTGGAAGTCTTTCTCTCTGCCCCTACCCAACTCGTGCTTCCGCTCTCACTCTCTCAAAATAAACTCAAGAAAAAAAAAAAGAAAAGAAAAAAGAAAGCTACAAGAGAGCAACAGATCACCTGGGAGGACCCTATGTCTGAGGCAATGTTCTAGGTACTTCAACCACAATCATTTAATCCTCGTAATAACCTGAAGAGGCAGGTATCCTTACAACCATTTTCAGCCAGAAAAACAAGGCTCAGGAGTTAAGCAATTTGCCCAACATAGTAACCGAGAAACCAACTATTAGCCTGTCTCTCTGATGCCACAACCCATGGCCGTCCTACTACATGAGATTGTAGCCCAATCCTTATTCTCGATGTCGGTCATTGTCTTTGCACTTTATTTCCAATTCGTTCACTGGAATGTGTCTGATGCAGGTTTGCTTTCTTTCTCCAGCCACTTTCTATAACTAAAGGGCAATGGATAGTCAAACTAAGGCCGAAGGAAGTTTAGCTCTACAAGTGTTCACCTGTTCAGCAACAAATGTGTTTCTGAAACACTGGCCACATCCTCAGTTGTATAGATAGTGAAAAACTGATGACAAGCTCCTCCCCAAACTACAGACTGTTCCCAGTGACACTATGAGTTAACACTTGTCTTCCCTGGTAATGTCCTCTACGGTAAAGTATGCAACGCAAGCATACTTTAGAAACTGGCTCAGTAACATATCGCAAGCTCCCTCAATTTGTCCAATAAAGTGATTTCCTTACTCTGAAGACTGGAGGACAAGGCAGGAGATAGAAGGAGTTTCTACTTTTCTAATTCCATTAAGGAACAGGGGTATACTTGTTCCCTGTTAGATACTTTATTGCCGAGTCCAGGGCCTGACACACAGCAAAGCCTATTTTACTTGTTGAATAAATGCTACTTGTTCAATAAATACAAGTTATTTGTTGAATAAATGTATAACCTCTCCTGAATGGGTTTTGAAATCTTTGGATTTCTCACTTCTGACATACCCTTGCAATACTTAGTGGAAAACAGCTTTCATCTCACAAAAACTAAAAGCTTAACAACGGTTCCTCTCCTCCCATCAGAAGACAAGGGATCTGAAAGACATGCCCCTCTCCACCCTCTAAAAATGACTCTCGTCCCAAGAACATGAATGAGCCCCCATCTGCCGGACTGCGCCAAATACAGCTTTCATAAGCATTACAAAAACACCTGTATAAAAAAAAGCTGCTCTAAAACAAGGCCTTTGGAGTCCTAAAGTACAAAACCAATAGAATAAGGAGAGCGTTCAGGCATTTATAAGAGCCAAAACTGAAAATATCACCTAAATACAAAAACTTAATAAATGGCTCTTTGATCAGCAGGCTATGCAGCCACATATCTCCCCTCAACATGAATATTATAACAATATGATTCTAATATTTACAATATGAAAATGAAAAGGGGACCTTTTGCCATCTTGAAATAGAAATAACCTTTGTTCCTATTAAAGAGTGACTGCTGAAATATACAAAACCAACCCCAAATTCCTACTTAGTTAAAACACATACCAGGCCTGACAAGCCACAAACAACAGGAAATTACCCCTCATGGTTTCTTACAGGACTATTATTACACGAACCTTACAGATTGTGTAGATTTGATCACTTTCGGCTAGGCACAGGTAAGTTACAACCATGAAAAAGCAAACTTTTGCTGAACACCTACAATGTAAAAGCACTTTAGAAGACACAACTACAACGCATAAAAGCAAAGCTCTGAGAGCAATTTCTTACTAAACAAGCCCAGAAATGGATATTTCCAATCACATTGATTAAAACTTGCCAATGAACTACTTTAAACTCAATTTTAACATTAACAGTACTAAGTGAGCACTTAGACTCAACATATTCTTATTTATTACCACGACTAATTTTATGGCAAAAATTAAGGAACTTTAAAAACAAAAATCAGTGTTACTTTTCTAATTTAATATAAATGTTTGCTAAATAAACTTCTGGTTGAGAAAATTCCTCCAATATCCTGTATGGTTTTTTTAAAGCAAATGAGAAAAATCCTCAAACTAGAATACATTTATGAAATCTATTTTACATGATGTCTCCCATCTCTGTTATATCTGCTTCACATATTTATGTATTTACATTAAAACTCCTCAAACTTCATTTAACTACTTAACTTACACTTCTATCTAAAGAAAACGTTTAAAGGGGGTCAAAACTAGAAAAGCAAATGTATTTTCAGAGTAATAGCAAATTAATTATTTTATGTGGCTCAAGGAAAAACATCCTTACGATCAGTGATACAGGTTCAATTCATATAAAACCAGGAAAAAAATGAAAAGGAACAAAGATTACAGAATTATGAAGAATTCTATAAATTAATTCAAATTTCAAGGAGCACTTTTGAAAGATGTAATTACTCCCAAGTTTGTGAGACCACTTATTTATCCATTAACAGTTACTTTACATGTGTTACTTCAGAAATTGAAAACAACCAAATTTAGGACACTCCAAACTGTAACAAACAAGACACGATTTTGATGGAAAAATGCTTCCAAACTCGTTTTACCTGGAGATGCTTTTCTAATTAAAGGTTTAATTGACAAGAAACCGGTAGTATTTAACTTTTAAGGGGTCAAGAGGAAGGAACAACAAAACCAACCTAGGTATTGTTTTCCTTTTGTTTGGGATCAAAAGGAAACCATAACCACAAAAAGGTTAAGTAAAAGCCCAAAGTACCCAACCCAAGGACAGTATCCCCCAAGAGAAAACAGAGTTGCAATTTGTAAACCAAGTTTGAAATACGCGAATCAATTAGCGTGTTTTCCTAAAGGCGTGTGATAAAAACTAATGGGCTCCGCTCGCAGAGCAACTTTCACAAGTGAATGCAGAAGGATCTCGGCAGAGTATCAGCCGTGTGCGTGCTTGTGAGAGTACACACAAGCAATTCAGAACCCCGGGACTATAATGGTTAACAAAGGTTACGGGGCGAGGGGGGCGGGGGGGGGAGGAAAGTGGAAGCGAAGTATCGCACGCTCCTAACACGGCTTGCCAACAACTCCCGAAACGAGAGCTCCGTCCCTCCGGCTTTGAAAATCAGAACCACAAACTACCAAGCGCGTTCGCGGCGGAGGGGACGGGCCCCGGCCGGCCCCAGCTCCCGGAGGAGCAGCTCGGGCGCCGACCCCTTCCCCTCCGGGCCGTCCGGCCCCGCCACACCCCGGCCCCCAGCCCCCGCGGCCATGTGACGCGGCGAGCCTCGCCGACCCGAGCCCGACACAAACACACCCCTAGCCCCGAGGGCCCGCCGGGCGCCGCCGCTTTACCTGCGCGCCGAGGCTCCGGGTCCCGCCCCGTCAGAGCCGGGGGTCCGGGACCTTTTGTTCCTTCCTCTTCCGAATGGGATGAGGGGCTGGCGGGGAGAGGGGAAGGGGCGATTGGAGGCGGAACTGAAAACACTCTCGCGGCCGCCCGGCCCGCCCCGCCCCCCAGCCACTGCCCGGCCCGCGGCCCGGCGCGCGGGGAGGGGGCGCGGGCTCGGCCACCGCCCGCCGGAGGGAGGGGGTGGGGACGCGCGTCCCGCCGCCGCCGCCCCTCCTCCCCTCAGGCGCGCGCCCGCCCGCATCCCCCACCCCTCGGGCCGCCCGGACGGCCGGGCCCTCCCCCGCCGCTCCCGCCGGCCCACCTCCGCTTCCGCCCTGCGCCCTCCGCCGCCGGCCGCAGCGGCGCGGCGCACCCACCTCCGGGCGGCTCGCTCGGCGCTCGCTGGCTGCTGGCTGGGAGCTGCTCCGCCGCCGCCGCGGCCGCGCGGTAGACCCGCCTCCCACCCCGGGCCGCGAGCCCCGCCGATTCGCCGGCGCAGCCCCGGGGCTGGCACCCTGCCGCCCGCTGATTGGCGCCCCCGGCCGCCCGTTAGGGCGCGAGGCACGCCGGCCGAGCGCAGCGCTCGGCGCGCACGGAAGACGGGGTGAGCGGAGGAGGGAAGGAAGGAGGCCGAGCACCCGGGAAGGGTCGGGGCGCGAGCGGGGTTCGGAGAGTCGCGGGCCACTACCTCCCCACCTTCTTTCCCTTTGGCCGCCCCGCCCTCCCGGCCGGACCGGCGGCGCGCGCAGCCAATCAGCGCGCGCGGTGCTCGGGGTGTGAGCCGCGCGTCGGGGGCCTCGAATCGGAAGGGAGACGTCGCTCGCTGATTGGTCCCGCCTCCCCCGTAGAGCGTGAGGCGAGGCGCGGCCGGGCGGGAGGGCTGCCGGGCGGCCGAGGATGAGGCGGAGTGGGACGCCCGCGGTTTCGGTTGACTACGTCTAGGGCGCGCTCCCACGAGGCTCTGGGAAGAGAAGGGGAAGGGGAGAGATGAGCAGGGGAAGGGAAGGCACGGAACCCGCCGAGCTGCCGACCACCCCTCACTCATCGCCTGGGCCCGGGGCCCCTCCCCGGTCTCCTGCCAGCGCCATTGGGTGGGGCCTGTGGGGGCCGCCGCCTAGTCCACCTTCCGTACTCAAGCCGGGAGTGGACACGTGCTCATCTTTTGAGGGGGCCCGGGGTCCGCCTCGGGGACAGGACGAGTTGGGGCAGAAAACGGGTCCGCAGAAACCCGAGGACCCGACCCACCCTGGGCCCGCCCAGAGGCGAATGAGTGGGCGGGGCCCTCGTGGTGGTAAACGGGGCGGGGTCCGAGATGTAAATAAGCCCAAGGAGGGGATTTTTGCGGGCTTTAGGAGCCAGGGTAAGGGATGCCAGGTATTTAGGTAGAACCGGAATCTTGGTTCTGTCTTCGTTAAAAATGGTGCTAGTCATGCATGCTCTGAAAGATCCTTGCGAAGTCTAAAAGATAAGCGCTTAGCACGATGCTCCCTAATTGCTGGGTTATCTTCCCTTCCTCTTCAATTATCCACTGATGAGGCGATGTTCTTAGGCCCCAACTTCGCACATGTGCGATACAAGACCCTAAGCTTCTGGCTGTCCAAGGCTGGTGGGCGGGTGTCCGCACTTCAGTAATCTTGTCGCTTGTACCCTACGGACACCCAAGCCTATGCTGAAACATTGAACCCAGCTGATCACATCAAGTATTTATTAAGCACCTACTACGTTTGGCGGGGAGCACCACAGAACCAAAGACGAAAAGGAACAGGTCTTACACGGGTAGTTGGTGCCAGAGCAAGACCGGAACTCGGTTTTCTTGGTTCCATGGCCCGCACTCATCCCCCTCCATCCTTACTTTGTGGCTTCAACGGGGAGCGCAAGACAAACGAGGAAAGAGACACTTGGTAGTGCACATCTGTTTTCTAACAGGCCAGGTGACCATTTCCAACAGCAAGAGTTTTGAAGCATACTCTTTCTTTTCAGAAATGAAAGCTTCCCTGAAGAGCGTGCCTTCCAATGGACTTGGAGAGATAGTTGGCCATTCTCTGTGTCCTGCAGGTTTTCCAGACAATCAAGATGTTCATTTCTACCACCTCCTCCAATATGGAAGCCCTGGAGTTAAGCAAATTGTAGTTTTGAATGCTGCTGTGTTCCCAGTCTGTGAGCTTTGACAAGTGGAATTCACCTGCAATGATGGTTCTTTAAAAATAGTTACGTGATGGGGCGCTTGGGTGGCTTGGTCAGTTAAGCGTCCGACTTCGGCTCAGGTCATGATCTCACGGTCTGTGAGTTCGAGCCCCGCGTCGGGCTCTGTGCTGACAGCTCAGAGCCTGGAGCCTGTTTCGGATTCTGTGTCTCCCTCTCTCTCTGCCCCTCCCCTGTTCATGCTCTCTGTCTCAAAAATAAACGTTAAAAAAATTTTTTTTAAATAAAAATAGTTACATGGTGATTCAATAAAATAAATATGACCATGAAGAGCATAGGGCTTTGAAGTGGAAGGAAAGTCAATGGTCGTTATCATTTCTTCCTTTCTGTTGCCTTCATGCGTTTGTGCTAAGATGAACGTACTCGGCAGAAATTCTTCACAAGTTTACCTCCAGGGTGGATTCTACCATTGTCAGTTTAGAGACAGCTATATTCACCCCTTTTAAAAATTAGCTTGTGAAGGAGACCCGGGAAGCCAATTGGTGGAGCTGTTCCACCTCCTAAGATTTCTATTTCCACTTCCCAGAGACATCAGGGAGGATAGTCTAGGGCAAAGGCTGTTCCATTTAGAAGTAGGAAGGCTGTTTTTGATTTTTGGTTCTTCTTCCTGCTAACACAAGCCAACTGTTTTAATATGAAATAACTTATAAAAAGCTACCCTGGGTCACACAAATATTTTCTCCTTTGTGACCCGGATGTGCACTTGGGTGTCCATGTGGGAGAGTGGGAGTAGAAACGAAAGCAAGGGTGGCTGGGA
Source organism: Prionailurus viverrinus (assembly GCF_022837055.1). Lineage (NCBI taxonomy): Eukaryota > Metazoa > Chordata > Mammalia > Carnivora > Felidae > Prionailurus > Prionailurus viverrinus. Next base: position 69,197,112 of record NC_062572.1, read on the forward strand.
TTCCAGAAGAATCTGCTCCCAATATGGGAGTTAGGTGCTTTGGGGTACATTAAGTAAATGGGTAATATGCTTGAGGTCTACATTAGACCATCTCTCCGAAGTGTCAGAATCTGGGTTCCTAACTCTTCCCTTTAGGAAGCTGGGATTGAGGAAAGGGGGGGAGGGGAAACCCGACTACAATGATGTCCCCAAAGGGCTTAGAAGTGGGAGCATGCCTACTGTCCCCTCTGCTAGAAATGCATCTAAACTAAAGGGGGTCAAGACAGATACTAAAGGCAGATGGAGCAGAGATTGTCGTGGCAACAACCAGCTTGGAAATCCACTGGGGTACCTCAAGACAGACCTAACAGTAGGTCCCTATTGTATAAATTGTATTGAGTCTTATTTTTAAGTGAATAGACGTTGCAAAATCAATTCAGGGGCATCTAGGTGGCTCAGGCGGTTAAGCATCTAACTCTTGGTTTGAGCTCCCATCATGATCTCATGGTCCATGGGTTCAAGCCCCACATTGGACTCTGTGCTGACGGCACGGAGCCTTCGTGGGGTTCTCTTTCCCTCTCTCGCTCTCTCTCTGGCCCTCCCCTGCTCTCTCGCTCTCTCAAAATAAATAAACTTAAAAAAATCAATTCAGAAGCAATTTAAAAGTAGTTAAATGTGTTGGAAAGACACAGAAGACAAATAGTAATGGTGGTTGCTTTTGGAAAGAGATCTGTGGAGTCACAAGTTGGAAAACTTAAATTCCATCGTTAATTCTTAGGCAGTTTGAGTTTTTTTAAAATCTGTCCTTTCGCTGATATTTCAAAAGATATAACTCCTATTCCATCTCCTCTGATAAATCTATAAAACCCTTCCTGGTTACTCCAGCCCAAAGGATATCACTCACCTCTGAATTTTCTCTCGTAGTCAAAATGATTTACATACCATGACTTCGCTTTGATTAATGCCTTGATCAGTTAGTTTAGTCTTGAGCAGTTTTTTAACTTTTCATGTGTGTGTTTTGTCTCCCCCGTGTAGATTGTAAATTCCTGAAGGACAAGGACAGCATCTTGTTCTCAGTTGTCTTCCCACACTCGGAGATAAAAAAAAAAAAAAAATTACTAAGTAATTGAAAAAAGGTGAAATAGAGCATTTGTGTAGCAGGAATATGTTCTGTGTGTGTCAAAGGTCTGCAGGCATTCTGCACAGCTTTGTCCAATCTACTGAGTTGCCCTTGACACAACTCTTGAGTATCCTATCAGCATCCAGTCTGTATACTCGCTCATCCTGGTGGAACACAATTGCAGCAAGCTTACTACCTCTTAAAGATCCAGTCATTTACAACTAAAAGGACACCGATTAAATGAGATAACCTAAGTAGAAATTGTAAAGAACAGAGGTATGGTGTTACTTTTGTTGCAAATGACGATGAAGAAATCTGACACCAGCTGGATTTTTATCTCAATATGACGAAATAGCACTTTTTTAAATGAATTTTTAAATGAATTTTTAAACGAATTCATGTTGAAGATGTGTACCTGCCGCTGTGTACACACAGTCTTTATTCACATGCTAGTTTTTATCAAAAATAAAAATTTAACATCTGATGGAAATGCTGGAGAATAAAGTATGTATAAGAAAAAAGAATTAAATTCGGCATTTATCTGGTGTCTGTTATGTGCCTATCATAAAAGCATAGTGGAAAATTCTCATTTTATGGCCAACATTTCTCAAGAAAAGAAGACATTTGTTTAGGGTTTTTTAGATTTAAGGGGAGAAAGTATTTGAGAAGTTGGCACTGGTTGAGAAAAACATTCAGTGAAAATTAAAAACGTATGTCTCATCGTTCTCCAGGCATCTGATAATTAATATATTTCTTATCTATACATTTAAAAGTGTAAATAATCATTGGATCAATTGATTATTGGATAGCTAATCTAATGACTGCTCAAATATTACTTGGTAAATTATAAAACCGTTTTGATGCAACGAGCATGCCCATAAAGGCATTTAAATATTATTTAAGATCTATATGTTTGGGGAAAACTAGACAAAGGCCCATGTCTAAATGCCAAAAGAACAATGTACAAATTATTTAAAGTTCTATTGTAAAGAGGGGTAACTTGGTAGTCCTATGTCAACAGTAGGGCTTTATGCCTTGATTATAATTGTCTGTGTGTGACAATATTGACTGAGCCAGGCTGCTGCTAGGCAGGTTTAATGTATGAAGGTATAAAGCTCTTGGAAAATTTCAAGCATGTTAGCATAATTGCTCTGATGAAGAATGAAGAGCTTATTTAACATTACTGACTAGGGTAGACAATAGATGCATAATCAGTGTCCTAATGATTGAATTAATGAGCCCCAGTTGTTTGTCCTTACTGTAAACAGTCCTCAGCTACGAAAAAGACATTTTGCTGAAAAAGTCTGACGATTGGGTTAGCTGATGAGTGGCCAGAACATCATTAATGGTGGGAAAGGGCCAATTACTATTGGGTCCTAAAGACGTCAATGGTGGATTTCAAGGAGTAAATTATATCGCTACATAGAAGCTTGATATCAGCTCCTGCTTGCCTTGAAGTATGCATACAGTCATGGAGCCTGATCAGTGCTCTTATTTTCAGATAAAGAAACCCAGGCCCGAGCTTCTTCAAAGTCCGATGGCCACTTAGCACCAGAAATTATACACAGTATCTACCTTTGCTGCTCTGACACTGCCCACTAATTCATATCCCTGTTCCTGGTCTCTACCCTCACCCATGCCTTTGCTGCTCTCTTCAATTCTCCCGTTCCCATTACCTTCTACGCACATGTCCTGACCAACTATTTCACAGTGAAAATAGGGACACATTTCCTATCCACACCTAACCCCCTAGCATTAGACTATATGTCTGTCTCCGGATCTATCCTTCCAGCCATGTCCTGTGAAAAACCTGCTCCTCCTAGAAAAGGCTTTTCCTTCTATTCCCTTGGCCACCTAGTCTAGGTTAGCATATACCACCCACCCAAAACACGCATAGCAGCCACACTATCCTATCACCTTTTTAAATTTCTCTTCCAAACTCTATTGAGAAGTACATCCACTTATTTCTGTACTGATTTATCATTTGTCACTCCTTCCCACTAAATGTGAGCTGTACTGATTTATCATTTGTCACTCCTTCCCACTAAATGTGAGCTCTTATAGCTAGCCTCTATAAGCAGGAAGCGTGTCTGCTTTGTTCACCACAGTATCCCTACTTGAGCACGTCTCTCTTGTTCACCACATTCTCCCTAATTTAACCATACATGGAGGCACTCAATAGGTATTTTTGAATAGTTGGATGAGTTTCACTCAAACTCAACATCAACTGAAAGTTGACCAACTCCTTTTGTTTTCCTCTCTGAGTGTGCCTTAGCCCGGTTCCCTGGAACATAGAGCCTGGTGCAAGGATGCCTGTGCTTTATTTAGGAGGTATTATCCCAGAGCAGTGACCACAAGAGAAAAAGCAAGGGAGAATGGGGAGTAATGCAGAAAGATGCATCACTATGCTAAACACTGCTTCATGCTAAGCCTTGAAAAGATACAGCCAGTCTCTTGACAGGTGCAGCCACTGGGCCATACAGGACATCTTCCGATGGACAACAAGGAAAAGTCATGCCTTAGAGCAATCTGAGGAAGGGAAGACATTTATCTGCATGTCGCCTGTCTCCTATTGGTCAAAGCTGGTCCCAAAGGGAGCTCACTTTCCCATACTTCCCACCGTATGATCCATATTCTCTGATAGCGACTCAGAAAGCCAGGTGACCTGCCCTGGAGTCCAGGAGTGGTGTGAGAAGACTATGGATATGTGGCTGGTTGGCCTTAGTCAAACCAGAAGGGACTTAACTAAGTCAATTGTGGTGGCAGCTGAGACACAGCAAGGGGCGTCTGGGTGGCGCAGTCGGTTAAGCGTCCGACTTCAGCCAGGTCACGATCTCGCGGTCCGGGAGTTCGAGCCCCGCGTCAGGCTCTGGGCTGATGGCTCGGAGCCTGGAGCCTGTTTCTGATTCTGTGTCTCCCTCTCTCTCTGCCCCTCCCCCGTTCATGCTCTGTCTCTCTCTGTCCCAAAAATAAATAAACGTTGGAAAAAAAAAATTAAAAAAAAAAAAAAGAGGCTCAGACAATCTAAGACGTAAACAGAGCTGATATAGAGCAAAGGGGGTACCACAGTAACAGTAGGGTCGGGTCTGTTTCATTCACTGCTAATTAAATTTTGGTTGAATGAATGGATGCATATATAAATGGCATCACCATCTACTGACTCATTTAAGCTGGAACTTCGGCGTCATCACGATCGTCCTTTTTGCTGAATTCCCACATATCAAAGCGAGGGCAGAATTCCTCCTGGCTCTACTTCCTCAACATATCTCGGACCAATGCCTCCTCTCCACGCTCCCTGCCTTGATTCAGGCTACATCATCTTTCGTGGGAATTATTGCTCTAGCTCCTTAACTATAGTCCTTCTGTCTCCACCCTTGCTCCCTTCCAACTCATTCTCCCTGCTGCCAACATTTACTTCCCTTAGAGCATGTTTTACAAATGCAAAGCTGATAATGTCACTATCTTGACTGTATTGATAGTTTCCCCCCCTCCCCTCCCCCCCCTTTTTTTTTCTTTTCAGGATAGAATCAAGACTCTCTAGCATAGCCTGTAAGATCCTTCATGATCTGTGCCAGGCTAGCCTCTTTATCTTTACAGCTCCCCACTCCCTACCTTGCTCCTTAGACCTCAGCCAGACTGAATTCCCAGCAGGACACTGGGCCGTCTCATTCCTCCGTGCCTATGCTGTGCTCTTGGTTCTGCCTGGAATATGTTTGTGCCTGATGAACCCCTCCTCATACTTCAAAACGATTTCCACAAAGTCCCATTCAGCCGTGGATGCCTCCACCCACCCATCCTCCCCCCCCCCTCCCCCATACGGTATTCATGGTTAACAGTCAGGTTTTTCAGTTGCAACTCATAGAAGAAACTGCCATTACTGACTTAGGAGAAAGGGCGCTTGTGACAGGTTATGGGGTGGCTGACACAATAGCTAAGAAGGCTGCAGAAGCAGGCCAGACGATAAGCAAGAACAAGGAAGTCTGGGCAGCAGCTAGGGTCACAGCCAAGATTATAGCACAACGTGTTGCGGGAGGTGACCGTCACTGCCACCACCATTCAACACAGGATACCTCAGCTTACACTTCCAGGTCAATGGCGCTGGACTCTGGACCCCCTGCCACTGGCATTACCAGTGCTGTTGCCCCTGGAAACCAGATGTCACTGCAGTGCCTGTTACTGTCATCAGAATGGATTCTGCACCCACCCTGCTCTGCATCACTAGAGCTCCCTCTTCGAAGCCTGGGGCAGATCCATCAGGGTTACTAAGCTTAGCGTAAGTTTCTTGCTCTAGTTGCCGGCAGAGCTGGGCCAACAAGGAGCTGACATTTTTTTTTTTTTTTTTTTACTTCTATATTGTAATTGGGATCTGCTTCCTTCCAGTAATTATGAGATGACCCCAAACAAAGAAAAGTGGGTCAGATGCTAGAGAGCCCCCGGATGGCTGATGTTCACCATGTTCTCAAATTTGCTCAACAAATAAATTGGGCGTCCACCCGTGCCAGGTTCTGTTTAAGGCACTCAGGATGCAAAAATGGATAAGGTGACCGCTTCATGCTCACGAGGACATCGATGGCCCAAAAGACAAAAAACATGCTTTGGCAAAGATGTAGAGAAATTGATGGGAGGAACGTAAAATGGCACAGTCACTGTGGAGAACAGGCGGGTAGCTCTTCCAAAGATTAAACAGAGTAAACGCACGACCCAGCAATTCCACTCCTAGATACACAACATGTGAGAGAAATGGCAACATTTGTCCGCTCAAACATTTGTACACAAGTGTTCACAGTGACATTATTCATAAGAGCCAAAGAGTGGAAACAACTCAAACACTCATCAGCTGATAAATGGACAAATTGTGGCACGTCCATACAATAGGATGTTATTCAGCCATGAAAAGGAAGGAAGTTCTGGGGTGCCTGACTGGCTCAGTAGCTAGAGCATGGGACTCTTGACCTTGGGGTTGTGAGTTTAAGCCTTATGTTGGGTATAGAGATTTCTCAAAAAATAAGAGCTTTATTTAAAAAAAGGGAATGAAGTGGTGAGACAGGTTGCCCCCTAGATGAATCTTGAAAAGACTGTGCAAAGTGAAAGGAGGCACAAAAGGCCACATATTGTAAGATTCCATTTATGTTAGGGGCGCCTGGGTGGCTCAGTCGGTTAAGCATCCGACGTCGGCTCAGGTCATGATCTCACGGTCCGTGAGTTCGAGCCCCGCATCAGGCTCTGTGCTGACAGCTCAGAGCCTGGAGCCTGTTTCCGATTCTGTGTCTCCCTCTCTCTCTGACCCTCTCCCGTTCATGCTGTCTCTCCCTGTCTCAAAAATAAATAAACGTTAAAAAAATTTTTGAAAAAAAAAAAAAGATTCCATTTATGTCAAACATCCCAAAATGTTTGGAAATGTATAAAAAGTAGGTCTGGAGATCGGGTAGGGGAGGGGGTGGGTGGCGAATGGGGAGTAACTGCTAATGGGTTTCTTTCCAAGGTAGTCAACACGTTCTAAAATTAGATTGTGCTGACGATTGTACAAATCAGTAAGTATACTAAAAACTATTGAATTGCATACTAAAACAGATACATTGCTCGGTATGTGAATTATGTCTCAGTAAATCTGTCTTTGAATAACAAGTAAGACCGAAAAGTCTCCCTTTTCCTGAAGGGGCTGACGCGCTCCTCAGAGAGCAAACAATCAACGGAGAAACAATACGACTTCAATTCATGGCAAGCCTCTTCCTCACCCCTTACCTCTTCTTTCTCCATTCCTCAAGAGGGAATAAGTCCCTTCCTTCCTGTTACACTTACGCTTTTGTATTGTCTGTCTCTGAAAAGTGAGATGCTTGAGGGGGGTCTGTGTCTTTGAACTTTGGGTCCCCAGGGTTAAAGTGCAATGCTTGGCATACGGCGGGCTTCCAACAGTTGTTCACTGCATGGTGAATAAGTGGCAGAGCCGGGACGAGAAGGTGGCTGTCCCGAGTCCCGGATCAGCACTCCTTCCAACCAGGCCAATCGCACGAGTTGGCGATCAGTTGGAAGACTCCCCAGATGTAACAGCGAGCCAGGAAGGGGTCCCCCCTGAAACAGTCCCGTTTCCTACAAGCTGTCAGATTCTAGGCATGGGTTTATACTGTACATCATAAGCGTAATTTTGCGGTGTCCTTCCTAATTACGCTGTGTCCTCTGAAGAGTCTTTCCGCTTTCTTCGCGTCCAGCCCTCCCCACCGATTTCAGCATCAGCTTTGCTGGCACCTTTAGCACCTTGCAATTGTGACTTCTAACCAACTGCCCGGTCAACAGTGAGTGGGGTGGCCTGGCCTGTGGGCCCAGGGTCTCCAAGGCCTAAGTCTTAGAGATTTGGGGGTTTTTTTGCTTACCAAGAAGCATCGAGTAGAACCACTCCAAACAAAGATTATTTAGAAAAATAATTTTTTTTACGGTCTGCTGAGGTATAACTTTGCCACAAATGTTCTCTACTACTTTTTAAAAACAGCTTTATTGAGCTATAATTCACATGCCATATAATTCACCCATTTAGGCTGCACAATCCAATGGTTTTTAGTATATTCACAGAGCCCTGTAACTATCATCACAATCTAACTTTAGAACACTCTCAGCATCCCAGAAATAAACCCTCTAGCATTCACTCCCCACTCTCCCTCTCACCCCAGCTCTAGGCAACCACTGATGTCCTTTTTTTGCCTTTATAAATCTGCCTATTCCGGACGGCTCATGTGAAGGGACTCATATAGCATGTGACCTTACGTGACTGTCTTCTTTTGCTTTGGTTGTTATCAAGGCTCATCCATGTGGAAATGTGTCTCAGGACTTCATCCCTTTTCATGGCCAACTAATATTCCAGTGTGTGCGCATTCCACACTGTGAATACATTCATCAGTCATGGCCATTTGAGTTATCCCCACTTTTTGGCTCTTAGGACTAATGCTGCCATGAACATTCATGTGTCTCTACTACTTTCTAGATCATAATTACTGTACTCTAAACCCTCCTCCCCTATTCTGATGCTTTGTCTCTAAATACACTGCCTATCGGTTTACGAGATTCTCCCAGGCTTTGTACAAAGTATCATTAATGTATATTGAAGGGCTGGCAAACACATAACTTGGCCGCTGTTGGAGTTGGCTGCCAACCTATAAAATATTTTAATGAAATGATGAAGTGATCATCTCTCCAGTGACATTTTCTGACTTCCTTTCAAGGATGCCAGGAAGCCAGGTTTTCCTCTCATTCAACAGAGTTGTGTGTTCCTGGAGAGTCTGCTGCGTACTGGGGAATGTGCAGTGTGTGGGGAGAGAGATCCTTGCCCCGCAAAATCTTCTATCCTGTTAGAGAACAGAGCCTTGGGGGAGGCAGCTCACCTGGTCCTGGTGATTAGGGGAGGCTTCCCCGAAGAAGAAGCAACTAGAACTAAGATGATACAGCTAGGAGTTTGCCAGGTGAAGAAGGCAGAAAGCAAAAGAAAACACGAGCGGAAAGGGCCAGAGGTGAGAGGAGCATGTGTGGATGGGAGAGAGGAAAGAGAAAGGAGAAGGGAGGGCATGCGGAGGGGTGGAAAGAGATTAAACTGAACAAGAGAGTGAAGCCGTACCATTCAGGGCTTTGAATGCCAATATAGAAAAGACCCATAGCCTGATGCCAAAGGGTTCAAAATTCGGCAAAATTAAGCACTCACTGAGGGTTGACCCTCTAAAAAAATTAAATTAAATTAAATTAAATTAAAATTTTTTTTCAATGTTTATTTATTTTTGGGACAGAGAGAGACAGAGCATGAGCGGGGGAGGGGCAGAGAGAGAGGGAGACACAGAACCGGAAGCAGGCTCCAGGCTCTGAGCCATCAGCCCAGAGCCCGACGCGGGGCTCGAACTCACGGACCGCAAGATCGTGACCTGGCTGAAGTCGGACGCCTAACTGACTGCGCCACCCAGGCGCCCCAATTAAATTAAATTAAATTAAATTAAATTAAACTAAAAAAACACAAGAGTTTATTGAAAAAGGTACAATATGAAAAAGAACTCACGGATTGCTCAAATTTGTAATCTCATTAGAAGCAAAGAGGTTTCTCTTTCAATCAAAAATTTCAGGTTTCATGTCAATGTGTAAGAATAGGGATGTTTAAAATTATTGTCTTATTCTTTAAGAAATGTGTTTAGACCCTCTTATGTGCAAGAGATTATTACTCTGGTCTCTGAGGCTGTCAAATGGTTCATAATGCTGGTTTCTTAACTTCCAGGCAAGAAGTGGTCAATCAAGTGAGACATGAAAAAGAAAAAGACCCACAAAGAGATTTTGCATATTGGATACATTTAAGAAACTATTTATTTAGAGGAACAAGCATTACACAATAATTCAAAGGGCACCAGCACTAATTTCTCTCCTAAGCACAATTATAATTCAATTAAGTTTTATTTATTTTGAGAGAGAGAGGGTGTGTGTATGTGTGAGCACGAGCATTTGGGTGGGGGGGGGGGGAAGAGAGAGAGAGAGAGAGAGAGAATCCCAACTGTCAGCATGGAGCCCAATGCAGGGTTCGAACTCACGAACCCTGAGATCATGATCTGAGCCGAAACCAAGAGTTGGACACTTAACTGACTGAGCCACCCAGGCGCCCCTAGAATCTTTTTTTTTTCCTTAAGTTTATTTATTTATTTTGAGAGAGACACAGAGAGAGAGGGAGAGAGAGAGAAACAGAGACAGAGACAGAGAGACAGAATCCCAAGCAGGCTCCACACTGGCAGTGCAGATCCCCACTTGGGGCTCGAACTCACGAACTGTGAGACCATGACCTGAGCAGAAATCAAGAGGCCCCGTTCACATGATTCTTTTAAAAAAAGAATTCTATACCAAAAGACCTTCAACTAAGAGTTATATAGAAATTTTTGCTTTGGAGATTTTTGTATCCTCTGGTTCAATTCGGGGTGGCCACACCGGGAGTACAATAAATAAGAATTTATTAAACGTTCTACTCCGTGGGCCATGGAGAACATAAAGAAGTGGCAGGTATGGCTCCTTCTCTCAATGAACTTCAGCTCATCTAAGAATATGGGAGGCAGTGTGAAGGTCCGGGGAAAGAAGAGAGTGAAACTTTACTGTTCCTTCTATCACTGTCCAAGGCTCCTAAAACTAACATATTTCACCTCACCTTCAAATGATCCCAGAAAGAAGGGATTTTTCTTACCAGCAACCAAGTCTCCCTAGAGGTGAAACAACCTGCCTAAAATCAATAGGCTACAGTGGACACATTTCCAACCGAGGTAAAAACCAGGAAATCCACACCAAGTGCAGACATGTGGGCAAACTCCTAGTTCAACGGGGCAGGAATAGGTCTGAGCTCTCTCATAACTGACCTTCAGGGGTCTCGTTTGCATATCTACTCTTTAGTTCCGGGGAAGGCGATGGAAAAACCTGGGGCTTGGATAGCCAGCCACCAGGGAAACGAGGGTGTGTTTCTATAAGGCCTTGGTTTGACCTCTGGGCCCGGGGGAAGCACAGGGGTAGGTACGCTGCTGTGCAGGCTGGGGTTCCACCCCCGGCCCCCAACTAAGCCTGTTTGAATCCCCAAGATGGGGGTGCGGGTACAAGGGAGTGGGGAGGGTGGGGGAAGGGACCAGAGTTGCAGCCGGGAGCAGAGTGCTTTTGCCTGGACAGAGGAGCAATGAATGTCGCTCAGAGGGTCCAGAGAGAGGTGCCACGTGGCCAGGGGGCTGCATTCCAGAGGGGCTGGGATGGAAGTGTCCCCAGCAAGCAGTTACCGAAGACTGTGAGACAGTCAGGCTTGCCGATGCCAGGGAGCTGTTATTGTACAATTTCCGCAGGGCCTGAGTGAGAGTCACTCACTCAAAATACCTACTAAGCGTGTACTTTGTGTCAGGCGCTATTCTACATACTGGAAATCAGCAAATAGCGGTAAATGAAACAGACAAAAATCTCCATTCTCTCAGGGTTTGCATTCCAGCCGGGGTGGAGGTGGGGAATAGAAAATACAGAAGATGAGCGGTAAACATCAAGGGGTGTTAAGAGAGAAATAAAACAGGGAAGAGGAACAGGGTGGGGGGGGCCACTGCGGTTTTCAGTAGATGGGTTGGAAAAGTCCATACTGAGAACGTAACATTAGAACGGAGACTTGCAGGAGGTGAAGGAGCCTGCCATGTCTTGCCGGGGAAGGAGGCTCTCAGGAAGTGGAAAGAATGAGTGCAAAGGTCCTGTGGCAGAAGCGTGCCAGGCAAGCCAGTTCAGGCATAGCAAGGAGGGGCAGAGTAAGGCAGAGAGAGTGGAGACAGGGTGGGGGTGGGGGGCTGTGTTAAGGATTGTGCCTCCTGACCTGGGTAGAGTGAGCATTTCCAACATGCTCTGCTATGAAGCTGCGGGTGTGGAATAAGGCAGGGGAGTTGGATTCGCCAAGGTGGGTAGGATTTTGTCACGTGAAAATAAAGAATTGGAAGAGGGGCCAAAAAATTGAGGAGCGATTGCAATGATGGATTATTCCAGTTATCCCTGTTGTGTAACCAGCCACATCAAAACACAATGGCATAAAGCAGTCACGGATTCTGTGTGTCAGGAATTGGGGCAGGACACAGTGGGGATGGCTTGTCTCTGCTCCATGATGTCTGGGGTCCCAGCTAGGAAACTTCAAGGTTGGAGAGTGGGCTGACTCAAGCTCACCCTGGCATCGTCTGGAGACACCTTCCCTCTGGCGAGTGATGCCGGCTGTCAGCCGATACCCCGGTGCATGGTCTCATCTTGCAGTCCAGCTTCCCCACAGCCCAGAGCCCTTAGACAGCCCACGTGGCCACTCAAGGCGCCCAAGGTGAGCATCCTAAGTGAGAGAAGGTGGAAACTGCCCGTATCTTAAGGCCTAGGCTTGGAAGCTGGCACAGTGCCATTGTCACGATGTGCTACGGATCAAGTGGTTGCAGAGCCCAGATACAAAGGAGGAAGGAGAGAGACCCCGCCCCTTGAAGGAAGAAGGGTCAAAGAAGAATGATGTTTCAAGTACAAGACTAATTGAACTCATCCAAGGAGGAAGGAAGGCCATAGGAACACACCTGGAAGAACACGCCATCATTTAGAAGCAGGAAATAGGAAGAGAATCCAGCTGCCGAGAGCAAGACGGTAGGAGGAAAGCCAGGAGAACAGGACGATTGTTTCAAGAAAGAGGGAATGATCCACTCTGCCTAATGTTGATGAGAGGTCAGGAAGGTTATGCTGACAAGTGACATTTGGACGTGGCAAGGTGGAGAACAGTGACATGGTGACAGTGGCAGATTTGGTAAAGCCACGGGAATGAAAGTCTGATAAGAAAGGGTTGAAGGAAGAACAAGGGAGAGGAAGAAAAGCAGCAAAGACAGGCATGTCTTCTGAGTTTTTTATAAGGGGTACGGGGGAAATGGGACATGCTGACGAAGCGAGACACAGGTTCAAGGGAGGATTTTCATAGATGGAACATACAACAGTTTTGTAGGCTGAAGGGAATGATCTAGAAGAATGGCGGAAATAATGGCAGAGGAGAGAGGGGACGATGGTGGGAATGATACCCTTGAGTTGGTGAGAGGGGCTGGAACCCAGTGCGCAGCGGAAGCTTTAGCCTATGGTGGCAGCATGGACGGTTCACATGTTGCATACATTCTCAACGGGCGCGAAAATTGGTTCTTCCTCTTTTTGGGTGTAAAGTGCATAAACTTACAGTAGATGAACAGATATACAGTATATCTGTGGTAATAAAATCTCATGGGAGAGGTTGTGCAATTAGCAAAAACTCTATCTAAAAAGACTACCTAAGGGGGGGGGTGGCAATGAAAACCAATGATTGTGAAATACTTGTCTTTTATAACTGAAGAGAAGGTAGAGTGTATGAGTAGGTGTTTCTCTAAATACATGGTAGGCAACATGGAAGGAAACATGGAAGATGTCTCCTGATAACATCTCTTTCTTTTGTGAAATAAGGAGCAAGGAGAATCAAATGTGAGGATGAGGAAGGGGGTCTTTCAAGGTTTGGCAAGAGATGAGAAAGTTTGAAACCAATGGTGTTGGAGGGTAGTCGAGGGAATTAATTAAGGATGAACTTGGTGTTGGTGGACCTTTCAATGTGAGACCCATCAGCATGTTTGTGTGCTTTTCTCCAATGACTTCACCTGCTCAGATCAGGAAGGGATTGGGTTTCACCAGGATTGGGATTGTACTAGGGGAGTACAATGGATGGAGTTATGGGCAGGAGTGTATCCTAAAGGGATAATGGCCAGTAATGGTCATCAGTGCCTTCCCCACTCTCAGTGCTCCCCATAACAATACATGTGTTGGCTCTTTACATGAAGCACCTGCAACTCTCTATCTGGGGACTTCCTGTTGATCTGTGTTGTTGGCATGCCAGAAATGCTAGTAAGTCAGTGTCCCCAGCAATGACCTACAGCCAATGATGGATGGGATATCCCTGTTTCCTTGCCCCTGAGGGGAAAATAACTCTGAGGATTATTTCGCATGCCTGTTCAATAAATGCCCTTTATTCACTTCATTTTCTTCCCTGTAGGACTTCCCTATACTCCCCTCAGCACTTCCTGGGATCACCTCCCAAATAAACTACTCACGCTCAGATTCTTGTCTCAGAGTCCGTTTCTGAGAGAACCAAACTAGGACAATGATGAACCATAGTTTTTAAGCCAGGTTGGGAGAGAATTAAGAATATGATGCGGGGTAGGGAAAGCAAGTGTTGATAAGACAGTGAAAGGTGATAAGATCAAAGGATTGGAAGACCCAATGAGGTCCAAGAATGTTGAAGTTAAAAGTACTTGAAGTAGGGATTGAAGAGTGGGACACTTGAAATTGGAATTATGCCGTTATTGGTGAAGGTAAACTTTAGCGTATAACCATGGGAGTGAGGACTGGTGAAGTGGAGGGTAAGATCATTGCAGGTGAGAGAACAAGGAACGGAGAGGGCAAAATGGCCCATAGAAGGCTGATTATTTCTCGTTTGCCTTCTATCTCTCCTAGAACATTATTCTGAAGGTTAAATGACCTAATCCACACAAAGGTGCTAGTTCAGATCTCCGTACATAGTAAGTGCCTAACAAATGTTAGCAGAAGTCCACAGTGGGCATATGATCCAAACCACACCAGCAACCCCTCCCAAGGATTGTTATAACTCAATCCATTGAAGAAGCATTCTCTTTCCTCTTTGGGTGTAAGGTTGGGAAGCTACAGCCGCCTATGGCTACCCAGACTGTCCAACAGAGAGAACAAAGGAGTTGGGGCAACACAAAGGCAGAAGGAGAGAGAAGCTGGAGAGAGAATCCTGGCAGTGTTTGATTCCCTAGAGTTGGTTGTCTCTGCAGTCAGATCCACCCTGACCTCTCTACAATCGTTCACTTGGTTTCAATAAGACTTTTGTAAAAACTTTAATTTCACTTTACTTAAGCTAGTTTGAGTTGAGTTCCTATCACTTGCTACAACGACAAAAACAATAAGTTAACTGATAAGGGAGTTCACCTCTTGCCTCACGCTGGCCAAAGGGTTCTAATGCAAAGTTCATACATGGAAATCTTTTCAAGCCTAGAGAGAAGGAAGTATTGTGAGGTTTAAACACCTGAGGAAGCCACGTACCTGAGTTTGTCTCAACTCACCCATTTGCCTGCTGAGTGGGCATCAGGCCTTGGCATCTTATTGGGAGACTCTGTGAGAGTCAGCCTTGCTAATTTACGTTGTAGCAAAGCTGTTGAAAGCGTCGTCTACCCCACCTCTCAGTGTCTTCTCTATGATGCACACAGGTGAAGTTTATTTTAGAATTTGTGGGCAAAAATCTTTACTTTTCTCAAAGAACTGGCAAGTGTTCTCTTGGTGGAAAGAGAGAACTAAGTAATCAATTGTGTTTCTTCACTTTGGTCACCTGGAAGCTCACAGCCAAGAATACAGCCCAACTTTTGGGACCTTATAATCTCTATATGTGAATATGTGAGTTTTATGTTTTTCTACTAATCTTAATATTCTATTTTAACTTGTATTTTCCTTAAGACTTACTTATATTTTACTATTGTAAGTGTTCTATAAAACTTCCTCAAATCATTTAGAGAATAGAGCAAAGTATAAATAAATAAATAAGCACACATACTTTGTATTCAACCTGGGAAATATCCCTTTGCCTCTTTATTGCCAAACGATGGGGTTAAAATTTCCAATGGAGGCGGCAAATCTAATACATCCCTTTACTCTAAAATACAGCAGGAATAGATAACTATAACAAAGCAAAACTAAAATAACACAACTGGGTTCAAAAAGAAAATAAAAATTTCCATGACCCAGAAAAAATAAAAATAAAAACATCAAAAAGTAAACAGGGCTGAAGCCATGGCTTCCCAGGCTTCTGGTCTAGAGGCACAGCC
This sequence comes from Prionailurus viverrinus, assembly GCF_022837055.1. Classification (NCBI taxonomy): domain Eukaryota; kingdom Metazoa; phylum Chordata; class Mammalia; order Carnivora; family Felidae; genus Prionailurus; species Prionailurus viverrinus. The sequence continues at coordinate 69,212,589 of NC_062572.1, forward strand.
ATGGCTAGGAGGTCAGTTCCTGCAGAATAATGGGGACCAAATGCGCTTCACATGAGATTAAGTATTGAAGCCAGAAATACCTACCTGACCATGATGGGAAGCTGTAAAAGACAACTGTTGTTGGCTAATGTGTGAGCTCTCAGCTTTTATAAAGGAAGAAAGGAATCAGAGGGAGGTAGGAAACAGAAATAATCCCACAAGCAGAAAGCAAAACAAGCTGCCCACTGGCCTGGTGACAGGATCTAAAACGTCCTCAGTATCATCATAGGGCAGGAGCCCCCATCCATATACATAAGATCTGGTTCTAGACTCAGATACCTGGGAAAAGGTGGGGGAAACTAATAAGAAGCACTCACAAATGAACTAAACAGAGAAGAGAGATAGGAACAAATCCCCCTCTCAAAATGAGTTTGCAAAATTAAAATGACTGCATTTGAAGAAATCTAAGATAAAGAAAGACTACAATCAAGATCAGGAATTAAAAATACAAATTGTTCCATTAGGAATAAGTTTTAGAGGTTATTTTAAGAAAAGACTTAAACATAAGTGTGGTTAGTATGCTAAAACTAGATTCGTAAAAATAAAGACAAAAAAAGCAGACAGACAGAAATAAAAACAGCTTTACACAATGAAATTGATCCAGAATTTTGAAAGAAAATTAGATTTTGGGGGAGCGTGGGTGGCTCAGTCAGTTAAGCATACAACTCTGGATTTTGGCTCAGGTCATGACCCCATGAATTCATGGGATTGAGCCCCGCATCAGGCTCTGTGCTGCAGCATAGAGCCTGCTTGGGATTCTTTCGTTCCCTTTCTCTCTGCCCCCCCCCCCCCGCTTGTGCTCTCTCTCTCAAAATAAATAAGTAAACAAACTTAGACAAATAGATTTTGTAATCAAAAACTTAATACGTCACTGGGCACTTTTAAAGACCAACTTAGTGAGTTAGATGACTTATCACAAAATTCACCCAGAACACAAAGTGTTAAAAAATAGTTAAGAGACATGTAGAATAAATTGAGAAACTACACAATACATGTAAAAAGGGTTTCAGATGAAAGAATAGAGGAAATGAAGCAATAATTGAAAAGGCAGTAGTTGAAAACTTATCAGAATTAAGCGTTGTTACATGTCCTTTTTTTGCAAGTACCAAGTAAGAAAAATGTAACTAAATCCACATGTAGATACTTAACAGTAAGACTGCAGGACATCAAAAATAAATGAAACATCTTTAAGAATTATTAGAGAAAAAGATAGATCACCTAAAAATAAATGACAATTAGAGGCTTCTTATTGACAATAATACACACCAAAAAACGATGGAATAATATCATCAAAATGCAAGAAAATATATTTGGCAAGCTAGAATTTTATACCCAGCTAAACTGTGATTCAGGAGCTAGCAAAGTACACACATACACATAATCTGAGCATTTAACACCCACAAGTCCTCACTCAAAGAGAATAATTGCAACTTTTAATTTAAGGAAGTAAGAAACAAAGAAGAGAAAGGAAAAAGGAAGAAGAAATGAAGGAAAGAGAAGCAAAGCCTGAGATACAAGAAAAAAATTGTGAGCACAGAATGAGAAGGTATGTTTCTATAAATTTAACAAAAAACTGACTGTAATAAAAATAAAAATAACTAATGATATATGTTTAAAAAGAAACAGCAAATTGATCTTCTAAACAATAATAGGAAGTTTAGGGACACATTGTTCAATAGGTAAAGTGTATTCATGTCCGTATCATCTTTAAAGAGGGATAGAAATATTGGCTAATTAGCTAAATATGTACAAAGTAAACATTTAGAATAACCACTTTAAAGAATAAAAATAATACCTTGATAAAAGGGGAAAATTTTAAGATAGAAGATTTTATCTACATACAGAAGGAATGGAGAAAGAAAGCAAAGAAGAATACCATGAATAGAAAATACAAATGAAGAGGGTAGAAACGAGTTCAAACATATCAACAATTTAATATATAGAAAAGGATTAAATTTACACATTAAAAGGCAGAGATTATCATATTGAATTTTAAAAATCCATCTATATAGATCTATACCTTGCTTATAAGGTCCACCTAAAAAAATCTATATTTTTTATATATAGAAAGGTTAATAAAAGGACAGAAAAAATATACTATGTCAATACCATCCAAAAGAATGCGAGGACAGCAGTAATGATATCAAACAGAATAAATTTTAAGGCATAAAGCCCATATAGGGATACATCACATAATGATAAAAGTAACAACCTAACAAGAATATATATTAACCATGATCACCTAACCACACAGCCTTTAAAAACTGACACATTCACAAGGAGAAATGGACAAATCTGCATTCATGGTGTAAAACATTAACCTGCCTCTTTTCGAAACTGCTAGATGGAGCAGACAAAATGTTAGAAAGAATATAGGAGCTTGAAATAATAGTATTAAGAAATATGACCCAATAGATTATTTAGGAACCCTGCTGGCTGGGTTGGGAGAATACTAGAGCAAACACTCACAGGCCTGAGCTTTGGGACATGGGGGCATCCTCAGGCAGCACACCAGGCCTCACTGATTCCGAATTCCAGGGCAGAGTCCCAGAGGTGCCAACTGTAGGGCAGGGACCTAGTAGAGGGGTAGAAGCTCAAGACAGGGGCTTCTGGCTTGACTGAGCCACTTTGGGAAAGTCATTTTGATTTTCCTAAACTCTACAAAATAGAGATAATAGTAACACATATACATCTGGGTTTTGTTATGAAAATCACGTTGTTGGTTAATGTCTGTAACGAACTTTACAGGGTACTTTACCCATATTGAGTGTCTGCTATGTGCAAAGCGTGATGGTAGTTGTAAGAATTACAAAGACAACGACCAAGAACTCATCTTTAAAGAGACAAGATGGCAGCAATGGTCCGGCAACAATTTACCAAGTATTGCTCCCTCACTTCATCGCTTCATCACTAGGACAACAAGCACATGTTTTGGTATTGGACACACCCAGCTCTACCATTTTCTGTCTATGTGCCTTTTTTCTACTTTGTTAAACTGACATAGTAACAGTGCTCATCAAATGGGGTTATTGGGAGAAATGATTGGAATAATACATGAAGCAGAGTGTTGGACACATCTAAAATATTCAGTAAGTGGTTATTAATATTACCTATAGGATCGTGTAAATGTGAACTATTACCATAGATATTATTAATAAGATTAAGTAGTAGAAAATAATGCAGGGTTACCATAAATGAAGATGAAGAAAAGACTAAAGGATTTTGTTGGAAAATGTATCTCAATGTACCCAAGTCCACGATGACAGCAGAAAACAATATGATTTGGTACTAGAAAAGTACTTCTCTTCCCCAGCCGAACATCTTTGATGTGATATAGGATTATCAAATTCAACCACTTAGTTTTTAATTCCCACATAATGATGGCTACATCACAGTTCCCTGACAAGAGTCAACTGATGAAAGCATAAACATCTATAATTAGGGATCTTACTTGGATTGATGAAGGGAGTCATGTTACCAAATAATGCTTGAAGACTAATCTTAATTTTCTAACACAGATAATTGCATTTTTTATGTTACCAACACTTTCCCACTCATTAATTTTGCTCTTTGGGTTTCTCAACACCTTTCTGAAGTATATCTGGGCACATATAATTCTCCCCATTTTTCAGAAGAGTAGAGACTAAGAGAGCTGAAGGCCCCATTCTAAGGTAGCTATCTAATTACCTAAAGTTGGTATCATCCTAAGGTGAAGCCAGGCTTAGAACCCAACTGCCTGCCCACGTCCGTTGAACTAGGCCTCTTCTAAGAGAAACAATAAAAAAATCTTGCATGGATGGCACAAAGGCCAAAGAAAGTAGGTCAATCAGTTCGATGAAAATGTTCCATACTCAGACTAACCATGTAATAAATGACTTGATGTGTCCTTTTAACAAATAGTATTTGCCCTGGCTCTGGGAACACATGGAGTCTCAGTCATTAACCTACCGGAGTTTAAATTTAGCAAAGAAGGAAAGTAGAAGCAAGGAACTTTTTCAAGGGAGAGAGAAATGTACAATAGGCTCACAAAACTGCTCTAGCGCTGTATTGGAAAATTAATGTTGTCACCTCCCCAACATATCCCTTTCTTCATGAAACAGTACTTCCCTTCTCCACAAACTGCTCCTCTTCCACTTATAAGGATCCCATAGGGGCTTCCATATGCTTAGATGACCTCAGTCTCATGGCCATAGTTGGCTGGCCCAAGTTGTGTCAATCAGAACCCTACGCAGGGCCACCACCAGTCCATACGGCATCTTTGTGGAAATTAGAAAAGGTGCCCTTCCTCAAGATACTTTATGCCCATCTGTGAGAAAATTGTTGAAATCTACAATGTTTATGGCATGAATGGTGCCTCCGGGTTTGTGCAGTGGCTCCCTATGGCAGGAGTTTTGAACTTGAGACTAAAAACAACAAGGCAGTGTCTTTCCAGTAGCAAAGATAATAACATTCAGGGGTTTAGGACAGACATTGACTCTGACACATGGAGAACGCTGGTGTGCAGTGAGAGGGAATGACGTCAGTGTGTGGAAAAAAGCCAAAATGCAGAACAGAGGGAGACGGTTCTGGTCATATTTGGGGCTATGATTCCAATTGTTCCTGGAGGCTCTGCTGCGTCCCTGCCTCTCTCATTGTTTGGTCGTTAAACTCTTTTTTTTTTTTCCCCACAAGCCAAAACATTCCTCTTTTTTGCTCATGCAAGATCAAATAGAATTTTTTGTGACTTGCAACTAATGCAGCTGTGAATTTAATTTCACTAATTTCCACATCCCTCAATTTTAAAAGCAAATTGGGGGAGAGCACATTAGCTCTAATCTCAACTTGATCGAGTATGATTTTTACACAAAGGGAAACAGCTCTGTTTCTATCTATTCCAACGCAGTAAGTAGTTTCTCATTCTATGTCCATGCCTAAAAAGAAAATTACATGTTGGCTGCCCACTTTAATTGTTTGTAATCACTGAAATTTGCAATCCTATCCTGTGGTGTGTTCTCAGACCTTTCCTCATGGGGCATTCTTTCAGTGTGTTTTGTTGGCAGTAGCTGTAGCAATTAGAAAATTGGGAAATGTATAAAATCCGGAAGGATATCAATTTTGGCATTTCTTCCCTTTAGTCAGTGTTGTTAGAAATGTGTAAGGCCCTAGAAAAAATTAAATGGAACCATGGGCTTTGCTACTGAGCTCATCCTGTTCCAAGAATCACTTGTTATCCCCATTGGCGAATCTAACTCTAGGGGGCTCGGGGTCCAAAGAGGCTCTTCCTGGAAGGAGAGGAAGACCACTGGGCCATCTTCTTTCCTCAGTGCACATGACCCTTTCTTAGGCTTCTCTTTGTCAGAGTGGACTTTAATTTACAGTTACAGTCAAATATGTAGTGCAGGAAGATGTAGCCTTATTTATGTACTTGCATACACAAACCTGATCAAGTGCAACTATAAAGTCATAAGACTAATTTTATTTTATTTTTTAAAAATTTTTTAATGTTTATTTTTGTGAGAGAGAGAGCGAGTAAGCAAGCACGAGTGGGGGAGGGGCAGAGAGAGAGAGAGGGAGACACAGAATCCGAAGCAAGCTCCAGACAGTGAGCTGTCAGCACAGAGCCCGACACAGGACTTGAACTCACGGAACCGCGAGATCATGACCTGATCTGAAGTCAGAAGCTTAACTGACTAAGCCACCCAGGCGCCCCAGTATAAGACTAATTTTAAAGCATAACTTTCCCCATCTTCAAAGTGCTTCAAAAGTTTATTTTCCCTTTGATAGAGTAGGGACCAATTTGGAACCATGTTATCTGGCAAATAAGGTAAGCTGCAGTTAAGCAATTTTGAGTCCAAAGAAAAGTATTATTAAGTTATAAGACTGGTTTTCTCTGTGGCTCAAAAGCTATTTTCAACAACAATTTCCAAAGGAAATCAGCAAAGAACTTTTCAGCAATGGAAGCATCCTTGAAATAATTATGTAGTCTTCTAAAGAAACTACTCAGAAGGGGAACCACTCATTTGGATATAAGAGGCTGTGTATGCTTACCATTCGAAAGAAGTTCAGTGATGAAAAGCATAAACTAATGCATCTGCACCAAATACAGCAATAGAGATATATGTTTCTAGAATATTCACCAAATGGTTCTGGAAAAATTGGCAACTTAGAAACAGTGAAGTTAGATCTTCACCTTATACTACATTTTAAGATAAATTCACAAAATATTAAAGGGAAAAAATAAAATCATAAAAATGCTGGTGATTGAACAATGTGAGAGAAATATAGGTCAGTATTTTAAGTGGTCTTGGGCCAGATTTTCTAAGCAGACAATTGTGAAAGAAACATAAGTGTAAGAATGATACATCTGTCTACATAAAACATTTTATTATTTTATTTTAAGTTTTTAATGTTTATTTTTGAGAGACAGAGAGCGAGTTGGGGAGGGGCAGAGAGAGAGGGGGACACAGAATCCGAAGCAGGCTCCAGGCTCTGAGCTGTCAGCACAGAGCCCGACATGGGGCTTGAACCCACAAACCGTGAGATCGTGACCTGAGCCGAAGTCAGACGTTCAACCGACTGAGCCACCCAGGCGTCCTTACATAAAACATTTTATAAGATCAAATTCATTTTATACGAAAATGTTACATTAAGTAATGTTTTTAAAAAATGTTCAATCTTACTACTCACCAAAAAATTTCACATTAAAAATTTTGTAACTAGAGTAATATTTCTAAGTATGCTAACATGAATGTTTGCTTAATGGTCCTACGCATGTGATTTTAATCGGCCTATGAAATCCAACTGTGTTAGGTGAAGGGACAGGAGAGGGGGTGAGGGTCTAGGGGGCAGAAGGGGCACATAGAATTCTTACTATAAGAAAAAGGAAGGGGCACCCGGGTGGCTCAGTTAAGTGTCCAAATTTGGCTCAGGTCATGATCTCACGGTTCACGAGTTTGAGCCCCACATGGGGCTCTGTGCTGACAGCTTGGAGCCTGGACCCTGCTTTGGAGTCTGTGTCTCCCTCTCTCTCTGCCCCTGTCCAGCTCATGCACTGTCTCTCTCTCTAATATGAATAAACAGTTTTAAAAAATCAAAAAAGAAAAAGGAAGAGTTAATAATTTGCTTTTGATACCCCAAATAGAGTTTGAGACCATGGAAAAGGTCTTGAAAGACAGATTTTGTCAGGAAAAACAGGATTTCTAAATTCCTGTAGCTCCTGTTTAACCAGATTAGAAACTAATCCAAGAAAGCTCAGAGCACACACTTTCTTCCACTGTAGAAGAATCGTCTGCCTCTGCCCTATGATGGTTAAACTCTGAGGTCTGCTGACCTAGGGAAAGGGAAGGTATGACACAGAGACAGCGGAGAGTCCAAAGGCAGTCCTGTTCTGCTCAGATGGGACGAACACAGGAGAAAGACTGTTCTCCTCTCCACACATGCCAGGCAGGCACTTAAACGTCCCAACAGGGGCGCCTGAGTGGTTCAGTCCGTTAAGTGCCGACTCTTGGTTTCGGCTCAGGTCATGATCTCATGGTTCATGAGTCTGAGCCCTGCGTCGAGCTCCACGCTATCATTGTAGAGTCTGCTTGGGGTTCTCTCACTCCCTCTCTCTCTCTGTCCCTCCCCTGCTCACAATCTCTCTCTTTCTCTCTCTCTCAAAATAAACTTAAAAAAATCCAGACAAGTCTTGAGAATCCCAAGGCCATTAGAGCTAGGAGCTCATTTCTACAGAAACAATGTACGAGAAAACTTACCTGCAGCTGCTTCAAGCACCGAGGGACTCTGCGGTGGGATGGGCAGGAGATGGGCAGTTAGACAAACTGGGAGCTCCTGGCTCTCCATGGCCTTCTGGCGGCAAGACAAGGACCTGTAGGAAGCCAAATGCCTTAGTGGGGAATGCAATGGCACTGACAGGGTCAGGGGACCACAGAAGCAAGATGGGGCTAGATTGCTTGGCTCATGGCTGGGACAATGGCGGCTAGCACATGATCCCAAGAGGCCAGGGGTGGGGGTGGGGGTGGGGCAGGTGCCCTTCAGCAGAACCAGGTTCAGGTAACATCACTCCAGTCCCCAAGCAGCCAATACCTTACGGGAAACTGATCTCTGAGAAGTTTGAATTTATAAATTTAAAGTGCGTGTTTGTCAGAGAAAGACAAATGCCATGTGACTTCACTCACATGAGGACTTTAAGACACAAAACAGATGAACACGAGGGAAGGGAAGCAAAAATAATATAAAAGCAGGGAGGGGGACAAAACCATAAGAGACCCTTAAATATGGAGAACAAATAGAGGGTTACTGGAGCGGGTGTGGGAAGGGGATGGGCTAAATGGGGAAGGGGCATTAAGGAATCTATTCCTGAAATCCTTGCTGTACTCTATGCTGACTCACTTGGATGTAAATTAAAAGAATTTAAATAAAAATTAAAAAAATGATTAATAAAAATAATCTAAAAAAAGATGAAGTGCATGTTTAAAACCAGAGGATGTGGGAGTACTGTTCATCAGCAAATCTCAGGGCTCCCATCACCCAGGGCTCATGAGGGATATCAGAGTATTTTCAAAGCACAATGAAACACCAGTTTCTTAACTAAGTGTAGCTTGAGCAATTCGTCACCCTAAGATGGTACCTTCTTTTTTTTCAATCACAAGGTTTACTGTCTTCAATCATATATATGTGTTTTCTGACTTTTTTCTATAAAAAACACGCATTGCCTTTGAAATACAATTACCTTTCTATAAAAGCATGCATTACCTTTGAAATAAAAAAACACTATAAATATTTTCAAAGATGTTTGCATATTAAACAAGATCAGAAGAGAATCTAGGGTGGCGTTTCGGTTCAAATCAGTTTCCATATAGTTAAGCACACACAATAAAAATTCAAAAGTTAACAAAGTTGTCCTTCTTGATTTAGTCACACTTTACCCGCATGTGTATCTTTCAGTGTGTGTGTGTGTGTGTGTGTGTGTGTGTGTGTGTTGTGTGTTTAAGATGAAAACGAGCCATCTCCTGCACTGATTTTCAATCATCTGTACTGTGGAAATCCAACATACTCTTCCCAATTAAGCATATGCTTGGTGGGATTAAAACTAGAGAAGAGATGTACCATCTACCGAGGCTCGCTTGGCTCCCAGCACCGTCTACACGGTGAGCTGTGCCTGGAGCAGTCTGGGACAGAGATTTGGTGATTCACTGGAACCTGGTCAAGAGTCGGTGAGACTCTGACAGAAAACAGGATATGGTAATTCTCTCGAGGCTTAGCCCAACTCGGCTGTGGTTTCCTTGATATGCTCTCTGATTTCCCAAGACCAGCCTTCGGTTTTTATTGCTCTGCAGTGGCTTTTCCACACACACCCTGGTTCGGACGGAATGCGTTCGATAATGTATTTGTGCGCTGTTACTTCTCCAGGAGGCCAAGAGGCGACGAGAGGCTTGCCCAAGGTCACATTGTTGGCTGGCGGCAGAATGAAGTCCCAACCCAGGTGTCTGGACTCCTCATCCAGGAGTACAAGAATCAGACCAAAATGCTCACAACCCGAGATAATATCGCTTGTTTACTTACCAACAGTCATGACACAACCTTTTCATTTTTATGATCCATTTGAGGGCAGCTCAAGTTCAAACTAATCTAATCCCACAAGGAATACACCACAAATGATTGCTAACTGTGGGCCGTGTTGAATTGTATTCAAACAGGCATTCTCCCCTCCCTGGGATCCCCTGGAGGCTGTCCTTTCCAGAGCTTCCCTGCACTTGCCACTAACGGGGGGTTTCTCAGCAAGTCAGCTAAAATTTATTGTTATTGTTTTGAAAGGTAATATAAGCACGTTGCACAGAAGTAAAAACAAAAAAAACCCATAAAAACAAACAAAAAATCTAGTGGAAAGTAATTCTTTCTCACACTCAGTTCCCTTCCTCAGACACAGCTACTTTTGTCAGATTTCTGGGTATCTTTCCATGAATACGCAAGTATATATATTTCTGTACAAATATATGTCATCTAAAACGTGGATGGAAGTGTGCTATTTATACCGTCGCGCTCACTTTGTTTTCACTTGCTGTATTTTGTCGATTGTTCTCCATTAGCACATGTAACAAGACAGCTGTGTATTTTCCCTACCAAATATAAGTGTTTTCTTTCATTCCTTGCAAGATTCATGCTGGGAGGATTTTAACAGTTAATGGTCAGGATACAAACTCACGCACGGACATACACTTTGGATGCTCTCCTTGTATGGGTCCAGCAAATCGTCACTGTATCAGGCCACGCCTTGGTGGCGGAGAGACTTTAAATGTCATATGGTCTGACTTTTTGCCTCAGAAAAGAATCCCTTCCACGGTCTTCCCGACAGCGTCACATAACCTCTGCTGGAGGGAAGCTCCCCAGGCATCCCATTTCCTCCCCAAATAAGCCATTCTACCCCCATGGAGGTTATAGTCTTCTTATATCAAAGGTAAGGCTTGACTTCCTGTCAGGAATCTGATGACTGTTACCCTGGCACCTCAGGTCTTGTCTGTAGAGTCCCCTTCTCGGGAAGCACCCGGGTATCCACACCCCCACTGTCCCGGGCAGGTCTCTTGCTGCCATATTGTCTGAAAGAGAGATGCTCGGACCCTGTGGGCCACACAGTGGGGGCCTGGCCTAATCAGAGTAACTGGCAGTCATGCCTAAGGACAAAAGGATATTGCTTGAGACCTTGCTCATCCTCTCCAAATATTTCTCCACTTTCTTTGAAAACACCCAGGACAAATGTTAACCCATGGGTCAGTGGCCATATTTTCTGAGCCAAAAAGCACACACATCAGCCACCAGGCAGAAAGGAGCAGGCACAGGAACAGGTGGGCTAGTGCCTCAACTGGAGGGCTCCCTGCTCTTAGAAGTTCATGCGTTGGGGCACTTGGGTGGCTCAGTCAGTTAGGTGTCGGACTCTTGATCTCAGCTCAGGTCACGAGCCCATGAAGGTCTGTAGGACTGAGCCCGACATCAGGCTCTGTGCTGACAGTGTGGAGCCTGCTTGGCATTCTCTCTCTCCCTCTCTTTCTGCCCCTCCCCTGCTCATTCTCTCTCTCTCTCACTCTCTCTCTCTCTCATTAATAAACAAATAAAACTTAAAAAACAAGAAGTTCATGGGTTGTCTCTGCCAAGACAGCGTGACCACCATGAGGAATTGTATTGATTCTACGATCTGAAGTTATGATAGTGACTTGGAAAGAATCAAAGTGACGACTATCTGCGTTTGTCATCGATTCACAGGGGTGTAAGTAATGCACTCCTGATTTTGAGGAAGAGGCTAGATAACTCTCACTCCTTGACAGTGAAAATGGTACTAATCAGTGCGTGACGGATAAGAACAACCAACCACAGAAGTCTCTCCAAGCCGCACGTGGCTTCTAAATCAGTTGCCAGAAGGACAAGGGACACGCCTGCATCAGACCTGCCCAGGTGACCAGGGGATGTCCTTATGCTGGGGTCACTGCACGAGGAAAGCCATAGCCCGGGCAGCCACGAGGGTTCTGTATGACTGAAGAGAGCCTCGGGGACCGGAGCCGAGAGGCATGCACGCCGCCCAGATGAAGGGCAGCAGAAGGGGGTGTCTGCACTGCCACTCCTGCGAAAGCATGGAACTCAAGCAGGAGGGCTTTTATTCTGGTTTGGGGCTCGTCAATCTTCTATGGGTTCAGTGTCCTAGTTACCTGGGTACAGGCAAAGGGTGCCAAGAACAACAGAACTCTGAGCGTGCCAGTCGAAAAGGTGTATTTCCCCCTGAGTTAGTCAACAGGCACACGGCTTTCTAGGTCCAGCTTTATGAAGAGTGAGCCTGTTCCTGAGCCTCCAACCACTATGGACAAGTGGAAACAAACTGAGTTGCTGTGAAACCCCCGACCAAGACTGGCTGGTGAAAGCCCATCTCGGTGCTGGCTCTTCCTCTCCGTAAACGCAACACTCAGTCTTGCTCCTTGGGACCCACTCCTAAATTCCTCGCTAACTCTTTGGCGTCAGACTTTCACTCTTTCTCTCCATGGCTGCCATCATCCCAGTGACTTTCAACATTCATGTCAACAACCTGACAAATGCGTTGACTTCTGCCTCCTCAAGGCCACGGACCGCTCCTCTGGCCCCGTGCGAGCCACCCTGGTGGCCTCACTGTCTCACCCCCGGCTCTGTGGAGAGCTTGTCCTTGGAATGCCCTCTCTGCCTCTGCCCTGCTCTGGCTGTCAGCAAATGGCACTCTGATTCCCTTGATCTCTGAGATGCTACACTTCCTGGTTCTCCTAGAAAGAGCTCCCTGACCATTCCTTTTCTCTCTCTGGTTTTCTAACTTGCTACATCAGTTAGGAATGACGCTTAGCTTCACAAAGCAGTAACCCCACTACCAGGACTTAACCAAGATCATTTTTTCTTATATCATGAGTCGTACAGAAGTAAACAGTCCAGGACTGGTGCAGTGGCTCTACAATGTCTCCGGTCTCCCAGGCAGCTTCTCGAAGCTCTCCTATCCTTAGCACGTGGCTTTCATCTTCTTAGTTAGTCATGGTTGCAAAATGACTGTTCATCTCTTGCCTCCCATCCTCTGTCCAGGCAGAACAAAGAAGAAGGAAGCCACAAGGAAGAAGGGTTGTCATCTTGATGAGGAAACAAAAACCTTCCCAGAAGTTCCTAACACACTTCCACTTAGGTGTCCTAGCTAGGAACTGTGTTGTGTGATCACCCCTTGCAGTGAGGGAGCTGGGAAATGCATTTTAGGTGCAGGCACACTGCTGCTCAGGCTTAAGTCAGTAAAGAATATCGGACGGATACCGAGTAGGCAACTATCACATTTTATTTATCCGTGCAGTAGTGGATGGGTATCTGTGTCGTCTCCACTTTGGGACTTTTCCGAGCGATGCTGTTATGAACATTTGTGTACGAGCTTTTGTGTGGATATGTTTTCATTTCTCTTGAGTCCTCTATTCCTTCCCTCTAAAACGAGGCTAGCACATTCTTCCAGCAAAAGACCAGATAACAAACATCCTAGGCTTTGCTCTAGAGAAGCGACTCCACTCTGCCCTTGTAGCGCAGAAGCTACCATAGACAACGTGCAGACAAGTGTGGTTGTATTCCAACAAGACGAAAACATCGGCAGGCCAGGTTTGTCCCACGGACCGTAGTTGGCCAACCCTCGCTATCAAACGTCAGCCTGTTTATTTCCTTTGAAGCGTGTTCCACAAACCTCGGAGGGCTCTCTGTTCACTTGTTTGATCTGCAGCTGCCCCCACAAGAATGCAAGCTTCACCAGCTGTCAGACAGTCAACACGTTGTTGAATTAATAAGTGTACTCTAATTTGTGTCATTGATCCCGTATAAATAGATGTTTGAGTTGTTTTCCGTTTTGTGAAGCTGCAAATGATGTTGCTAGGAATGATCCTGCCAATAGGTATAACTAACGTTTTCATTGACTTGACAAATTTTCCTCTTGAAAAGTTATGCTAACAAGTATTTAAGTGTGCCCGTTTTCCCATACCCTAGCCAATATTGGATGTTATCTAGGGGCAACCAAGCCAATCTCATTATTGTTTTATTTGTATTTGTGTAAGTTTCATAGCAAGGGTTGGAAAAATATGGTCCATGGACCAAATCTGGCCTGCTATATTTTTTGTAGACTTTTTTTTTTCTTTATTAGACCTTGATTTGTAAGAGCTTTCATTGACTTTTGTATAAGGAAATTAGCCCGTTATCTGTCAAACGTGTTGTAAGTAAGTTTTTTGCTGTGTTTTTGTGTCTTGATGTTTTTGGCTTTTGACTTTATGAGAATGCTCTTTTTCTTTCCACACAACATGTTCAAGTTTTTTAAATGGTCAGATCTATCAAACATTTCTTTTATCTCTTGTGCTTTTTATATCATGCTTGGAAATCCTTTCTCACTGAAAGAGAATAAAAATAAGTCGTTCTCATTTTCCTCTAGTAATCTATGTCTTCTCTAACATTTCAATCTTTAAATTATTGACAATGAACAGTAGGACAGGTGAGGCGGGGAACCAGCTTTATTTTATTCTCAAGAATGAAGTAGATATCTGTATAAGCCACATTTTCCCTGTTGATTTGAAATACCATTTTTAGAGTCTCCTGGATGGCTCAGTTGGTTGAGTGTCCAACTTCGGCTCAGGTCATGATCTCATGGTTCGTGGGTTCGAGCCCAGCCTCAGGCTTGCTTCTGTCCTCACAGAGTCCCCTTCTGATCCTCTGTCCCCACTTTTTTTTCTGCCCCTCCCCTGCTCATGCTCTCTCTCTCAAAAATAAACATTACAAAAAATTTTTTAATACATTTAAAAAAATGCATAACATTTTTAGAAGACACCAAATGTCCAGAAATCTTGGGTATGGTCAGGAATGATATTCAAAATATTTAAAAACAGATGCAACTCAGACACCCCCAGTCACTGGGAACAGGTCCTCAGCACGTCAGAACACAGCGTGGGTATAGGTGGGTATAGGTAAGCGGTACAGCATGGGCCCCACGGGTCTATTCCAGGGTTGGCTCTGGCTCTTTGATCCCCTTCTACTTATCAACTCCCCTCCTTCCACCTCTGAGGCCAGGATTCCTGGGACTTGAGATCCTTGAGGGTCTCATGAAATGTCTGATCCAATAATGATAACACCTACCCCTAGCCTTCTATAAGGTTTGATAATAAATGGCTTGGTATGTAAGTCACTATTTTTTTCCTAATTTTTAAAGTTTATTTACTTATTTTGAGAGAGACAGAGACAGTGTGGGGGGGGGGTCAGAAAAAGAGAGAGAGAGAGAGAGAGAGAGAGAGAGAGAATCCCAAGCAGGCTTTGCAGTGTCAGCACAGAGCCCGATGTGGGGCTCGAACCCACGAAACTGCGAGATGGAGACCTGAGTTGAAACCAAGAGTTGGACGCTTAACCAACTGAGCCACCCAGGTGCCCAGGGTAAGTCACTTTTACTCAAGGATTCTATTACTTGCAACTCAGAACATGTCATGTGATAGGCAGGCCGGGTGTGCTCACAGGTAAGCATGTGTACCTGCCCTATTCATTAGCTCGGAGCATCATTGTAATGCTGGGTTGTGGGGGAAAAAGGAGAGCAGGACGCTGCTCTTTTTTAGAATATTCTAGAATATTTAAATAATCTGTTCCTTGAAGTATTCACCCATAAAACTCGCCAGCCTGGCAATTTGACAACTTTCGTTCTCAATTTATCTCATTGTTTTTGTTCTGGTCACTAATTTGAATTTGCCTTCATTTTATTCATTCACATCGAATAATTTACATTTCTGAGAAAGTTGTCTATCTCGCTCAGATTATTTAATTTACTAGGATAGAGTAGTAAAAAAACCATTCTTATAAGAATCACTTATACTATTTCATCACCATCAGATAATATAGCCAGTATTAGCTTCTTCCTCTCAAAATTTACTTAGGTTTTCACAGCCGTCTATTTGGTAAAAAAATGTTCAAATCTCTCAGGTAGTACAGCATAGAGGCCAAGAGTAAACCATCTGGTTCGTGAGTTCAAGCCCCACATGGGGCTCTGTGCTGACAGCGTGGAGCCTGCTTTGGATTCTGTCTCTCTCTCTCTCTCTCTCTCTCTGCCCCTCATCTGTTCATTCTCTCTCTCTCTCTCTCATAATAAATAAATAAATAACTTAAAAAAGAAAAAAGAATGAACCATCTGGTGTTGAAGCTCATTTTACCACTAACCAGCAAACCTGGGACAGTTAGTGTTTTGATTTGTAATATAGGGATAACAATAGTCTCACTGCACAGGCTTTTTTCTTTTTTCTTTCTTTTTTTTTGGAGAGAAAATACTGGACCACCCAGGCGCCCCAGTATTGTTATGGTTTTGAAGTGGCGAAGACACATAAGACACTACAGAACAGTGTCTGACACACAGCAAATATTCAATAGATATTTCCATATTCAATAGATGTTATAAATATTATAATATAGTAAATATTACAGTAATATATTCAATAGATATTAGATTTTAGTAAATATTCAATAGATATTAGATTTTATTATTATCATCTTGTGGTAGTATCTTTCTGAGAATGTTTTATATAAAACGTTGTGGTTCTAATATTGTAGACAAGTTTAATCTAAAACCATGTCCTGGGTTTCTTGAAATTTTTAAAAATGTTTATTTATTTATTTATTTGGGGGGGGGCGGGCAGATAGAGAGGTGGGGGTGGGGGCGGGGAGAGAGGATCCCAAGCAGGTTCCACAGAGTTTGTGCAGAGTCTGACACAGGGCTCAGTCCCATGAACCCTAAGACCATGACCTGAGCTGAAACCAAGAGTTGGTCGCTCAACCGACTGAGTCCCCCAGGTGCCCCAAACCGTGTGCTGTGTAGTAATTCTTCTCTTGCTCTTCATCTAATTTGTACTTGATACATTCCTTCCGATCTTTTCTCTTTGTGGTCTCAATGCACAGGAATCGGAGTGGAGGACAGCCTATTATTCATCTTTGGATGGAACATTCTATTCCAGCTTATTATCTGCCTGAGAATCCTGTTTGTGGATCACGCTTCATTGTTCTTTTTTCCCCACCTGTACTTGGAATTTGAGTGGGAGTGCAGGGCACCGTGGGCAGCCTCCGAGAGTGACCTCTGCCTACAGGGAGGGCTGGGAAGTGAGTGACAGCAGAAAGGAGCCTGAACATGAAGCCTGTCTCCCCTCTTGTGCACGTGGCTCATGCTATGAAAGAGGACCACTTCCTGGTTTGGGCTGTTCCCTCACTTTGGGGCCAGCCAGTCAGCCTGAAGGGTGTTCTCAGTTAGGAAATTCAGTGAAAAGGAGGGACAAGAGTCTTGCAGTTTCCCTTCAGGCCCATCTCACTGGCCTTTCTCCACTGTGGAAATGGATCCCAAGCGACACATGCCCCTTTTCTTCTAGGTCTTCTCATCACCCCCTGTTCTGTATCCATGGTAAGGGACCCTCTACCCGTACAGAGCAGCAGTCCCCAGGACACCTCTCTTCAACAATTGCAAGTTTGGGGGTCCCCAAACTTACTGAACTTGGGTTCAATAATTCATTAGAAGGCCTCGCAGAACTGAGAGCCATGACAGTCAGAGTTATGGTTACAGGTTAATCTCAGCCAAGGGAAGAGGTGCATAGGGCAGAGTCCAGGAGAGCTCCAAGCACAGAGCTTCCAGCTGTCCCCTCCCAGTGGTGCTGGGGACAGTGTCGCTTTCCCGAGGAATGATGTGTGATGATACCCGCGCAAGCTTCAGTGCCCAGGGTTCTTATTAGGGCTTTGTCACGTGGGCATGGTTGACCACCCATGTGACTAATCTCCATCTCCAGCCCTTCCGGAGGTCAAGCTGATACCTTGTGACCCAAATCCCCCACCCTAACTCACATTGTTAGTCTATCTGGGGTGACCCAAGGCCCCCGGGGACAAACAAAAACATTCCTAGCAGGCATGGCATTCCGAGGGCTTTAGAGATTACCTCCCAGAAGCTAAGAGCAAAGATCAAACCTCTCTTTGGGCGACATTAGATTCTTTACCACGAGGCCCCTACCAGCACCCTTATTTACATTTCTAATTCTGTAACTGTTTCGAATTAGAGGGAAAAGGTGCTAGACCTCTGTGCTCTCTTTCACTTGGGCTCAGTTTTCTTTACATCTGGCAGCTAGAACTCCTGGCGTCTAGAACATTGCTGGCACCTCAGAGGCCCCCTGTAAATATTTGTTGAATGGATGAAGAATGAATGAACGAACGAACGAATGAATGAGTAGGTTTTGAATTTGTCGTGTGAGATTGTGATCGTTCCCTAATACTGCTATGGTTGAATTTTTTTTTTTTTTTTTTTGCCTTTGTTCATTCTGGTGGCTTTCAAAGAGAGTGGTGACACAAACGTGCGTTTTGCCCACCTCTCCGGAAGGGAACCCTCTCATTTTCCAGATGGGGAAGCTCGTGTCCAGAAAGGCTGAGTCACCTGTCCTCTGGTGAAGGACAGAGACTGGGCCAGCATACAGGTTTCACAACTTTGACAACTTCTGTTAGCCAAGTGCTTTAGTTCCTCTTTTCTTCACAGAAAAATGACAACAAGCTCTTTCTTTCTGATAAGTTCGTTACTGAACAGTGAAATCCCCTCATTTGGGATGGCCTTCACTTGTCCGGCCTGCCTCGTTGGGGTGGTGCTAATGAGTCCAAACTTCATCCATTCCGGGGCTGGGGGGTGGAACACTGATTCTCCCTTTGAACAAGTGGGAATACACTGTGTTTGCATTTATTCTGAGGATGGAGGGTCCAACTGAATCCCTCAAATATTCTATAGGATTATGGTGTAAAAAGAAAAGTGTCCACCCAGAGATGCTTGGGGCCTGGGCCGGTAGCCAAACACTTGGCAAGAAATACTTTTTAAAGACAATGTTTGACCTAATAATTAAGACTCTAATGAAGAGACAAGAACAGTAAAAAGGACCAGAAAACAGGACATTAAAATGGTATTTCTTATATGGGATTTCTCCCCTGGAAGCCCCAGTTGTGCCCGAGTTTCCTGCCATGTTTTTGACTCGAGCATAACTGCAAGCCTACCGTTTACTGAGCACATACTATGTGCCAACCACTCTTCATAGTGACCGGGGCGGGGGTGCTATTATTATCATCATCCCTGCTGGGGAAACTGAGGCATCGAGAGGTTAAATCACTTGACCGTGTTAACTCAGTGTTAACTGCCAGCAGATTAGAGAACTCTGACATATCGCCTCTCTCCTCCCCAGCGCGCCCACACTCATGATGGTAATACCAGTCAAGTTCAGTTAAAATGAACTTTAAGGAAGTTACTAGTTTTCTACTGGTGCATAACAAATGGCCACAAATTTAGCAGGCTTGACACAACACAAACCTATCATCTCCCTGTTTCCGTGCATTGGGAGTCCGGATATGGTTTAATCTGGTTCCTTCCTCAAGGTCTCGCCAGGTACAAATCCAGTTGCCGTTCAGCTGCAATCTCATCGGAGGTCTAAGGTCCTCTTCCAAGCTCACGGATTGTTGGCAGGATTCAGTTCCTGGGGGTTGTAGGACTGAGACCCTAGAGGCCCTAAGGGCGGCCTGCTATTCTCTGCGTTGCGGCCCTCACCATAACATGGCCATTGCTTCCTCCAGGCCAACAGAAGAGAACGTCTGTGGCTTTGGATCTCTCTGACCTCCATCTCTGACGGCCAGGCCCTCTTTTTAAGGGCTCACTGATTAGGTCAGGCCCACCCAGGAAAATCTCCCTTTGGAAGAACTTAAAGTCAATGATTAGAGACCATCAATAGATTTCAGAATGGCATATCTAACCACCCACACTCAAAGGGAGGTGACTATACTGGGAATGTACACAAGGAGGCAGGAATCCTGAAAGCCAGCTTAGAATTCTTCCTACCACAAAGGATAATATTGAGGAGGAAAATGCCAAAGGGTAGAGGGAGGGAGAGGGAGGGAGGGAAAGAGGAGAAGGTAGAGGAAACATCCCTACAAGTAGGTATATGCGCCTCAGGTCTCTTTTTAAAGCACAAGCCCATAGAGGCAGTTCATTTCTTACCTCCACCCCCTGGCCACCCTGTGACTACCAGCCAGTCCCCACGGACATGCCCAGGTGTGCCCCATGCCGGCTTGTCTTGAAAATCTTCACCATTTCCTCCTCCCTCACCACTCCCCCGGTGCCTGGCTCCTTCTGCTCTGCCTCAATTCTGCCACGAGTGGCCCCATCCCGCATCACAGAGCCTTCCCAATCCAGCCCCCCAGGGCTAGGTGCCCCGTGAGGAAGGAACTATCCCAGTCATCTCAAAGGCCCCCCCTTAGAGATCGGGGTGTCATCGGGAGCTGGGTAAAAGCAGTCAGTGAAGGTATTCGCTGTGACACACCAAGAGGGAGCTGAGAAGACAGTAAAGAGGAAGTATGCCTGCTTAACGCCTTCATTCCGAGGCATTCCCAAGGATCTCCAATGGGAGCTTCAGCCTGTTACAATGATATTCTCCAGTGGTCAAATCACCGTCATAGGAGCTCTTAATCAAGTTGTGCTCGTCCGACTAATTCCCTTGACCTTTCCCCACTGCTTCTTACCTCGCCTTCCCCACATTTTCTAGACAGCATTCTTGCAAATCTAGAGGCAATCAAAACCCTACCTGTGCCGTGCTGAGCCAGCAAAACAGTTCTACCCATTCACGAGACCGAGTCACCGATTACGTCCTCTGAGGAGACTGTCCCTCACAACGATGAACATTTGCTCCGCAGCCATGGATTCAGGGACTGAAAGAATGGTTTGCTTTTTAAAACACAGAGGGTCCCTTTGGTTATTTGGTAAGACCAGAGGAGCTAAAAATAAAGCCAGGGAGAAACACCCGAAGAGTGGTCAGAACCGGTCTCCGTTGAAAAATACTCCCACCAATGAAACATCCTGAATGAGAGTGTAGGCAAGGGTTTACAGATGACTCAGGGTAAGGAATGCGTCATAGACCCTTGTGCGTACCCCCCATATCTAGTCCAGCACTGTGCCTGTAGAATCTGAATAAACAGTTCATCTCCATCTATAGCTTCCATGCCATTTTGCTCTAGAGAATAAGTTTAGCCTTTGGGGCACAGGGGAGCTTATCAATTTCATTGATTCATTCATTCATTCTTTTATCCATTTAACCAATATTTATTTAATACTGGAAAGAGGGTTATGTCTACCCTGGTGATACTGACCATAGGCAAACTTTCCACCTTTTTGTAATGAGTACAACAGAAAGCTAACACATAATTATATAATGCCACGTCATTTAAGTGTATTTGATATTTTTGGTATTTGATAAGTGGTTTGAAGTTTCCTTAGAAGAATATGATAAAAGCTAAGGTCCTTTTATTAAAAAGAGGAAGAAAGAGAAGGAGAAGGAGAAGAAGAAAGGAAGGAAGGAAGGAAGGGAGGGAGGGAGGAAAGTCAGATTCAATGTTGCCTGTAATTTCCAGAAGCTCATGGATCCTCTGCACCTCCCCCCCCCCCCCCCCCCCACTGGAGGCGTTCTCCAGCAGAGGTTCCCAAGCCCATGGACAGGTGGAGGTAGAGCTGATTTGAAGTCTGAGAGCCTTTTTAAACAGTTCTATCTGGGATTCCACTGCACAGAGCTAAGAACCATTGTTTTAAAACATCAGTTGGAATGGACATGATAGAAAAGGAAGACTACATTCATGATGGTTTACAGGCCAGCAGAGAAAGACGAGCATGCCTAGAAGACACCTGGCCAAGGCCCGCAGTGAGCGGGGTGAGCTCAGCATCTATTGTCCGTGGCCTGTCCTCAGAGGTTTCCAGCCTGGGGAGCCGGAGTCTGGGGTGTAACCAAGGACATTGGCATTTGCACAGTGTTTAGGACTATCACGCCCCCTATTCTTTCTTTGTTTCTTTCTTTCTTTCTTTCTTTTCTTTTTTTTTAAATTTTTTTTTAACGTTTATTTATTTTTGAGACAGAGAGAGACAGAGCATGAATGGGAGAGGGGCAGAGAGAGAGGGAGACACAGAATCGGAAGCAGGCTCCAGGCTCTAAGCCAACAGCCCAGAGCCCGACGCGGGGCTCGAACTCACGGACCGCGAGATCGTGACCTGGCTGAAGTCGGACGCTTAACCGACTGAGCCACCCAGGCGCCCCTTTCTTTCTTTCTTTTTTAAATGTTTATTTATTTTTGAAGGAGAGAGAGAGAGAGAGACAGAGCGTGAAGGGGGGAGGGGCAGAGAGAGAGGGAGACACAGAATCCGAAGCAGGCTCCAGGCTCTGAGCTGTCAGCTCAGAGCCCGATGCAGGGCTCGAACTCAGGAACCGTGAGATCATGACCTGCGCCCAAGTCAGATGCTTAACCCACTGAGCCACCCAGGCACTCCTCTCTTTTTTTTTTTTTTTTTTAACTTACGCCCCCTTTGGATCAAAATTAAAATCTTGCCTCTCCCTGGAGATTCTGAAATCAAGTCCTACCGGTGTGTAATCCTCAGGGGAGAATTTTTGTCATTTCAGTATAATCTCATAAACCGAGACGTTGCTCTGCCCAGTTTTTCAGAATGTGCGTTATAAAAGGATCACGATTAAGATGATACGTTCGTGCTCAATATACTTTTCTGCCACATCCGTGCAACTCGCGTCCTTCCCCTCCCTCCTCGTTCCTTTGATACTCTCGCTAAATGTCGTGTTATACAGTTTACGGCCAAACGTATGCATTTTGGGTTCTCTCGGTTTGATTTCTAGGTAGAAGAATAAAGGGATGGGAAAGAGAAGGGGGAACTTGAACAGCAGGGGGTTTTGGGTAAAGATGCAAACACTTGATTTCACTCCCTACTGAAACCCCATTAAAATGCCAGTAAAGAGACTTTTTAAAAAAAAAAAAAATTTTTTTTTACGTTTATTTATTTTTGAGACAGAGAGAGAGCATGAACGGGGCAGGGGCAGAGAGAGAGGGAGACACAGATTCCGAAGCAGGCTCCAGGCTCTGAGCCGTCAGCCCAGAGCCCGACGTGGGGCTCGAACTCAGGGACCGCGAGATTGTGACCTGGGCTGAAGTCCGACGCCTAACCGACTGAGCCACCCAGGCGCCCCAAAGAGACTTTTTTTAAGGTACAAGCCCACGTGAATGGGGAGAATGGGAAAGCAGAAAACAGCAACAAAATTTGAAAGCTGAGACGCAGCTAGATAAGAGGTAATTTACTCAGCCGGCCCAAGAAAATGGAGAGAGAATTGAATCCCAAGCTAATAGCGCTGAATGTGGAAAACCACCCCCGTTTGTAAGCCAGAATCCCCCAAAGGATCATGAACTGGCATCAGTGAGTACCTCTGGGAGTGGGGGGTGAAGGCGAGGGGTCCTAAAATTAGAATTGGCTCAAGGTCTGTTTTGCGAAGCAGTCACATCTCCAGATTCCTTCCCCAAATCCGTGTAGCCAAGTGACTGCCTCTCCCTCATTCTGGAAAAAGACAGGAGAGGGCTGTAGCAAGAGCCTCTGCCTCTGGAGAGGCAGGCACTGCTGAGACCGGGAGATGCCGATGTCCCCACCCGCCATCCCTCACTCCCCCCCTCCCCAGCTCCTGGCAGCCTGGCAGCCAGACCTTCACCCTTTAGGTAAGAGCTTGACAGAATCAGCTCTGATGATCTGACCCGCTCCGAAGGAAAGACCTAACAGAGACTGACATTGGACTTCCACAAGGAAGTGGCCTAAACACACCAAGGTGAAGTTTACATTTGAAAGGTTCACCTATAGCCCGGAGCTCTTTCTTTTTTAAAAAAGTAGGCTGCATGCCCAGCGTGGAGTTCATTTCAGGGCCTGAACTCACAACTCTGAGATCAAGACCTGAGCTGAAACGGAGTCCGACACTTAACTGACTGAGCCCCCCAGGCGTGCCCCTCACCTCCCACCCTCCCTGGAGCTTTCAATAAGATTCTTTGTTTCCTGGGCCTAAATATGGATCACCTCACTGAAACAGGGGTAGCAATATCCCTACCGCATAGGATTGATCTAAAGATGAAAAGAGATGGTCCTTGTGAAGTCGTTCGAACAGTGCCTGGAGCACAGTAGGACTTATGTAAGTTATTGATACAGCTAGCTATCCAGATAGACCAAATAAGGATTATCAGACATCTAAAGAAAGTCTCTAACATGACGAACAGAGATAAAAACAAACAGAAAATAAGGTTGCTTGGAGATTCTGTCACGGAGAACAAAATTCAACATCGCCGACGAAGGGAGGCAGGCGGCTGGCCCCCCCCCCCCCCCCCCGCGCCATCCGTAATTTACATAAATATAGCTATAAAAATATACTTATGTGGACATACATGTAAACACACAATACGCTAAGATGTATACATATACATATACACAACGAGTTCTTGGCAATTGAAAATATAAGAGTAAATCTGAAAAACTTAACAGAAGCTTAGAAGTTAAAATTGAAGAAGTCTTCCAGAAAGCAACTGTAAAATGTGAAAGAGATGAAAAATTGGACAGAAAGGGGAAGATCATCAAAGCAGTCCAGGAGTTCTCATAACCAAGGATAGAGGCTCTAGAAAGTGAAAGGACAAAAATAGAGAGAAAAATCAAAGAAATCATTCAATAAAACTTTCTAGACCTGACATATTTTCTGGACCAGAAAACCCATGAGCTGCCAGAGGGGCCCACACTGGGGTACATGCCTGGAAAGTTCAAAATGCCAGATTAGAGTAACTCCTGCCATTCCCAACCAGAGGGAAAGTCAGGTATAAAGTAACAGAGAATCAGAGGCCCGAGATTTCCCGAAAGCCACACTGGAAGCAAGAAAGCAATGAAGCAAAGTGTTCAAAATTCTGGAGGGAAATGGTTTCCGAGCTAGAATTCCATGCTGACCCAAACAACCAAGTAAGACGTTCTCTGCATTAACTAACCTTCCTGTGGTTATCACTTCACAACACTCATCACCATATGTACATCAAATTGCCACATCGTACACCTTGAACTTACAGAATATGTGAAGAATACATCTCAAGAAAGCTGGGGGGGGGGGGGGAGGGCGGGAAACGTACAAAAACCATGAAATGACATAACAAATGTTGGTACGTGGATAACGGAATGAAAGCTATTTTGTTGAATATATCTACTTCCAAATACTTGATCGTGGGCTTATCCGAAGAATATGAATCATGGCTTCCTGAGAATAAAACATATTAAACATGAAAGGAAAAAAAAAAGACATCTTCACAGGGTGCAGGTCTTGAAGAATTTATGTCCCACGCATGCACTCTCTACTGGCAGCTGCTGGAGGGTGTGCTCCAGCAGCTTCTAAACCCAGAAGAGGCAGGATGCAGGAAAGCTGACCTCCAAGTATGAAGGAGGAGGCCTGAGGGGCGGGGGAGAAGAGAAGGGCACCAGTGCGGGAGAGCAGCCGGTCCAGGCTGGAAGCTCTGGCCGACGGGCTTCGTGCAGATTCCATCACGAGAAAAGGGGGCACATGTGAGCCTCTTGAGAGAAGATCGGACAACTGGCGGAAGAATTTGAGGTTGAACTGGGAAACGCAGCCCACTTGGCAAATGAAAACCCGAGATGAAGATTCCGGTGAAAACAGAGAGTAGAGAGAGGTAATCACAGTGGAGTGCGGGGGCTCGGCGGAGCCGCAATAATGTGAAGAGTGGATATTGATCGGACTCCGGTGTTAGAGGCGGGGCTGGGCAGCGAGCGCGCATGCGCCCAGGCACTGGCGACTGTTTTCAGGCCGCTCTAGAAAGGAGTTAGAGAACGGCTAAAACCCCCAAAGCGGAAAGTACAATACGGGGATATCATCTAAAATAATCAGCAGAGAGAATAAAAGTGATTGCTTGCGGGGAGAGACAAATTAGGGGAAGCAAGCGACGGACTGCCTTTTTTTTTTTTTTTTTAAGAACAAAACCAGAGGTATTTGATCTTACAAAACACATCTTGCATGCGTATAGCTTTGAATAAAGATAGAAACTTAAAAAAAAAAGTCTTACAAGTGTTGCAGAGTGACAACTGTTTCCTTTCACATCTAGGTGGACTCGAACAGTCCTGTCAACACCCCATCGGCTTTGGTGTGGCCGGTGTTGCTGTCATTTTTGTTTGTTGTTTTTCGCATGTGTATATAAACTAAAGCCAGTGGCTCCTGGGTGGCTCCGTTAAGTTAGTTATCTGCCCTCAGCTCAGGTGATAGTCTTGCCGTTTGGAGTTCGTGCCCAGGGTTGGGCTCTGCGCGGACATCTCAGAGCCTGGAGCCCGTTTCAGATTCTTGTGCCTCCCTCTCTCTCTCTCTGCCCCTCCCCTGCTTGTGCTCTGTCTCTCCCCCCCACCGCCCCCCCCCCAAATTAAAACAGTTGTATACTCTAAAAATAAACAAATAAAAATAAACTAAATCCAAAATCCTACTGTGACCTTTCAGGCGGGTCCATAAGCAATGACAAAGGCTCACCCTGGCTGGACCCCATGGGGAAAAGCTGGCCTCCCACAGCAGATGAGGTGTGCAGACTAGAGGGAGTGCCAGTCAAGGACTCAGCCGGGTGCCGGGGCGGCAAATAGCCTCCAAATGGTTACTTTTGTCTAAAGTTTCTGAGATGTTTTCCACACTCCGCTTTATATTCCCGTGGAGTTTGGTTCTTAAGAAATCCCCGCCTTGGGGGCTCCTGGGTGGCTCAGTCGGTTGAGCGTCTGACTTCGGCTCAGGTCATGATCTCGCGGTTCCTGAGTTCGAGCCCCGCGTCGGACTCTGTGCTGACAGCCTGGAGCCTGCTTGGGATTCTGTGTCTCCCTCTCTCTCTGTCTCTCCCCCCCGTTCATGCTCTGTCTCCCTCTGTGTCAAAAATAAATAAGTAAACAATAATAATAATAAAAAAGAAATCCCTGCCTTGGACAAAGGTGTGCCCCCAGTACATGCAGAGGGTGCATTTCCTTCCCTCTTTGGGCCCTCGGCATCTGTATCCAGAAAAGGAAGGGACTGGACGGGAGCACGTCAAGGGCCCTGTGAAGCATCTAGAAAGTTACTACAAGTACAGCTTCTCGTCTGAACTCCTGCAGCATTTCATTCATCACCTGCACGCAGGGGTTTGGCACCGAGTTGCATCCTCTCCCCAAATATTAGCTGGCTTTGTGTTTGCTTATTTATTTTGTTCTGTATGTGTGACCTAGGCTTGTCTCCTCCAAACAGATGAATGTTCCACAGGGCAGAGGCCCACCCTATACTTCCTGTGCACCCCGCCCCCCGCAGCCTGGTACAGGGCTAGACCACCCGTTCGTGACCAGTGAAAGTCTCCCGAAGACATCACGATACAGGGGCTTTCTGGGGCAGAGGACCAGAGTTGACATTGACCCTTGGTTTTGCTCACTGCCATGCTAACCTAGAGCCATGCTTCCTGCCACGTTGTCTGACACATAGGCAGAGTGAGTGCTCCAAAATTTTGTTGGATGGAAGACAGAAGCATTTGGGGGCCCCTGGAAAAATCTGCCATTGCCCGCTCCTGGTAAGTGCTTTGAGTGAGCCTCAGGGGGAGGAACGGGAAGGCGTCCACCTTCTGGCCACGATTCCCAAGCGCAGCGGGTCAACAGTCCATCCCTGGGAAAGACGGTTTAGCTAAATATGTAAAGCCTTACGAATATGCGTTACCAACTACTTCCTGTCTAACAAGCTGTTTGCTAAAGAGATAGAGCAGAGGCGGGCACAAGGCTTGACCCCATGATACTGGAATCATGACCGGAGCTGAAATCAAGAGTCGGGATGCTTGACTGACTGAGCCATCCAAGCACCCAGTATTTCTAAAGTTTGCCTTGCTTTTGTATTTAGGGGGAAAATGTATTTTATTTCTTTAAATGGCATTATGTGGCTTTGCTATCCAAGTTCATACAGACAACAATACTGGTGAATCACTAAATGCATGTTTATAACACTCTTATGGACACCAGGAACTCAGGGAGACTCACAATCCCTGCCCTCTATTTTGAGAGAAGTGGGGAATCATTCTGGGCATGCTTAATAGCTAAAGATATGTGATTCTACATGATGTGCCAATTAAATTTAAGGAGTGTAACTTGTTCATCAGGGGATACAGACGTTAAAAGCCATGAGTAAGAAAACTGAGCCTGTTTTTAATGGTGGGGGGACTGGCCCGGGAAGGTGGGGGGGGAGGGGACACTTAGGCAGGGAGGAGCGAACAGAGCCAAGTAGCTTGAGACGTGTCATTAAACGTCTATTGTCTACTGTGCGTGCCCCACTCTGTGGCAGGTGCTCCGAGAGATATTAGGGAAGCAAAAGACCAGTTTATAGTCTAATTAGAAAGACAAGCCTAGCACTTATAAAACCATTAAAGACAAAGGCTAGACGGGATTGTTTATAATTAGTGCTAAATAGTGAGATTCAGCAGAGTGCTCTGACAATACTGTGGATTTTAAATATTTTAAGGCGCTTCTAATATACATATATATGTATATTTAAACAGAATTTCATTAAGAATTCAAATAGGCTAAAAATAAGCAAGGACTAAACATCGAAGCAACAGGATACATTTTGGTATTGATATGATTTTATATATAACCTCCTGGTAAGGATGTCCCAAGAGATCAGCGTCCTAGACAGGGAAGACGCCCAGGCACTTAGGTTTGTAAGGAGAGCAGACAGTGGGGCTCACCCCCTTTCTCCCAGGAAAGTCTGATGGACAGGAGAGATCTATGAGGCCTAAGAACTCAAGGTTCAAAGGCTGCTAATGGATTTAGAGGGGAACGGAGGGAAGGAACGCGAGTTTTCAGGAGATTGGATGTGACACGAATTGATACGTGATAGTGAGGGCATAAACCTGGAAGCGGCTGCAAAGTCTGGGGGTGCTGGTAGGCAGGGGTGCTGGTAGGGGGCTGGCGCTGCTCACTGTCCCCCCTGCCTCCAGATCACCCACCCCCGAAGCCCGACCCAACAAGAAAAACACCATTCGCTCAGAAATCAGAGAACACAGGATTAGGATCTTCCCCCCTGATGCCAAAGTAATGCCTGTTCGTGACATAATTTAGCCAATACGGACAAGAATCAAAGGAGGAAAAAAAAATCATGCGTCATTCCCGTCAGAGAGGGTCGCCAGATTTAGCAACAAAAACAAAAACAAAAACAATATTTGGGCCATATATACACTAAAAAAATATTCATTGTTTCGCCGTCGTTCGTATTTATTATTTATTTTTGGGCAGGGAGAGGCAGAGAGAGAGGGAGGGAGGGAGAGAGAGAGAGACAGAGAGACAGACAGAGAGAGAAAGGGAGAGAGAGAGAATTGCAAGCAGGCTCTGGGCTGACAGACTTGGGGCTTGATCTCACAGACCGGGAGATCGTGACCTGAGCCAAAATCAAGAGTCAGACGCTTAACCGACTGAGCCACCCAGGCGCCTCTGTAATTAAACTCTGACTGCACGCCCTGTATATTATATTACCTGGCAACCTACCATCAGAAGCAATCACCAATGGCTGGCTTCCTGGGCACTGCCCCCCCCCCCCCGCCCCCCATGTCTGAATGCCCTTCACACATGAGCCCTGGCTCTACTGCTTTGGATTCTGTGCCTTAAACCAGATTTATCTGAACCCTCACAGAAGTCGTGGGAGAGCCGTTGTGGATTTGTCCTGGGAACCGCCCCGCGGCAGGCACCTGAGACAACAGGCTTGGGTGTCTGTCACAGCCTCCCGCTCCTCCCTACTGCCAGGCCCGCCCAACCCCACAGCACCTAATGCCAGCCAGGGGAATGCCATCATCCTGGGAAGAAGCCAGACACCTGACCCAGTGCACTCCCACTAGGCCACACCAACATGTGCCCCGCTTGGCTTCTCATTTGGCCGCTTTCAAAATTACCAGCTCCCCCATTACCCAAAGCAGGACACAGAAAGAAATCAGACAGAGCCTGGGCCTGCCCTTGTCTCTACACTCCGTTTCCAATCTGTCCCCGTCATTCCCAGTCAGGCCCTTGGGTCTGGGTCCCTGGTGGTCCATCCCTTAGGGACACCGTCCTTCTTCTCCTCCTCCCTTCAGCCTCCAGGTATCTTTACCTCAGGCCAAACGCCAGCCTTCTGGAACCCAGGGCCCTCCATGGGACCAACACAATCCCCGTCAGGGGTGCAGGACCCTCAAAACTCGCTTCTTCTAGAACCTGACTCAGGAGCAGAGCTGTCGAGGGTCAATGACTATTCATTCCAGTGGTGGGTGGGGAGGGGTAAAGCCGAAGAAGGAAAGGAGGTAACAGCGTGAATTTCTCCCTTCTTTCTCTTCCAAGATGAGGCAACATCTACTGTATTGATTCTGCTTTTATCAGAATATTCTGGACCATCCAATGCCTTGCCGGATTCCTGCCTACAACCTGACTGTCCAAAGGGTTTTGGTTTTCATTTCTTCTTCTTCTTTTTTTAATGAATAGCTGTGCTCCAGGGAAATTTATTTCGGAATATCATTTCCCATTTGCAACTTTAGAAGAGACAGGAAGACATTGTTGAAAACCAAGTTGATCAATAGGGTTAGGTTAAAAAAATAAAAAACCCAAACGGACCCACCTTCGGGTCATTACTGAAGCGATCCCTGTCAATTCTGCATTCAAGATATTGACACACGCAAGCGTTCGGTAAACCAGAAGCCGCTTTCCCACTGAATGAAGCGGGTACTCACTAAAATAATTACCTGATTTCACAGGAATATGCTATTAACCCCAATCCTAAATTCAATTCTTCAGACGCTGGGCGTTCGCTTAAGTACTCCTAAATGTAATCCTTTAATCCGCCTTAATCTCCACCCCACCCCCACCCCATTTGATTACTGAAATGGAAAAATCCGTCTGTGCTGCTGTTCCGGAAGCCAATCCTGAGAGGTACTTCAGTCTTCCCGGGGAGGGTTAATTGGCAGAAAAGGGAATTCGAAGGAGCCCTGATGTTGAATCCGTTTGCTCTGAAAGCATTCACCACCACCAAAACCAAACCTAAAACCAGCAAGAGTGAACAGTTTGGTACAAATAATAACTTCTCTCTACAACTTCTTTTGTTTATCTTTTCTTATTTTTTTAAAGCATTACGTGATGCCCCTGCTCTTCGTTTAAAACAAAACAAAACAGGGGTGCCTGGGTGGCTCAGTCGGTTAAGCGTCCGACCTCGGCTCAGGTCACGATCTCGCGGTCCGTGAGTTCAAGCCCCGCGTCGCGCTCTGTGCTGACCGCTCAGAGCCTGGAGCCTGTTTCAGATTCTGTGTCTCCCTCTCTCTCTGACCCTCCCCCGTTCATGCTCTGTCTCTCTCTGTCTCAAAAATAAATAAACGTTAAAAAAAATTTAAACAAAACAAAACACCAAAAAAAAAAAAAAAAAACAACCCTTGGGGCGCCTGGGTGTCTCCATCAGTTGAAGAGTCCAACTCTTGATTTCAGCTCAGGTCATGATCTCATGGTTTGTGTGTTCGAGCCTCGGCATAGGGCTTCATGCTGACCTCATGGAGCCTGCTTGGGATTCTTGCGCCTCTCTCTCTCTCTCTCTCTCTCTCTCTGCCCCTTCCCCCCTCCCTCTAAATAAGTAAATAAACACTAAAAAAAAAGAAGAAGATTGAAAACAAAAGAACCCATTTTTGATGGTTCTCAGGTATCCCCACACCTCTGGTTTTCAGATCACGATCGACTTGCCCTTATGCCCACCCATACAAATTGGAAAGTAAGAAATGGGGTTTTGAGCCTCGGAGGGGACGGTGAGCAGTGCCCCTTACATGTCTTCATTGAGTTGTTACGGTTTCCGAGTAGAAATCAATATTGTGGTGTTAGAGGACGTCTGGAGGTGGCAAAGGTGAGGAGATCTGCAGCTACTACTCAAGGCCAAAGCCAAAGGCATTCGTTGATAAATGCAGCCGGTAGAGAATCCTGCTCATTCAAGCTCCTGCCCTCGTCCACCTCCCCCAGCTGCAGGATGCTCCCTGCAAGAACCTTTGACGGGAGTCCCCAGGGCCAGACACTACATTCTTGTCCTGCCTCCAATCCCCCAGCTCCTGGCAGGGGAGAAGACAAGGAAACAGGCATCAGAGGAAATTCAAGACCCAGTCTCTCTGGGATCTGGCCACAGTGGTCCTTGCTGTAAAGCACCTCACTGTCCCCCACTGCCGCAGGACGGAGTCCCGGCCCCTTCGTAACCACATTCGCCGCTGCCAGTCCGGACCGTTCACCCTTGACATTCGGGCAGCATGTGAGTTTCTTACAGCTTCTCCGGCAGGACCTGCTGTTTTGCACCCAAGTCCATCTGGATTTGGGACTTCCCTCGATAAATCCGTCCGTCAGGCTGGTGGCAGAGGGTGGTGTTTTCTGGGTGCTGACAACAGGCTGGGGCCTGGTGGCTCCTGCAGGATCTAGACGGGGCCTGCGTGTGCAGTTCCCACGATGCCCAGCAGACGTGCCTGCTCTTCTCTTCCGTTATCGGGCCAGACCCTGAAGACCTTTGAGTTTGAGGTCACGGATCATCTTACCCCGTGCCAAGCAGATGGACTGCACTTAACAGCCATCCCTGAAGAAATGAGAACAGGCCCCTCGCCGAGGGCCATGCCAAGCCTTTCACCTCCTGCCGCAGAAGCCGGAAGGGCAATGTCCTTACCGGTGATGACGACGGTTCTCTGGAAACTCCAGACCTGGAGCAGGGGCCTCTGCCTGGACCTCCTGTGCTCCAGAATCTCTCTGCCTTCCTCTCCCTCGTTCCCTTGCCGTCTCCCCTCTCCTCCCCTCTCCCGGCAGAATCCGAGCGGATACCGCAGCTGATCCCGCATTGCACTTCCATCAGATGCGCCCGAAGCTGGGATCAGACCGTATTTCCCTCCGGGCCTCCTCTCCGTGGTGGTCGCGCACGACAGGCCGAGGGCCTGCTACGTATGGGTTGTCACGGACCAGCGGAAGCCTCGGCCTGTTTAAGCCCCCGTTCCTCCGGCTTGTCTTTTTGCTTCCTCTGAGAAGGAAGCAAAGGTTCCTCGTGGCTGGTCCCCGAGTCCTCCCCTTTCCCCCCAACGCCTGCATCTCACCAAAGGCTACAGAGGCATCGTTCCAAGTAACTCCGAAGACAGTGCCGCTTCTCAAGACCACTCACCTCACTCCTCCTGTGGGCGACAGCCCCCAGGCCACGGTTGAGAGCAGGTTCAGGGCTGCCAGAGCCCTCACGGCACGCTCCCTCAGGAGTGTGGGTCTCAAGCCTGAGCAGGCATCAGAAACACCTGCAAGGCTTCTGGAAACACCGGCGCCCGGGCTCCACCTGCCAGAGGTCTGGATGGGGCCTGAGAATCCGCGCCTCTGACCGGTCGCCCAGGTTGCCGCCGCTGGTCTAGGGAATACACTTTGAGCGCCACCGATCTCATGGCCCTCTGGAGAAAGTGTAATCTTCTTCAGGCGCTCCCTCCCTCCACACACACACACCATCCGCCCTGTGGAGGACAGAGCTTCCCTGCGAGGCAGGTTAGGGTCCTTAGCACCTGCTGGTTCATCCGCGAGGCCGCACCTAGGCTCTCGTGACTCCTGTCCCTCGCCTTCTCCCCTTGCTCTCAGTTTCCCTGTCTTCCCCTTCCCATATTTCATCTCTCCCCACTATGGCTTTGTGTCTCTATCTCTGGGCTTCTCCACACACACATACTTCCCTAGTGATGAGTTGGCATGGGATTTATAGAGTAAGCTCTCAGCCATCTGGAGACGCCGGGCGCCCTGACTGACATATGTTAAAGTACAGGCGGTGGAAAGACTCTGGGCAGAGAGACCAATTTGTTAATTTAATTGAGTTGCAAATAATCAGGAAGCCAACAGGGTTTGTGTGAAACCTATTAGGTGTTCTCAGAATCAGCGGCAGGGCGGGGCCGCCCGCGTGGAGGCGGGGCTCTGGGAGCCCGCATCACAAGGGCAGGGGGCAGGTGGAACGGCCTGTGCCTTGTGCTGCTCCCTGGCCGGGCAGGGGGAGGCAGAGAGGTGCTCTCTAGGGGCTTGTCTGGGGTGGAGGAGGGGGGAAGACACCATTAGTGACTCCCCATCTCCTCTACTGGGCTCCTGTCCCACCCTCCCTTTCCCCAGAGACCCACGCACCCTTCAGGCCCAATGAATACCAGCTCCCCTAGGAGCTTAGCTCCTCTCCTGCTTGGGAGCCCTCCAAAGCCAGTGACTGACCGACTTGGGGACAAAAGCTGGGCCTCCTATAGGAAGTGTTTGCCTGGAACTGAGGGATTTCCTGGGATGAAGGACTTTCAGTGTTGCAATGGAGACAGTCCCAGGCCACCCAGTTGGTCACTCTACCATGACCTCGATGTCGAGCTAATCTTGCTATGGGTGGGCTTCAGGCCTCTTCCTGGGATCAGCCTCACAGGAGACTCCAGGAAAGACTAGATCCTTCCTTGCTAAGCTACTTCCCAACGGGTCCTGCTTCCCTCCTTCCTGAGAGCACGCCCCAATCAATCATGCACGCCCAATCCTTGTCTCAAGCTCTGCTTCCAGTGAACCCAGCCTAGACATCCAGCTCCCACCCCTATCGCCACCACGGACAAACCATAAATGCAGGGGGCGGTTCTTCGGTACTTCTAATGGTTTTGGCAATGAGGAATGTTCAGGACGGTAATAAAAAATAATAATACTGCTACTTATTGATTTCCAGGGGGCTTCTTGGCTTCACTATGATGCCTCCTAACTCCAGCTAGTTGTCAAAGACTTTCTGCCTTAGTTGCACAGAATGTGGAGGGCTAGAAGCGGGGAACAATTCAGCCTTCTCTGCCTTTATGTTAAGGACTTACTATGCAGTCAGCACTGCTCTTAGCTCTGTGAGGGAAGGAGAAGTGAGCCAGACACAGGCCCTGCCCTCCTGTGTAGCTGTGTGGATAAGGCCATCTCACCCGCAGCATCTGAGAAGGGCACAGGGGTAAGTGCTCAGGCTTGCTGAGATGGCGAGAGGGCTTGTGTTCAGAGAAAGGACCGCCAGCGTGGGGTGGGGGATGCCCGACAGGTTTCCCAGAGGAGAGGTTGTGGCTGGGCCCTGAAGGGGTGGAGAGTTAGGGCAGGTGAAAAGGAGAGAGAGCAGAGATGTCCCTGGAAGCCCCACGTAAGGCAGGGAGGCCCAGGTCGTACTTAGAAACCTGGAAGAGGATGATTTTCTGGAAGGAAGGGCTGCACGAGGAAAGAGGAGTGACGATCTGGGGACCTTGGCTGAGGAGTTAGTGCGCTGCTCTGTGGGTGGCAGAATGAGAAAGGCTCCCAGCAAACTTCTGGGAGAGAAGACTGGGCCAACCCTGGAACAGTTGAGAACACCACCTTCTCCCTGAGGGGCACTGGTCCCTGATCGGGAGGCCGGCTCAGTCACACAGGGAGTTGGGGGCCTAGATCGGCCAAGACTGTCCCCCCGACGTCTCCAGGATGGTCATAGAAAAGACGGAAGAGGGGCGCCTGGGTGGCGCGGTCGGTTAAGCGTCCGACTTCAGCCAGGTCACGATCTCTCGGTCTGTGAGTTCGAGCCCCGCGTCAGGCTCTGGGCTGATGGCTCGGAGCCTGGAGCTTGTTTCCGATTCTGTGTCTCCCTCTCTCTCTGCCCCTCCCCCGTTCATGCTCTGTCTCTCTCTGTCCCCAAAATTAAAAAAAAAAAAAAAAAAAAAAAAGAAAAGACGGAAGAACGCTGGCAGAGAATCATAAGCAGGAGATGCTCTCCCCTTTCCTCCTCCCTTCACGTAGCCCTCTTGTCTCTTATCTCCTCTGCCCTGCATTTCTGCGAACTCCAGTCCGTCTGCCTCCCTCGCCCTCCCGGACACAGCTGCAGACTGCTCTTCACGAAACACCACTCCCATCCTGTCTCTGTCCATCTAGGGGACGTGAGGGTCTACCCACTGCCTTCCTCAGATTAGCCTCCAAGGCCCTCTACACTCCAAACCCCCCTGCTCTCCCCTCCCTCCCCTTATTTAGCATTTTCCCCATAAGGCCCTGGGTTCAGTCAAGCAGGTCATGTCCCAAGCTACCTCATGGGTCCTTGCTTTGAATCTTTGTTCAGACTTTTCTTTCCCCCAGGATACCCCGCTCTTTTTCTGGGCCTGCCTGATCCCACTCATTCTTCTCCGTGCCTCCCAAATGTCTTCTCGTAGAATGCCCAGCCACACTGGGCTTGCCCTCTCTGAATTTCTGCAGCCTCCGGGTGATACGTTGTCTGCATAGATGGCTGCCAACCGGTGCTCCCATTCCTGTGTATATCTGCTGCTTTTCCCATCCAAATCTGTGGTCTATTTGCTGACCCCTAGGACCCCAAGCTCGTCTCGTGACTTGCTCTGACCGGTAGAACTCAGTAGAAGCAATCAGTGCTGTGACAGTCTGGGAGTAGGTCTCGGGAGACCTGGCACTTCGTCTTACTGAGGCTTCGAGCTCTGAGAAACCTGGTAAAGAAGTCTGACTACCCTCTGAACAAGAGAGGCCTGGCCGGCACCTGGCCAGTCCAGCGGTAAAGTCAACTGGATGCTCTTTCCCCAGTCAAGCTGCCCCCACAGACACAGGAGAACAGAGACGAGCCTTCCCTGCTGAGCCCTGGAGAGAGTCATCGGCCAACAAATGGCTTGTTGTGTTAGGGTGTTTGGAGTCAGCTCCCACTTTGGTCTGAATCCTGGCTCTGCCATTTCACAAGAAGTGTAGGAAGTGGTCTTGCTTTTAGAAAGTGCTCTCTGGCACCAGGCTTTGTGCTAAGTACCTTACACATACTCTCCCGTGGAGTGGGGACCGTGATTGTCCCCATCACGTGGGGAGAGAGTGATTCTCCCAGGTCCACACCTAGGAAGTGATAAAATGGGACCATCCCCTGAGCCTGAAGTTCAGAGTCCAGATTCCTAACGATTGCTCGCTAGTTACATGAGCTGTGTGACTGTAAGTGAGTATTTAACTTCTCCGGCCCCCTTTCTCCTCAACTATGAGATACAGAGACAAATATGGCACTGGTTGGGGGTGGTAGTTCATGAAGATTAAAATGT
The DNA here is from genome assembly GCF_022837055.1 of Prionailurus viverrinus. Classification (NCBI taxonomy): domain Eukaryota; kingdom Metazoa; phylum Chordata; class Mammalia; order Carnivora; family Felidae; genus Prionailurus; species Prionailurus viverrinus. Next base: position 69,249,018 of record NC_062572.1, read on the forward strand.
GGTGGCTCACTTAAGGGCTGGGCACTGAGCAATTGCTCATGAAATTCTGGTTCCCTTTTCCCTGGTATGATGTAGAAACAATCTCTCAGTCTCCTCCCAACAGAGACTGTCGAAATCCTGAAACCTCAAGTCGTAACTTACAAATAACAGCGCCAGGCTACCCTACGACAACTTGCCGAGACCAGATCGCACCAGAAACTCTGTACATATATACTGGAATAAAGGTGTTAGTAGAAAACAATATGTATAGTTAAGCAAAGTGGTTAGGAAGGGGGGGGGGTTGTATTTGTCTTAGTAATAGCATAAGTTTACAGGGGTGGAGGGTAATGAGGAAGGGCCATGCTAGCCTTGACCTTAAAGTTCAAGGAAACCTCAAACACTGCCTGCCGATTTGGGGCAAATGTTGCTGGCTGCTCAAAAGCAGGGAGGGGAACTGGTCACGGTGTGAATTCCAGGCTTGAACTCCACCCTCCATCTTTCTGCCCCTTACAGAGTGGGAGGCAGGGCTTGTGCTGGTTCCATTCTACCTGCTTCTGATCCCATGGGTGCCTGCCTCTCAGAGAGCACCGTGAGTTCCTCATGAGTGCTCCCCCGTCCTGGGCCTGGCGCATAAAAACAATGGTTACGGTTACATCTACAGTTTAACAGAACTGTATCGACCACTAACTTGCTTCTTCACTAGACCTTAGTATGGTTTTGTGTCTGTTCACTCGTGGCTTACTTCATAATTAGCCATCCCTGGCTTACTTCCTAATAAGCCGTCCCTAATTTGTTACGTTTTGGGTTAGTCTACACTTGGTTCATGTCAACAGAAGTACTTCACGCTCAACTCACCTATTTGTTCCACAGCTCAGTTGATCTTTTTCTTTGTTGGTTTGATACTAATGCTTTCCGATGCACGAATAACCCTTCGACGCCCTCACGGTCGCAGTGGGTGCTGAAAAAGTGACCGGGACTCAGTTGCACGCATTTTCTGAATTTAGGTCTTTTTCACGCTGGACGTTTGTGAGTGGTAAAATGGATAAATAAAGGGTGGTTGACCCACACCGCAGCGTAGTATACAACAATAAAATGGACACACGGTAGCTGCCCTTGACAACATAGGTGGATCTCAGGAACACAAGGTTGAACAGAGGAAGGAAGTCAGATACAGAAGAACACACACGGTAACGATTCAGCGATGCATTCTTGCCTGGGAAAGGCATAAAGGAGGTGAGCAAGGGTTAGTATGAGAGTCACCAGGACGGACCTGGGTGCCTCTGGGACACCAGCGATGTTCCATTTCTTGATCTGAAGGTAGTTAGGCATATGTTCGTTTTAGACTATTTTGTTAGGTCATGTATCTATGTGCTTTCGGTAACGGAGGGGGTTGGAGATCATTACATCCTGGGTTGAGTAGGAATTTAGGCTTTACAGATTCCATTCCATTTGTCAAGGATAAGCTTCCCGATTTATCATTTTATGTTTACCTCTGACTTTGCCAATTAGGCTTAACCGAAATCCGTCCCACCGTCAGATAAATCTGAGGATGGACTTCAAAATCTGCGAGCTGCCGAGTCCTGCCAGGTGTTTGCTAGACAATAGGCGTCAAGCTAGGGGAATGTGTCAGGCCCCTGAGAAACAGAACCCGTGGAATGTGTCCGTACCCGGAAAAGATTTATTCAGAAGGAGTTGGCTCACATGATTATGGAGGCTGGAAAGTCCAAGACCTGGAGCAGGTTGAAGACCCATCTGAGTTCGAGTCTGAAGGCCACCTGCTGTAGAACCGAAAAGAAGATGAAGTTCAAAGGCAGTGTGCTGGAGAATTGTTTCCTGCTCAAGGGAGGTCAGTTCTTGTCCTAATTAAGACCTTCAACTGATTCGGTGAGGCCCACTCACATTCTGGAGGACAATCTGCTTTACTCAAAGAAACCACTTTAAGTGTTAATTCCATCTTAAAAAAAAAAAATCCTCATAGAAACACCCAGAATAGTGGCTCAGTCGGTTGAGTGTCCGACTTCGGCTCAGGTCATGATCTCATGGTCTGTGAGTTCAAGCCCCGCGTCGGGCTCTGTGCTGATGGCTCAGTGCCTGGAGCCTGTTTCAGATTCTGTGTCTCCCTCTCTCTCTGCCCCTCCCCTGTTCATGCTCTGTCTCTCTCTGTCTCAAAAATAAATAAACGTTAAAAAAAATTAAAAAAAAAAAAAAAAGAAACACCCAGAATAATGTCTAACAAATACCAGCACCCTCGCCCAGTGAAACTGATGAACACCACGAACTATCATAGTAGGTGTTACATGCTACCTGATTTACTCCTCACGTGGCCCCATGAGTTGGTTATTTCTGTTTTTTAAAATTTTTTTTTAGGTTTTGTTTATCTTTGAGAGCGAGAGAGAGCATGAGCGGGGGAGGGGTAGAGAGAGAGGGAGACACAGAATCCAAAACAGGCAACAGGCGCCAGACTCTGAGCTGTCAGCCCAGAGCCCGATGCGGGGCTCGAACTGGCAGACTCGCGAGATCATGCCCTGAGCTGAAGTCAGACACTTAACCAGCTGAGCCACCCAAGGCACCCCAAGCTGGTTATTTCTAAGCCCACTTTGGACAGGGCATTTAAGTACCCTGTTTGGGCTGCACTGTGACACCACCAATTATGAGTGGTGAGCAACTTTTTTTTTTTTTTTTTTTGGTGTGAGACTCGATCCAGGAAAAATGTAAACACTTATGGGCTGCGTGTTGTCAACCCAAAGGAAGGTAACTCGATTGAATCTCATGGGGCAAAATGTATTTTGAACCATAACGATCCGACGTATTGATGGAAAATGGCCTCTGCTTTTTAGTCGTAAAAATGTCATACCTGGGCATCCTTGAGAGGAAGCAGCTTTCTAGTATTTCTCCCTGTGAGGGAAACGAAGTGGGCTGTGTGGTACCTTCTGCACCCTGGTACTACCAGGAAGATGACCAAAGACAAGCGGGCTTCATTGCGGATAGCAGGGGAGACGCGGAGTATCAGGTATGTGGGCAGAAATTTCCAGGAGCTGGCTGAGGCTTCTGTGGCGGATGGCCCCGGCTCTTTCTCACGTCTAATCTCACTTCAAAACTCAAGGCATGCCTTTCCCTAGAGGGAGCGCGTTATTAGCACAGCACTTAACTTTACCAACCTTGACCTGAATGCTCTTCGGAGGTTGCAAATGCAACGCACAAAGAAAGACAGCAGGAAGAAGGGGGGGGGTGGGGAGAGTGTGAAGAAGGGA